>NC_136615.1:318200-918200 GCF_933228915.1 Telmatherina bonti
GAAAACTAACAGCATAGAACACTGTCAGCATAGAACAATGTCAGCATAGAAAACTAACAGCACAGAATACAGTCAGCATAGAACACTGTCAGCATAGAAAACTAACAGCATAGAACACAGTCAGCATAGAACAATGTCAGCATAGAACACTAACAGCATAGAACACAGTCAGCATAGAACACTGTCAGCATAGAAAACTAACAGCATAGAACACTGTCAGCATAGAACAATGTCAGCATAGAACACAGTCAGCATAGAACACAGTCAGCATAGAACAATGTCAGCATACAACACTAACAGCATAGAAGTCTGACAGCACAGAATACAGTCAGCATAGAACACTGTCAGCATAGAAAACTAACAGCATAGAACACAGTCAGCATAGAACACAGTCAGCATAGAACACTAACAGCATAGAACTCTGACAGCACAGAATACAGTCAGCATAGAACACTAACAGCATAGAACACAGTCAGCATAGAACAATGTCAGCATAGAACACTAACAGCATAGAATACAGTCAGCATAGAACAATGTCAGCATAGAAAACTAACAGCACAGAATACAGTCAGCATAGAACACTGTCAGCATAGAACAATGTCAGCATAGAACACTAACAGCATAGAACACTGTCAGCATAGAACAATGTCAGCATAGAACACTAACAGCATAGAACACAGTCAGCATAGAACAATGTCAGCATAGAAAACTAACAGCACAGAATACAGTCAGCATAGAACAATGTCAGCATAGAACACTAACAGCATAGAACACAGTCAGCATAGAACACTGTCAGCATAGAACACTAACAGCATAGAACACAGTCAGCATAGAACACTGTCAGCATAGAACAATGTCAGCATAGAAAACTAACAGCACAGAATACAGTCAGCATAGAACAATGTCAGCATAGAAAACTAACAGCATAGAACACAGTCAGCATAGAACAATGTCAGCATAGAACACTAACAGCATAGAACACAGTCAGCATAGAACACTGTCAGCATAGAACACTAACAGCATAGAACACAGTCAGCATAGAACACTGTCACCATAGAACACAGTCAGCATAGAACACTAACAGCACAGAATACAGTCAGCATAGAACACTGTCAGCATAGAAAACTAACAGCATAGAACACAGTCAGCATAGAACACTAACAGCATAGAACACAGTCACCATAGAACACAGTCAGCATAGAACACTGTCAGCATAGAACACTGTCACCATAGAACACAGTCAGCATAGAACACTGTCAGCATAGAACACTAACAGCATAGAACACAGTCACCATAGAACACAGTCAGCATAGAACACAGTCAGCATAGAACACTAACAGCATAGAACACAGTCAGCATAGAACACAGTCAGCATAGAACACTGTCATCATAGAACACTGTCAGCATAGAACACTAACAGCATAGAACACAGTCAGCATAGAACACTGTCAGCATAGAACACAGTCAGCATAGAACACTAACAGCATAGAACACAGTCAGCATAGAACACAGTCAGCATAGAACACTAACAGCATAGAACACAGTCAGCATAGAACACTAACAGCATAGAACACAGTCACCATAGAACACAGTCAGCATAGAACACTGTCAGCATAGAACACTGTCACCATAGAACACAGTCAGCATAGAACACTGTCAGCATAGAACACTAACAGCATAGAACACAGTCACCATAGAACACAGTCAGCATAGAACACAGTCAGCATAGAACACTAACAGCATAGAACACAGTCAGCATAGAACACAGTCAGCATAGAACACTGTCATCATAGAACACTGTCAGCATAGAACACTAACAGCATAGAACACAGTCAGCATAGAACACTGTCAGCATAGAACACAGTCAGCATAGAACACTAACAGCATAGAACACAGTCAGCATAGAACACTAACAGCATAGAACACAGTCAGCATAGAACACTAACAGCATAGAACACAGTCAGCATAGAACACTGTCAGCATAGAACACTGTCAGCATAGAACACTAACAGCATAGAACACAGTCAGCATAGAACACTAACAGCATAGAACACAGTCACCATAGAACACTGTCAGCATAGAACACAGTCAGCATAGAACACTGTCAGCATAGAACACAGTCAGCATAGAACACTAACAGCATAGAACACAGTCAGCATAGAACACAGTCAGCATAGAACACTAACAGCATAGAACACAGTCAGCATAGAACACTAACAGCATAGAACACAGTCAGCATAGAACACTAACAGCATAGAACACAGTCAGCATAGAACACAGTCAGCATAGAACACTAACAGCATAGAACACAGTCAGCATAGAACACTAACAGCATAGAACACAGTCAGCATAGAACACTGTCAGCATAGAACACTGTCAGCATAGAACACTAACAGCATAGAACACAGTCAGCATAGAACACTAACAGCATAGAACACAGTCACCATAGAACACAGTCAGCATAGAACCCTGTCAGCATAGAACACTGTCACTATAGAACACAGTCAGCATAGAACACTGTCAGCATAGAACACAGTCAGCATAGAACACAGTCAGCATAGAACACAGTCAGCATAGAACACTGTCAGCATAGAACACTAACAGCATAGAACACAGTCAGCATAGAACACTGTCAGCATAGAACACAGTCATCATGGCACACAGTCAGCATAGAACACTGTCACCATAGAACACAGTCAGCATAGAACACTGTCAGCATAGAACACAGTCAGCATAGAACACAGTCAGCATAGAACACTGTCAGCATAGAACACTAACAGCATAGAACACAGTCAGCATAGAACACTGTCAGCATAGAACACAGTCATCATGGCACACAGTCAGCATAGAACACTGTCAGCATAGAACACTAACAGCATAGAACACTGTCAGCATAGAAAACTAACAGCATAGAACACAGTCAGCATAGAACACTGTCATTATAGAACACTAACAGCATAGAACACTGTCAGCATAGAACACTAACAGCATAGAACACTGTCAGCATAGAAAACTAACAGCATAGAACACAGTCAGCATAGAACAATGTCAGCATAGAACACTAACAGCATAGAACACTGTCAGCATAGAAAACTAACAGCATAGAACACAGTCAGCATAGAACAATGTCAGCATAGAACACTAACAGCATAGAACAATGTCAGCATAGAACACTAACAGCATAGAACACTGTCAGCATAGAACACTAACAGCATAGAACACTGTCAGCATAGAAAACTAACAGCATAGAACACAGTCAGCATAGAACACGGTCAGTATAGAACACTAACAGCATAGAACACTGTCAGCATAGAACACAGTCAGCATAGAACACAGTCAGCATAGAACACTGTCAGCATAGAACACAGTCAGCATAGAACACCGTCAGCATAGAACACTAACAGCATAGAACACAGTCAGCATAGAACACAGTCAGCATAGAACACTGTCAGCATAGAACACTAACAGCATAGAACACAGTCAGCATAGAACACAGTCACCATAGAACACTAACAGCATAGAACACAATCAGCATAGAACACTAACAGCATAGAACACTGTCACCATAGAACACAGTCAGCATAGAACACTGTCAGCATAGAACACAGTCAGCATAGAACACCGTCAGCATAGAACACTGTCAGCATAGAACACTAACAGCATAGAACACAGTCAGCATAGAACACAGTCAGCATAGAACACTGTCAGCATAGAACACAGTCAGCATAGAACACCGTCAGCATAGAACACTGTCACCATAGAACACTAACAGCATAGAACACAATCAGCATAGAACACTAACAGCATAGAACACAGTCAGCATAGAACACTAACAGCATAGAACACAGTCAGCATAGAACACAGTCAGCATAGAACACTGTCAGCATAGAACACAGTCAGCATAGAACACTGTCATCATGGCACACAGTCAGCATAGAACACTGTCAGCATAGAACACTGTCAGCATAGAACACTGTCACCATAGAACACTAACAGCATAGAACACTGTCAGCATCGAACATTGTCAGCTTAGAAAACAGTCAGCATAGAACACTGTCAGCATAGAACACTAACAGCATAGAACACAGTCAGCATAGAACACTGTCAGCATAGAATACTGTCAGCATAGAACACAGTCAGCATAGAACACTGTCACCATAGAACACAGTCAGCATAGAATACTGTCAGCATAGAACACAGTCAGCATAGAACACAGTCAGCATAGAACACTGTCAGCATAGAACACTAACAGCATAGAACACAGTCAGCATAGAACACTGTCACCATAGAACACTAACAGCATAGAACACTGTCAGCATAGAACACTGTCACCATAGAACACTGTCACCATAGAACACTAACAGCATAGAACACTTTCAGCATAGAACACAGTCAGCATAGAACACTGTCAGCATAGAACACAGTCAGCATAGAACACTGTCACCATAGAACACTAACAGCATAGAACACAGTCAGCATAGAACACTGTCACCATAGAACACTAACAGCATAGAACACTGTCACCATAGAACACTAACAGCATAGAACACAGTCAGCATAGAACACAGTCAGCATAGAACACTGTCAGCATAGAACACTAACAGCATAGAACACAGTCAGCATAGAACACTGTCACCATAGAACACTAACAGCATAGAACACTGTCAGCATAGAACACTGTCACCATAGAACACTGTCACCATAGAACACTAACAGCATAGAACACAGTCAGCATAGAACACAGTCAGCATAGAACACTGTCAGCATAGAACACAGTCAGCATAGAACACTGTCACCATAGAACACTAACAGCATAGAACACAGTCAGCATAGAACACTGTCACCATAGAACACTAACAGCATAGAACACTGTCAGCATAGAACACAGTCACCATAGAACACTGTCAGCATAGAACACTGTCACCATAGAACACTAACAGCATAGAACACAGTCAGCATAGAACACAGTCACCATAGAACACAGTCACCATAGAACACTAACAGCATAGAACACAGTCAGCATAGAACACAGTCACCATAGAACACTGTCAGCATAGAACACAGTCAGCATAGAACACTGTCACCATAGAACACTAACAGCATAGAACACAGTCAGCATAGAACACTGTCACCATAGAACACTAACAGCATAGAACACTGTCAGCATAGAACACTGTCAGCATAGAACACTGTCACCATAGAACACTAACAGCATAGAACCCTGTCAGCTTAGAACACAGTCACCATAGAACACTAACAGCATAGAACACAGTCAGCATAGAACACAGTCAGCATAGAACACAGTCACCATAGAACACTAACAGCATAGAACACAGTCAGCATAGAACACAGTCAGCATAGAACACTGTCAGCATAGAACACTAACAGCATAGAACACTGTCAGCATAGAACACAGTCAGCATAGAACACTGTCAGCATAGAACACTAACAGCATAGAACACTGTCAGCATAGAACACAGTCAGCATAGAACACTGTCAGCATAGAACACTAACAGCATAGAACACTGTCAGCATAGAACACAGTCAGCATAGAACACTGTCAGCATAGAACACTAACAGCATAGAACACTGTCAGCATAGAACACAGTCAGCATAGAACACTGTCAGCATAGAACACTAACAGCATAGAACACAGTCAGCATAGAACACAGTCAGCATAGAACACTGTCAGCATAGAACACTAACAGCATAGAACGCAGTCAGCATAGAACACTGATGTTAGTGGGAGGATGAAGAGGAGTGTGAGGATGAGGAGGAGTGGGAGGATGAAGAGGAGTGTGGGAGGATGAAGAGGAGTGGGAGGATGAAGAGGAGTGTGAGGATGAAGAGGAGTGGGAGGATGAAGAGGAGTGGGAGGATGAAGAGGAGTGGGAGGATGAAGAGGAGTGGGAGGATGAGGAGGAGTGGGAGGATGAAGAGGACGTTACGTGCAGTTGGTCTGTTTGCTCCTGATAACGAGGGACAAGGTCCAAACCTGTCCCGATCGGACACGGTGGGAATAACAGCTCCAGGTCCGTACCACAGACTTGAACAGTGTTCGATTCCTCAGAGACGTGAGTATTTCTGCTTCCTGTTAGAAGAAACTTGGTAACGAATTAATTCGGAACTCAGATTTACATGGAAAAGCCGTTTTTTGGCCTTTTTGCTGCTTCTGGGGGAATCTGGAGCGGCTCTTGGGAAGGGATCTGATTGGACGGAGCGCGGATGTGACATCCGCCTAGCGGGAACATGTTGGCAACATGGAAGCATTTTGGTGATGCTTCCCGTCCAGCAGCTGGACAAGGTCCCGTCCCCAAAACGACAAATTAATGTTCTCATGATGGAGGACTGATCAGTTCGGGTTTAAATGGGAATGAAGTGGAATCAGGTCATCTCTTTAAAGCCGATTTAACTTTTATGCGGAATTAAAGAAGAATTAAAACTCTCATGTAAATGTGGCCAATGACCTGATTTAAGAGCAGAGACCTGCATGAAGCGGTCTCTGGTTGGTTCCCATGAAGGCTTTCCGGTCATGTGATGCGAAGCCAGAATGTGGCTTTTCTTTCCTGGTGTGACTGGTTTCCAGTCAGCCTCCAGGTTCAGGTTTAGATCTGCTCCTCAGACTCAGCAGGTGAACATGTTGCAGCTTTCTGCTGTCTTTCAGAGACATGTGGACGTTGCTTCTGACCACCTTCCTGCTCTGCTGGAGCTGCGAAGGCATCAGCGTGACCTGCAAAGATGAAAGCAACCATGATGTGGACTGGTGAGGACCGTCTTAGTCCGGTCGATTAACCCACACAGACCAGACTGACCCATCTCTCTGTCTTTACCAGGTACATCATATACAAAGGACCCAGTCAAACTGGTTTGACTGGTTCCAATTACATCTTCATAGATCCCGAGGGAAAGATGATGAAGATGAAGAACATCAACAATCCTAACGGTGCTCTGGCAAACACCCTTAATCCCATCTTCAGATCAATTCGATCAATGGTCAGAATCCTTCTTTGTTAACCAAACAACTGTTTTATTGCTAATATGTTTGAACTCTCAACAACACGGAAACCACATACTAAGAAATACTACTACTAAGAAAAACACGAGTAAAGAAAGAAACCGAAAGATGGGCAAAACTCCCAGACTGCAATCCAACAACCACAAACAGCACCAACTAAAGCTGCCAACAAAACAATAACCAGTCTCCCAACCAACCATTTGATCATCCAACCGACCAACCAGCCAACAAACCAACGGACTGACCAACCAACCGACTGAGCAACCGATTAACCAACTAAACAACCAACTTAGCAACTGACCATAGACTGTATGTGTATAAAAGGTGGGCGGAGCCTCCGTGACGTCACCCGTAGGTTTCTAAAGCGCTGAATTGAAGCACCATCTTGGCAGGGGCATGCGTGTCGTCTCGCCCGGAAAATATACATATGGGCAAAGAGGTGGAGCTGAGAAGGGGGGCTGTGAGCGTCATGGTGGATGATTGACATCGAGCGAACTCCGAGCTTTCTGTAGCGAAGAGCTAACCGAGCTAACCCAGAGATAACAGGAGGTAACCAGCTAACCGAGCTAACCTGGAGATAACAGGAGCTAACCAGCTCACTGAGCTAACCTGGAGATAACAGGAGCTAACCAGCTCACCGAGCTAACCCAAAGATAACAGGAGCTAACCAGCTCACCGAGCTAACCTGGAGATAACAGGAGCTAACCAGCTCACCGAGCTAACCCAAAGATAACAGGAGCTAACCAGCTCACCGAGCTAACCCGGAGATAACAGGAGCTAACCAGCTCACCGAGCTAACCCGGAGATAACAGGAGCTAACCAGCTCACCGAGCTAACCCAAAGATAACAGGAGCTAACCAGCTCACCGAGCTAACCCGGAGATAACAGGAGCTAACCAGCTCACCAAGCTAACCCAAAGATAACAGGAGCTAACCAGCTCACCGAGCTAACCTGGAGATAACAGGAGCTAACCAGCTCACTGAGCTAACCCAAAGATAACAGGAGCTAACCAGCTCACCGAGCTAACCCGGAGATAACAGGAGCTAACCAGCTCACCGAGCTAACCCGGAGATAACAGGAGCTAACCAGCTCACCGAGCTAACCCGGAGATAACAGGAGCTAACCAGCTCACCGAGCTAACCCGGAGATAACAGGAGCTAACCAACTCACCGAGCTAACCTGGAGATAACAGGAGCTAACCAGCTAACCGAGCTAACCCGGAGATAACAGGAGCTAACCAGCTCACCGAGCTAACCCGGAGATAACAGGAGCTAACCAGCTCACCGAGCTAACCCGGAGATAACAGGAGCTAACCAGCTAACCGAGCTAACCCGGAGATAACAGGAGCTAACCAGCTCACCGAGCTAACCCGGAGATAACAGGAGCTAACCAGCTCACCGAGCTAACCCGGAGATAACAGGAGCTAACCAGCTCACCGAGCTAACCTGGAGATAACAGGAGCTAACCAGCCTATGCACTTCTCCATAGGCTTCACTTCTAACCACCGAAGGCTCTGTCCAGCTTTCAGATACGGTCTATGCAACTGACCCATGGTAGATAGCAGATAAAACTAGTCTCTGCGCTTCATTTGCAGGAATCGAGCTTTGGCTTCATCAGCTACAGCGATCAGCCACCAGGATGTAGCGCAGACATCAACCATTTTGGCCACAGCAAAGGTGTTTGTGGACATATTGACCCCCGTCATAGCTCTTCCACCATGTTTCAGTCATTAGTCTTCATGTCTGAAGCAGCTCAATGACCTGCTGTCGGTCTCTTTTGGTCTCAGGAGTTCTGATGATGGACAGTACCAGCACTGGAGTCTGGCTTCTACACAGCACACCACAGTTCCCATACAGAAGGGACCGGAAGAATTTCTGGCCCCCCAGTGGTTTTCAGAACGGGCAGATTTTCATCTGTGCAACGTTCAAATACAGTGAATTCAAAGCCATCGGTAAGGAGCTGAAAGACCAGATGCAGCTTTCAGGATGAAGTGAGACCTGCAGGGAACATGTTCTGGTTTATGTTTCCAGGTAAACATCTACAGTACATCGGCGCATTTCCATTTGAACACGATATTCCAAACAACTTCCATGAGGAGCTTAAAGATGCTGTGGAATGGAGCAAACTACCTCCACCCAGCAGTGACTTCCCCACGCTGACATCAGACAAAGGAACAACGTTCAAAGCCGTTCCCAAGCAGAGTTCCCCCGAAGAAGAAGGTTAGATTCATACCTACATGTCTTCCTGTTTCACCCTGAACACAAAGTCCTCCATCCTCAGACACCACAGTCTCAATGTGGAACGTCATGAGAAAGAAGCTCCGCCCACCCTCAGGTCTGAGGTTGACCACACCCGCTGCAGAAGTACCGTTCTGCATCCCGCTGGCAGCCTGGCGCTAGCGCGGCAACGTGGAGATACGTCGGCAATATCTCACTGACAGCGGTATGGAGCTCTGGGCCAGCCGTTAGAGACCCAGTAGACCTGCACAGAGCCGTTAGAGACCCAGTAGACCTGCACAGAGCCGTTACAGACCCAGTAGACCTGCACAGAGCCGTTAGAGACCCAGTAGACCTGCACAGAGCCGTTACAGACCCGGTAGACCTGCACAGAGCCGTTACAGACCCGGTAGACCTGCACAGAGCCGTTAGAGACCCGGTAGACCTGCACAGAGCCGTTACAGACCCGGTAGACCTGCACAGAGCCGTTAGAGACCCGGTAGACCTGCACAGAGCCGTTACAGACCCGGTAGACCTGCACAGAGCCGTTAGAGACCCGGTAGACCTGCACAGAGCCGTTACAGACCCGGTAGACCTGCACAGAGCCGTTAGAGACCCGGTAGACCTGCACAGAGCCGTTACAGACCCGGTAGACCTGCACAGAGCCGTTACAGACCCGGTAGACCTGCACAGAGCCGTTACAGACCCGGTAGACCTGCACAGAGCCGTTACAGACCCGGTAGACCTGCACAGAGCCGTTACAGACCCGGTAGACCTGCACAGAGCCGTTAGAGACCCGGTAGACCTGCACAGAGCCGTTACAGACCCGGTAGGCCTGCACAGAGCCGTTAGAGACCCGGTAGACCTGCACAGAGCCGTTACAGACCCGGTAGACCTGCACAGAGCCGTTACAGACCCGGTAGACCTGCACAGAGCCGTTACAGACCCGGTAGACCTGCACAGAGCCGTTACAGACCCGGTAGACCTGCACAGAGCCGTTAGAGACCCGGTAGACCTGCACAGAGCCGTTAGAGACCCGGTAGACCTGCACAGAGCCGTTAGAGACCCGGTAGACCTGCACAGAGCCGTTACAGACCCGGTAGACCTGCACAGAGCCGTTACAGACCCGGTAGACCTGCACAGAGCCGTTACAGACCCGGTAGACCTGCACAGAGCCGTTAGAGACCCGGTAGACCTGCACAGAGCCGTTACAGACCCGGTAGACCTGCACAGAGCCGTTAGAGACCCGGTAGACCTGCACAGAGCCGTTAGAGACCCGGTAGACCTGCACAGAGCCGTTACAGACCCGGTAGACCTGCACAGAGCCGTTACAGACCCGGTAGACCTGCACAGAGCCGTTACAGACCCGGTAGACCTGCACAGAGCCGTTACAGACCCGGTAGACCTGCACAGAGCCGTTAGAGACCCAGTAGACCTGCACAGAGCCGTTACAGACCCAGTAGACCTGCACAGAGCCGTTACAGACCCGGTAGACCTGCACAGAGCCGTTACAGACCCGGTAGACCTGCACAGAGCCGTTACAGACCCGGTAGACCTGCACAGAGCCGTTACAGACCCGGTAGACCTGCACAGAGCCGTTAGAGACCCGGTAGACCTGCAGAGATCCATTGTAGTTCCGGTAGACCAGCAGAGAACCGTTAGAGACCTGGTAAACAGAGATCTGCTAGAGACCTTTGTGGATCTGAAGACGGGGCTGAGGGTCTCTGCTGGATGCTGGTTCGTGTTGCAGGACTTGTGCAGCATCTCAGCGTATCTACAGGTGACTACAAATATTTCCTACAATTGAAACTTCTTCAGGCGGCACGGTGGCGTAGTGGTTTCCACTGTGGCCTCACAGCAAGAAGGTTGCTGGTTTGATCCTCGGCTCCCCACACCTCAATCCAAACCTTGCATGTTCTCCCCGTATGCGTGGGTTCTCTCCGGGTTCTCCAGTTTCCTCCCACCATCCAAAGACATGATGTAAGGTTACCTGGGTACTCTACGTTGCCCCTAGGAGTAGGGCCTCTAGATTCCCCGCCACCCTTAATCAGACGAAGCGGTTAGTATAATGAATGAAGGAAACTTTTCCGTCTTCTACAGCTGCGATCCCAAATCCTGGTCCACAAGGGCCAGGATCCTGCAGGTTTTCTGCAACACACCTGATTCAGCTTAAACAGACTGTTAGGTAGGTGTGTTCCAGCCATGAAACATCTGAAGGACAGTGGCCCCCTGAGGACCAGGACTGGGATCCCTGCTCCGGAATGACATCACGCAGTCTCCTCAACATAATCACCTGGTTTCTTCTTCTTCTAGCTGGAGATCTGTACTTAACCATCGCCAAAGACGTGAAGAGTGACGTGGCTGTCCAGGTGTGGGGCAGGCAGCAGGACGAGTCCCACTGCGAGGCTGGAAACTCCGTGCTCAACATTGAGACCATAAAAACTGCTCTGGGCCAATGGACACCCAGTGTTGACCATTCGAAGTGGTGTGTGGCCACAGACCAGAATAAGCACTGGGTCTGCATGGGAGATGTTAACAGATGTCCCACCCAGTACAAGAGGCTGGGGGGTGCTCTTTGTGTCAACAGTGATAAAATACAACAAATGTTTCTGCGTTTTGCTTGGAAGTATGAAAAGTGCCCTGCAAGGAAACGGCCCTACCCATGTGACTCAGACTCGGACAGTCGGGTCCTGACCAGCATGGCTTTCATCATGCCGTACACCGACTGGGACCTTCTGAACGAAACGGACACCGGCGTCATCGTTGACTATGACTCTGAGCCCCTGAGGGAAACGGAGTCAGACTCCCACAAGGACCCGTCTGTAGCGGGTTAAGTCTAGCTCACCTGGACCAACCGCAGACCAGGCAGAAGAACTTCCTGTCCAGTCTCTCTGTCACACTGCTGTCGCAAAGATGCATTCATAAAAACATGAACTAATAAAAGTTCCTTCATCCACCATGTTCCTCTTCATTTAACCCGGATGTCCTGTGAGACAGAACCAGGACATCCGGTTCCACAGAAAAGATGAGATTATTGAGATGTGAATGACGTATGAACCGAGTTACATTGTTCGTTATAACACCATGTCGGGTAGCTAAAAGCTAGCTGTCATCATCATAACTGTTAACTGTTTCTCAAAAGGCTTGGTGCTAAAAGTTTCAAACTTTCCAAACCAGTTCAGGACAGACACACTGTGGTGGAATTATGCGTATAGTGTAGTTTTAATATGTTACTCATTTATTAAGTTATATTAAGATATATATATATTCTGCATAGTTAGAGTAGTTCAGTAAGCTTGCTTTAGTAGATTCATGAATAAAACTAAGTGTTCTGTTCAAGGCCTGTTTCAGCTTTGACTGTTGTTATCTCCAAGCTAGCAGTTGTTTTGACTAGTGCTGCCAGGCAAGGGTTGTTTGTGTCTGCTTAAAGAACTCTGTAGCACTCTGAGCAGGGGCAGAGCTCTCCAGACCTCTCGCCCACAACATCTGTACATGATCAATAAATTGAACAGAAAACAGTTGATTTATAGATTTATTTCTCATCGGATAAATTCCACGACAATTTGGTGTCAGAAGTGGGATCCCATGTGTTTCTGCCGGGACTGGACTGAGGGGCAGGCTGCCGGAATCCAAACAGATTCATCTTCAAACCTCGAATAGGCCTTAAGAGTGACGAGGGCCACAGTCACCGGTTTCGGTCGATCACAAAGGGATCTCAACCCACGTGTGGATTTATCTGGTGAGAAGTATATTTTTCCAAAATTATAATTTGATTGAAAGTGGTTTTTGATATAATATTATAGACTGAGTGATTCTTAATACTAATCGAACTGAAACAGTTTTGTTTATAAAATTGTCGACTGTTTTCATAATAATGGTGGTTGTGCTCCTTTTCCCCAGGACTGACTTTGACAATAAATAAAAATAAAGCAAAATTAAAACAAAAACAGAGATATAGACTCTACGAGATCAGGTTCCAAAATGAAGCCCTGTGAGTAGTACTACGAGATCAGGTTCCAAAACGAAGCCCTGTGAGTACGAGATCAGGTTACTAAACGAAGCCCTGTGAGTAGAAATACAAGATCAGGTTCCAAAACGAAGCCCTGAGAGTAGTACTACGAGATCAGGTTCCAAAAATGAAGCCCTGTGAGTAGTAATACGAGATCAGGTTACTAAACGAAGCCCTGTGAGTAGAAATACGAGATCAGGTTCCAAAATGAAGCCCTGTGAGTAGTACTACGAGATCAGGTTCCAAAAACGAAGCCCTGTGAGTAGTACTACGAGATCAGGTTACTAAACGAAGCCCTGTGAGTAGAAATACGAGATCAGGTTCCAAAACGAAGCCCTGAGAGTAGTACTACGAGATCAGGTTCCAAAACGAAGCCCTGTGAGTACGAGATCAGGTTCCAAAACGAAGCCCTGTGAGTACGAGATCAGGTTCCAAAACGAAGCCCTGTGAGTACGAGATCAGGTTCCAAAACGAAGCCCTGTGAGTAGAAATACGAGATCAGGTTCCAAAACGAAGCCCTGTGAGTACGAGATCAGGTTACTAAACGAAGCCCTGTGAGTACGAGATCAGGTTACTAAACGAAGCCCTGTGAGTACAAGATCAGGTTCCAAAACGAAGCCCTGTGAGTACGAGATCAGGTTACTAAACGAAGCCCTGTGAGTACAAGATCAGGTTACTAAACGAAGCCCTGTGAGTACGAGATCAGGTTACTAAACGAAGCCCTGTGAGTACAAGATCAGGTTACTAAACGAAGCCCTGTGAGTACGAGATCAGGTTACTAAACGAAGCCCTGTGAGTACAAGATCAGGTTCCAAAAAGAAGCCCTGTGAGTACGAGATCAGGTTACTAAACGAAGCCCTGTGAGCAGACTTTTAGGACTGACATAACAGAAATATAAGACCAGGTGACGATGGGGAATATAGGGGGAAAGGAGGAGCAACCTAAACCAAATTTTATGAAGGTGTTTTTAAAGCAGCAATATGTAAGTAAACTATTTAACGTTCTGCTGTGAAGAATGTGGGTTTCCAGAAGGAAGCTTTATGAGCATGTATCAGATGAAAAAGTTGGAACAGAAAAAAAAAAAAGAGAAAAAGCAAAAAAAAACATTCAAGTGTGGGCTGGTTCACTCTCCATAAGAGGAATTAAAAATAGAGGTCTGACCTGCTATTCTCTGGAGAGTTGTGTGGAAATATTGTGGGAGATTTTTGTTATTTTTGGTGACTCTTTTCATGGGTGGATTAAAACTGTGATTGGCTGGCTTGGTTGACATCACAGGGCCATAGCGGCCATTCACACAGAAATCAGTGTGTGTGTAAGTTTGCTCATATGGTGGCAAGTCTCGTGAAGGATCTGCAAATGGTAAAGAACAAGAATATATACATATATATATATATATATATATATATATATATATATATATATATATACACGTATATATATATATATATATATATATATATATATATATATACACGTATATATATATATATATATATATATATATATATATATATATATATATATATATATATATATATGTGTATATATATATATATATATATATGTATGTATATATATATATATATGTATATATATGTTAAAGATTGAAAATCAGATCACGGGCATTTCTCCAAAAGATGACAGTAAAGCCTGGTTCAGGCAGACTCTGTTAGATGTGACAGAACGTGCCTGGATGGACCAGGAAAGAAAAGAGAGAATATTATCTTCCCTTAACAGTTTAGTGAAGAGGAGGTTAGAGATTAAATGAAAGACAAATATGTATTATTGCAGAGTTTAGCAATTTTTAAGAAATTTAGAAAAAACTGTTGGAAGCAGAGGACGAGTTCAGAGCACATCTAACATGTTTACTTGAAGAGTGTGTTCATTCAAGGCTTCATGCTCACTGAAGGGGATGATGTCATAGCATTTTAAGTTGTAACAACACATTGGATGAAGTAAAGAATAAACCGAAAGATGAGGGACGTGATGTGTGGCATTGGGAGCTGATTCTGTTGGGTTGGTGTGCATTGCGTGGACACCAACCCAACCCAACCAATGGGCTCGGGCTTCTGTTTAATCCCTTTCAGACATTAAATGGTGACTTTTGTTTCTTTAAGATTACAGTTATTTTTATGTTTATTATAACTAAATAAATTGACATTGACTGAAAATAAACGGAGAACGACTTTGGGCTGTGCTTGTTAAATACCCAGCTGAGAGAGATCTCAAGCTTTAAAACAGGAACGACACACCAACATCATCTTCATGTGTTAAAGCTGCGTTATCTTCTTGGCGAGGTCATGTTCAGCTTTCCCAGGGAAACACTGACTTATGGATCCACTGCCACTATAGTCTCACACAGATACAGTTATGATCCAGAGTCCAGGATTTCCACAGCACAGAACATGGTCCACATGATATGTTTAACAGTATTCAACAGAAGAACATTATAATTATGAGACTATAATCACATGACTAAATGATTCAGATGCAGCCTCAGAAGCTCGTCTGCTGCACGGCGTCGACCACGGCAGCTCACCACCCCTTTAACCCTTGTCAGCATGCACCATGGTCTCCACAGGGACCCCAACATGTTAACATGCCCGAGGGGGATTCGGGGGAGTGGACTGGGGAAGGGAAAGTTTTGGTCTGGACCACTGCAGAGTTCTGGGTGTCACACATGCTGTCAGTCAGGACACTGGAGCAGAAACGGTCCCTACAACATGATGCAACACTCCACCTTCCCCCTGTGTCAGCTCTGAGTCCTGGAGCAGGACCTGATATGCAGATGTGACTGCAGGGACCCGGCCACTGCTGATGGGGCCCGGGGATCCCAGAACCAGAGGGTCTGGCAGAGCCCTGCTGGTTGTGACTGTGAACAGTGTGGATATGGATTTTGTGGGGAACATGTGGGCTTGGTTTTCACCTTAGACTTCTGGAGGTGATGGGTCCTCCTTGTCCTCGGACTGACTGTGGGATTTTCTGGAAGTAAAAGACTAACGGATGTGGCCGGCAGGCAGCACGAGTCCCACCCCGACTACAGAGTCAGATGATGTTTTCTGGAATAAGCTGCACCCTGATTCTGTCAGAAAGACTGTTGTGTTCACTCAGTTCTCTGTGGAAAACCTGGATCTGCTTCCTGGAACCTTTGGCCCCCTCTCTGATCCTTTACATGTCAATCTTAATTAATTACACATATGAACCTGATTTATCAACCAGGAAGCTTTAATAGACATGTGTTGGGCACTTCCTGGCATAAATTTCTGCTTGTATGCTGATTGGTGGGCAGGGTGTGGTGACTGTAGTGGACCTGATTCCTGAGCAGACCGAGTGGTCCGAGCTGAATGATTATACACACCTACATATATTCCTGGCCTTGTATCCACATGACCAGGCCCCACAATTAGGCCAAAGATCAAACATTTTCATTATTTCTGCTTAGCTTCATACTACACTTTGAACATGCATACAAAGTTCTGCAGTCCTGCAGACTTTTGCAACTGAACAAGGTCCCAGTGTTTTCTCTGCTCTGCTGCTGTGAAACTAAACATCAGTTCTTACAGACAAAACAACTTCTGGCACGCTCTACATCTCTAGCTGTGCCTTATCACAAAACATTTATCTTCAGTATCTCTGACAAAACATGCACCAGGCAGGCTGTTACGGTGGCAAACCTGTTTAAAGACAGAACACAGATGATCTCTGAGTATTCCCGGCTCGTGTACATTTCTAAATTTTCAGCCCAGACAACATAAGGCTGCATTAACTGTATGACAATAAATAAGGTGGTAATTTTCCTGGCTTCGGTGTACGCCACTCAGGTGCAATATGACCAATTGAAGAAAAATATTAGGAAAGGTTGGAATCCTCCATGTTTTTATTTGCTGACAGCCCGGTGTGTTAGTCCTGATCTGACTAAGTTAGTCCTATTAATTTCACATCAAGTGCTTTTATTTGACGAAGGGAAGCAACTCTTGTGAAGGCTGCCAGTAGACAGCCCGTTCTCTGGCTCAACATGCTCAACAAACAAATATTTGTACCCTGTAGGTCTTCAAAATACCATAAACGTGAGGCCGATCATCTGGGATGATATTGGTCTTTCCAAGGTTAAGCTAGTTATGCTAGACCGTTAGCCTTGGCCTTTTCTGATACACACATTTGTGTTAAGTCCAGTGGAGAAGTGTGTGTAACAGTGTAAAAAAAAAAACGTTCTCGAGAAGGAGGTGTTGCTGTGTGTGTGGGTGAGTGTGTGCACGTGCACATGTGTGTGTGTGTGTGTGTGTGTGTGTGTGTGTGTGTGTGTGAGTCTTGTTGTAGTGGATGAAATCATCTTTAACATCAGTGTTGGATGTTTTATTCCCACTGTCAATCGACACACAGTCCTACATCCAGCCTCTCTACTCCCCGCTCCTGTCGATGACACGCTCCATGACTGTGTACCTGGACTGGCCATCCTCTGCACCCCCAGACCTGACCTCTCTGACCGACCTCGAGTTGACCCTGACTTGATGGCTCCGCTCTCAGAACCCAGACCCAGGTGTGGGTTTTGGAGCGTTGTGGAAACACTGTGGTTTCCTGACATCTGATGGTGACCCAGTTCGTCACCGTCGCCTTATTGATTCCCTTCTTTCTGCCATTTTGCTCCCCTGACAGGTTGCTGTATGCACATGTGCACTGACTCTTCTGACCCTGTCTCTACAGGTGACTCTCCTGCAGATGAAGGCTGCGTCTCTGACCCACCCTCCTTTTACAGCCTCTCACTTCCTCTTTTCTCTCACGGCCCACAGATGGAGAGATTTCCTCCTTGGTCTCTCTCAGGCCTCTTGGACCAAAGCACTTCCTCTCGTGCTGTTGTCCATGCGCATGCGTAAAAGGGGAGGACCAAATTGGTCCCCCCGTAAATTCTTTTTGCAGGTCCACCCAAATGGGCATGGGCCCCTCCGAGGCTCCCCCTCCTGGCACGGCCCTGTGTGATAGTAATGTTTTAACATACTGTGCTGATCTCATGTGAACCTTTTCAGGCATTTGCTGTCAGGTTGCTGCAGACCTTCCTGAACCAGCGTCTAAGTAGCTCCGTTTATTTCAGCCTGGAGACTTTGTACTGATGAGGAGCTTCAGACGTCAGTGCTGGGACCACCCATTTCAGATTCTTCTGGCGACCCAGACAGATGACCGTGCTACTTGGCTACCGTAATACCATATCATTGCTGCAGGGAGGTTCCTGCACTGACCGTGGCTCCCCGGCTTGCTGCTGATCCTGACGCAGCAGTGTAACGCACCACCCGACAGAGGGCAGAATAATCCCTGTGGTAGCGTGGGTAGTGAGACAGTCTACTCTCACACCTGAAGACCAGCCACCGTTCTCAAGCAATCTCAGTGTGGAGTGTAATTAGCGTCCATCTGCAACAGTAGCGTGCCAAGCTCCAACGCAAGCTCCGCCCACCCGGCATCATGGAGAGAGATCGACCCTGGCATCCATTTAGGGTTCATGTCTGATCATTGACGAGCTCAATGTGTTGCTTGGTTATTTTAGCTGTCATCATTGTGTTTCCTATTGTCTTCTTTAATCAATCTGCTTCACCCCCTGTTAACCGCTCTGCCACTCAGTTCCTTCTTTGCCCCGCGGTCGCTGGGTGCCCAGAGGGGTTCTGAGGGCAACCTCCGGCGGTTAAAAGTGAAGCCTATGCTGAAGTGCATTCAGCTGCAGTTGCCCCTTCATCCGCTAGGGGCTGGCTCCAAAACAGAGCAAATCCCCATAGACTCCCATGTCACCTTGTTCCCATGGGGGTCCTTTTTATTGACAGGTACCAATCTCTGGCTTCAAGGACGAAGGACATAGAACAACCACAGTTTTTAACTGGTGATCAATGTGACTTAGCTTTAGCCCGCTTACCTCCGTTAGCTGGGTAGCTCCCGTTATCTCGGGGTTAGCTTGGTTAGCTTTTAGCTACAGAAGCCTCAGAGTTCACTCGATGTCCATCGTCCGCCATGACGCTCACAGCCCCCCTCTCAGCTCCACCTCTTTGCCCATATTTGTGTTTTCCGGGCGAGACGACGCGCATGACGCTGCCAACATGGCGACGGTAGGAACCGCCCACCGAACTTCAATTCGGCTTTTCAGAAACCTATGGGTGACGTCACGGAGACCCCGTCCATCTCTTTATACAGTCTGTGGTTCTAACAGGTAGACGCGCCGTCTTATATTTCCCTGCTAGCACTCTGAGGAGCCCCTGTGCGGTCTACTCTGTCATTATGATACATGCGCCATGTGTGTGCTCTGGTTCTTTGGATGGCATGGTGATCGGTGGACCGGTTGCCAGTGGTGTTTTTCTGATTCCACCTCTGCGTCTACTTGGGGGACCATTTTTTCCTAAACTGGAACTGACTGGTCTCCTTCCACCTACGTGGATAATAAGAATTCTCACAGGTGGTCTTGTGTGTTGAAATTAGACCTGACTAAGGCTACTTTAGTGTTCACATTTAACACTACCTCTGAACCCCTTTTGTCACATCCTCCTCCTAGTCGATATCGGGGTGGTACTTTTAGTAACTCCTGTTGTCATGTGAGGTTATTTGTGTATCTTCTGGGCCCTCGCCGGGACCCGTTAGTAGATTTTTCTCTTTGCAGTGGTGTCGCGTCGTCGCCTCGTAGCTTGGCTGAGTCCTATGCTGATTTCCCTGTTGTAGGTCTTTTCCCGGGTCCCACGTCTGAACTTGAGAAGTAAGTGGATGATTGCTTTGAGATGATGACTGGCATATCTGCTCAGAGTAATAATTGGATATTGCTGGCTGAGCAGGTAGACGTGTTTGTTGGAGTTGCCTGTGTGGTCTGCCTGGGGCCCAGACCTGTGCTGCATGTAGTTACCCCTCCACCTGAGTTTGACTCCACCTGTATGATTGTTTACTTTCTTCTGAAAACCCTATCCCTTTCAGATATGTATTTCCTTGGATGTTCCTTTCCTTGTTACCCGCACACAGTCCCCTCCTCTCTGGTTCAGGTGTGACGACGTGAGATTTTACTTGCTTCATGAGCTCCTCTCCGGATTCTGGTTTTGTTGGGGTTTTGGTCCGTGCTTGGTGTGACAGTGTTTATGCTGTTAATTTTCTGTGGCCTGCGCCGGCCTTTGGTGGTGGTACAGTGGTCTGGTTCTTAGGGGCGTGCTGCCATCAAAGTGGGCTGGTATATATGCCCCTGTCACCCTTCTCTTGCCTACAGCTGTCTTCCTGGGTTTCCCATCTGCCCCCTTATCCGGTCACTCGGTCCAGGCACTCTGTTCATCCTGACGACTCAGCTGCTTCTGCCGACGTCAACGCTATTGGGGTTCCATTGCAGTACTTGCTGCCCTTTTTGTTCTGTGTTTGCTGTGTCGTCCCGTGTATCAGAGCCTTGTTGGTTGGGCTGATTGACTCTGCCTTAGGATGTCGCATTCCTCGGCTTGTTTATTACTCTCCCTGCTTCGGATCTCCCTCCCTTTGATCCCTTTTCCTTATTTTTTGATAGTGATGGCTTTTCTGATTCTGACTCTGACACATGAGTGTTTTTCCTTTCAGGATGATTTTCTTCAACCCTGCCAGGAGTGACCATTCTGATGTTTTAGTTTCCTGCCTCTCTTTCGGTAGTTAGTGTTATTTTATGGGTTTGTTTTGTTGATTTGTTATGTTCATGAATTGTGTTTCTTTTGTGTTGATCCTGAAAGGATCAAAAGGGGGGAATGTGGTGGAATTATGCGTATAGTGTAGTTTTAATATGTTACTCATTTATTAAGTTATATTAAGATATATATATATATTCTGCATAGTTAGAGTAGTTCAGTAAGCTTGCTTTTAGTGCATAAAACTAAGTGTTCTGCTCAAGGCCTGTTTCAGCTTTGACTGTTGTTATCTCCAAGCTAGCAGTTGTTTTGACTAGTGTTGCCTGCAAGGGTTGTTTGTGTATGCTTAAA
Organism: Telmatherina bonti; assembly: GCF_933228915.1. Taxonomy (NCBI): domain Eukaryota; kingdom Metazoa; phylum Chordata; class Actinopteri; order Atheriniformes; family Telmatherinidae; genus Telmatherina; species Telmatherina bonti. The sequence goes on from NC_136615.1 coordinate 339,384, forward strand.
GAACACTGTAGCACTCTGAGCAGGGGCAGAGCTCTCGAGACCTCTCGCCCGCAACATCTGTACATACCCAATAAATTGAACAGAAAACAGTTGATTTATAGATTTATTTCTCATCGGATAAATTCCACGACACACACATTCAAAACATGATGGGCTTGTTGGTGCTCAGGACATCCATGATCCAAAATCCTGCTTGACAAACCTCCCTAACTGCCAACGGGAGATTTAGCTAGCAAATTTAGCTTCCTGCCATGTTTACAAGGAGCCGGTCAGTTTCCCAGGACTGTCATGTTTACCATCATGAATGTCGCCAACATGCGAGTCACATAATCAGTCATGATAAGCCATCCTGTCCTCCAGTTACAGATTACACCGGCAAGGGCACAGCCAAACCAGTCCAGTAAACTAACTGGTTCACAACACATCTTTTATCCATAAAAACCAAGCAGCATCCTCCATTGGACAAGAAACCAGCTGGTGATGTCACGAAGGCTCCGCCCACCTTTTACTTACAGTCCACCATATTTTTTCACAAAGTAAAAGCGATAAACAACTATTGTAATTTTCACAAAACAAGTTCCGGCTCCTTCCCCACCAGAGAGGTGACATTCCACGTCGGTTCTGCTCCAGGGTTCTGTTAATCTGAGACGGTTCTGCTCCAGGGTTCTGTCCATCTGAGACGGTTCTGCTCCAGGGTTCTGTCCATCTGAGACGGTTCTGCTCCAGGGTTCTGTCCATCTGAGACGGTCTGGACAGAACCCTGGAGCAGAACCTCAGCAGAGGGTTCTGTGTAGAGGCGTTTGGCAGGTTATCAGCGAGCTCACTAATCATTAATCTGAGGAATGATGGCGACGCGGAACTCTGCAGAAATGTGGAAGATAAATATTTTATTTCTGATTTCAGACAGACTGAAAAGTGTCAGTCCAGGACTTGATCAGCCAGAGTACTACAGCAGTACTACAGCAGGACTACAGCAGGACTACAGGAGGACTACTTCAGAGGTAGGACTACAGCAGGACTACAACAGGACTACTTCAGAGGTAGGACTACAGCAGGACTACAGCAGGACTACTTCAGAGGTAGGACTACAGCAGGACTACAGCAGGACTACTTCAGAGGTAGGACTACAGCAGGACTACAGCAGGACTACTTCAGAGGTAGGACTACAACAAGCCAACAGCTGTAAGTTTCCATGATATTTTCTGTAAATTCAGCTTCTTTGTTTCATGTTGGACGACCAATAAGAAACCTGATTGTGGTGGAAGTGTGTCGTGATGCTGGAGTTTGTCAGGCTGAGCTCAGGCAGAACCAGAGAGCAGGTCTTCCAATAAGTCCAATCGTTTATTTCCACAACAGGTTTGGACTCAGATCCAGCAGATAGCATGAACGTCTCATGGAACAGGGTGTACCGATCTGGTACGGGCCAAAGAAAACCCAGGAATACAGACAGGAGGAGAAGGATCCCCGGTGAACTCAGTACAAAGGCAGGAAAGACCACCTGAAATCAGAGGAGTGTGAGAACTAACCAAATACAGGAAGCAGACCAGACAACAGCAACCATCACAAACATGATGGACACAACAGAGCTGCATTCTCCTGCATGTTCTCGATCAAAGCCGGGGAACCGGGCAACTCTCTTCCACATCTGTTATCGGCCCTTCAGCACTGCAGGGCCCTCCGTGTAGACTACCCATTGGGCCACGTTTCTCCGGTCTCCAAAACCTTCCCATGTCCCTGCTGTAGATCCTGATTGTGGCTCGGTAGACCCTGACCTCTCGTTGCGCTTCCACAGCATACATAAACTGACATGGTAGGTGGCGTTCAAAGCGCACAGCTACGGAACAGCATGACATCATCTGCCTTTAATTTTAACGAAGAACAGTATTATTATGAGCTGTGGGGAGGGGCGACTGCGTGTGAGTTTTAGAGGGATTGGTGAGGTGGGGGGGTTGGGGAATTGGAGGAAATTTCGGTCTCTTCGGAAGATGGACTTCTCCCTGGCTTTGACCCGGGCCTTCCAGGTGGCTCCCAGGGTTACAAGATTCTGCATTCTGTCTGAACGGACTTCATACACCTCTGTCGGTGGCAGAGGTGTATAAAGTAGAAGTCGTAATAAAAATAAAGTAGAAGCCCTGCCATGTCTTGGGATCCAGCAATGCATCTAGAACAGGTGTTTTCACGAACAGGCTCATCTACCTGCAGGGGAGCTGAGCTGGTTACATCCACATGGTTTAGTGATGGTTGGGAAGAGCTGCTGGACAGGACTTCTACTTTCTACTTCTACTTTCTATTTTTACTTTCTACACCTCTGTCCGGTGGTTAAAAGTCATGACAGAAACTGCAGTTCCCCCCGTCATCCACTAGGGGCTCCAAAACAGAGCAAATCCCCAGAGACTCCCATGTTAAAAAGATCAACTTCCCAGCAAAAATAAACATGTTTACATCAGAAATAAACATGTTTACAGCAGGAATAAACATGTTTACAGCAAAAATAACCATGTTTACAGGAGGAATAAGCATGATTACAGCAAGAATAAACATGTTTACAGCAGGAATAACATGTTTACAGCAGAAATAAAATTGTTTACAGCAGTCATAAAAACGTTTACAGCAGAAATAAACAGGTTTACAGCAGAAATAAACATGTTTACAGCAGAAATAAACAGGTTTACAGCAGAAATAAACACGTTTACAGCAGAAATAAACATGTTTACAGCAGGAATAAACATGTTTACAGCAGAAATAAAATTGTTTACAGCAGAAATAAACACGTTTACAGCAGAAATAAACATGTTTACAGCAGGAATAAACACATTTACAGCAGGAAAGAACATGTTTACAGCAGAAATTAACGTGTTTACAGCAGAAATAAACATGTTTACAGCAGGAATAAACATGTTTACAGCAGAAATAAACATGTTTACAGCAGAAATAAACACGTTTACAGCAGAAATAAACATGTTTACAGCAGAAATAAACACGTTTACAGCAGGAATAAACATGTTGACAGCAGGAATAAACACATTTACATCAGGAATAAACACATTTACAGCAGAAATAAACACGATTACAGGTGGAATAAACACATTTACAGCAGAAATAAACACGATTACAGGAGGAATAAACATGTTTACAGCAGTAAGAAACATGTTTACAGCAGAAATAAACATGATTACAGGAGGAATAAACACGTTTACAGCAAGAATAAACACGTTTAAAGCAAGAATAAACATGTTTACAGCAGTAAGAAACACGTTTACATCAGGATTGAACATGTTTACAGCAGAAATAAACATGTTTACAGCAGGAATAAACACGTTTACAGCAAAAAATAAACATGTTTACAGCAGGCATAAACATGTTCACAGCAGAAATAAACATGTTTACAGCAGTTATAAACATGTTTACAGCAGGAATAAACACATTTACATCAGGAATAAACACATTTACAGCAGAAATAAATACGATTACAGGTGGGATAAACATGTTTACAGCAGGAATAAACAGGTTTACAGCAGGGATTAAAACGGTTTACAGCAGAAACAAACATGTTTACAGCAGAAACAAACACGTTTACAGCAGACGTAAACATGTTGACAGCAGGAATAAACACATTTAAAGCAGAAATAAACACGATTACAGGTGTAATAAACATGTTTACAGCAAAAATAAACACGTTTACAGGAGGAATAAACATGATTAAAGCCAGAATAAACATGTTTACAGCAGGCATAACATGTTTACAGCAAAAATACACGTGTACAGCAGGAATAAACATGTTTACAGCAGAAACAAACACGTTTACAGCAGAAGTAAACATGTTGACAGCAGGAATAAACACATTTACATCAGGAATAAACACATTTACAGCAGAAATAAACACGATTACAGGTGGAATGAACACATTTAAAGCAGAAATAAACACGATTACAGGTGTAATAAACATGTTTACAGCAAAAATAAACACGTTTACAGGAGGAATAAACATGATTACAGCCAGAATAAACATGTTTACAGCAGAAACAAACACGTTTACAGCAGAAGTAAACATGTTGACAGCAGGAATAAACACATTTACATCAGGAATAAACACATTTACAGCAGAAATAAACACGATTACAGGTGGAATGAACACATTTAAAGCAGAAATAAACACGATTACAGGTGTAATAAACATGTTTACAGCAAAAATAAACACGTTTACAGGAGGAATAAACATGATTACAGCCAGAATAAACATGTTTACAGCAGAAACAAACACGTTTACAGCAGAAGTAAACATGTTGACAGCAGGAATAAACACATTTACATCAGGAATAAACACATTTACAGCAGAAATAAACACGATTACAGGTGGAATAAACACGTTTACAGCAGAAATAAACATGTTTACAGCAGGAATAACCACATTTACATCAGCAATAAAAACATTTACACCAGAAATAAATACGATTATAGGTGGGATAAACATGTTTACAGCAAAAATAAACACGTTTACAGGTGTAATAAACATGTTTACAGCAAAAATAAACACGTTTACAGGAGGAATAAACATGATTACAGCCAGAATAAACATGTTTACAGCAGAAACAAACACGTTTACAGCAGAAGTAAACATGTTGACAGCAGGAATAAACACATTTACATCAGGAATAAACACATTTACAGCAGAAATAAACACGATTACAGGTGGAATAAACACGTTTACAGCAGAAATAAACATGTTTACAGCAGGAATAACCACATTTACATCAGCAATAAAAACATTTACACCAGAAATAAATACGATTACAGGTGGGATAAACACATTTAAAGCAGAAATAAACACGATTACAGGTGTAATAAACATGTTTACAGCAAAAATAAACACGTTTACAGGAGGAATAAACATGATTACAGCCAGAATAAACATGTTTACAGCAGAAACAAACACGTTTACAGCAGAAGTAAACATGTTGACAGCAGGAATAAACACATTTACATCAGGAATAAACACATTTACAGCAGAAATAAACACGATTACAGGTGGAATGAACACATTTAAAGCAGAAATAAACACGATTACAGGTGTAATAAACATGTTTACAGCAAAAATAAACACGTTTACAGGAGGAATAAACATGATTACAGCCAGAATAAACATGTTTACAGCAGAAACAAACACGTTTACAGCAGAAGTAAACATGTTGACAGCAGGAATAAACACATTTACATCAGGAATAAACACATTTACAGCAGAAATAAACACGATTACAGGTGGAATAAACACGTTTACAGCAGAAATAAACATGTTTACAGCAGGAATAACCACATTTACATCAGCAATAAAAACATTTACAGCAGAAATAAATACGATTACAGGTGGGATAAACATGTTTACAGCAGGAATAAACAGGTTTACAGCAAGGATTAAAACGGTTTACAGCAGAAACAAACATGTTTACAGCAGAAACAAACACGTTTACAGCAGACGTAAACATGTTGACAGCAGGAATAAACACATTTAAAGCAGAAATAAACACGATTACAGGTGTAATAAACATGTTTACAGCAAAAATAAACACGTTTACAGGAGGAATAAACATGATTAAAGCCAGAATAAACATGTTTACAGCAGGCATAACATGTTTACAGCAAAAATACACGTGTACAGCAGGAATAAACATGTTTACAGCAGAAACAAACACGTTTACAGCAGAAGTAAACATGTTGACAGCAGGAATAAACACATTTACATCAGGAATAAACACATTTACAGCAGAAATAAACACGATTACAGGTGGAATAAACACATTTAAAGCAGAAATAAACACGATTACAGGTGTAATAAACATGTTTACAGCAAAAATGAACATGTTTACAGGAGGAATAAACATGATTACAGCCAGAATAAACATGTTTACAGCAGGAATAACATGTTTACAGCAAACATACACGTGTACAGCAGGAATAAACACATTTACAGCAGAAATAAACATGTTTACAGCAGAAATAAACATGTTTACAGCAGGAAAAAACACGTTTACAGCAGGAAAAAACACATTTACATCAGGAATAAACACATTTACAGCAGAAATAAACACGATTACAACAGAAATAAACACGTTTACAGCAAGAAAAAACACGTTTACAGCAGAAATAAACATGTTTACAGCAGGAATAAACATGTTTACAGCACAAATAAACATGTTTACAGCAGAAATAAAAACGATTACAGTAGGAATAAACACACATTTACAGCAAGAATAAACACGTTTACAGCAGAAATAAACATGTTTACAGCAGGAATAACCACATTTACATCAGCAATAAAAACATTTACACCAGAAATAAATACGATTACAGGTGGGATAAACATGTTTACAGCAGGAATAAACAGGTTTACAGCAGGGATTAAAACGGTTTACAGCAGAAACAAACATGTTTACAGCAGAAACAAACACGTTTACAGCAGACGTAAACATGTTGACAGCAGGAATAAACACATTTAAAGCAGAAATAAACACGATTACAGGTGTAATAAACATGTTTACAGCAAAAATAAACACGTTTACAGGAGGAATAAACATGATTAAAGCCAGAATAAACATGTTTACAGCAGGCATAACATGTTTACAGCAAAAATACACGTGTACAGCAGGAATAAACATGTTTACAGCAGAAACAAACACGTTTACAGCAGAAGTAAACATGTTGACAGCAGGAATAAACACATTTACATCAGGAATAAACACATTTACAGCAGAAATAAACACGATTACAGGTGTAATAAACATGTTTACAGCAAAAATGAACATGTTTACAGGAGGAATAAACATGATTACAGCCAGAATAAACATGTTTACAGCAGGAATAACATGTTTACAGCAAACATACACGTGTACAGCAGGAATAAACACATTTACAGCAGAAATAAACATGTTTACAGCAGAAATAAACATGTTTACAGCAGGAAAAAAACACGTTTACAGCAGGAAAAAACACATTTACATCAGGAATAAACACATTTACAGCAGAAATAAACACGATTACAACAGAAATAAACACGTTTACAGCAAGAAAAAACACGTTTACAGCAGAAATAAACATGTTTACAGCAGGAATAAACACATTCACATCAGGAATAAACACATTTATTGCTGAAATAAATACGATTACAGGTGGAATAAACATGTTTACAGCAGAAATAAACATGTTTACATCAGGAATAAACATGTTTACAGCACAAATAAACATGTTTACAGCAGAAATAAAAACGATTACAGTAGGAATAAACACACATTTACAGCAAGAATAAACACGTTTACAGCAGAAATAAACATGTTTACAGCAGGAATAACCACATTTACATCAGCAATAAAAACATTTACAGCAGAAATAAATACGATTACAGGTGGGATAAACATGTTTACAGCAGGAATAAACAGGTTTACAGCAAGGATTAAAACGGTTTACAGCAGAAACAAACATGTTTACAGCAGAAACAAACACGTTTACAGCAGACGTAAACATGTTGACAGCAGGAATAAACACATTTAAAGCAGAAATAAACACGATTACAGGTGTAATAAACATGTTTACAGCAAAAATAAACACGTTTACAGGAGGAATAAACATGATTAAAGCCAGAATAAACATGTTTACAGCAGGCATAACATGTTTACAGCAAAAATACACGTGTACAGCAGGAATAAACATGTTTACAGCAGAAACAAACACGTTTACAGCAGAAGTAAACATGTTGACAGCAGGAATAAACACATTTACATCAGGAATAAACACATTTACAGCAGAAATAAACACGATTACAGGTGGAATGAACACATTTAAAGCAGAAATAAACACGATTACAGGTGTAATAAACATGTTTACAGCAAAAATAAACACGTTTACAGGAGGAATAAACATGATTACAGCCAGAATAAACATGTTTACAGCAGAAACAAACACGTTTACAGCAGAAGTAAACATGTTGACAGCAGGAATAAACACATTTACATCAGGAATAAACACATTTACAGCAGAAATAAACACGATTACAGGTGGAATAAACACATTTAAAGCAGAAATAAACACGATTACAGGTGTAATAAACATGTTTACAGCAAAAATGAACATGTTTACAGGAGGAATAAACATGATTACAGCCAGAATAAACATGTTTACAGCAGGAATAACATGTTTACAGCAAACATACACGTGTACAGCAGGAATAAACACATTTACAGCAGAAATAAACATGTTTACAGCAGAAATAAACATGTTTACAGCAGGAAAAAACACGTTTACAGCAGGAAAAAACACATTTACATCAGGAATAAACACATTTACAGCAGAAATAAACACGATTACAACAGAAATAAACACGTTTACAGCAAGAAAAAACACGTTTACAGCAGAAATAAACATGTTTACAGCAGGAATAAACACATTCACATCAGGAATAAACACATTTATTGCTGAAATAAATACGATTACAGGTGGAATAAACATGTTTACAGCAGAAATAAACATGTTTACATCAGGAATAAACATGTTTACAGCACAAATAAACATGTTTACAGCAGAAATAAAAACGATTACAGTAGGAATAAACACACATTTACAGCAAGAATAAACACGTTTACAGCAGAAATAAACATGTTTACAGCAGGAATAACCACATTTACATCAGCAATAAAAACATTTACAGCAGAAATAAATACGATTACAGGTGGGATAAACATGTTTACAGCAGGAATAAACAGGTTTACAGCAGGGATTAAAACGGTTTACAGCAGAAACAAACATGTTTACAGCAGAAACAAACACGTTTACAGCAGACGTAAACATGTTGACAGCAGGAATAAACACATTTAAAGCAGAAATAAACACGATTACAGGTGTAATAAACATGTTTACAGCAAAAATAAACACGTTTACAGGAGGAATAAACATGATTAAAGCCAGAATAAACATGTTTACAGCAGGCATAACATGTTTACAGCAAAAATACACGTGTACAGCAGGAATAAACATGTTTACAGCAGAAACAAACACGTTTACAGCAGAAGTAAACATGTTGACAGCAGGAATAAACACATTTACATCAGGAATAAACACATTTACAGCAGAAATAAACACGATTACAGGTGGAATGAACACATTTAAAGCAGAAATAAACACGATTACAGGTGTAATAAACATGTTTACAGCAAAAATAAACACGTTTACAGGAGGAATAAACATGATTACAGCCAGAATAAACATGTTTACAGCAGAAACAAACATGTTTACAGCAGAAGTAAACATGTTGACAGCAGGAATAAACACATTTACATCAGGAATAAACACATTTACAGCAGAAATAAACACGATTACAGGTGGAATAAACACATTTAAAGCAGAAATAAACACGATTACAGGTGTAATAAACATGTTTACAGCAAAAATGAACATGTTTACAGGAGGAATAAACATGATTACAGCCAGAATAAACATGTTTACAGCAGGAATAACATGTTTACAGCAAACATACACGTGTACAGCAGGAATAAACACATTTACAGCAGAAATGAACATGTTTACAGCAGAAATAAACATGTTTACAGCAGGAAAAAACACGTTTACAGCAGGAAAAAACACATTTACATCAGGAATAAACACATTTACAGCAGAAATAAACACGATTACAACAGAAATAAACACGTTTACAGCAAGAAAAAACACGTTTACAGCAGAAATAAACATGTTTACAGCAGGAATAAACACATTCACATCAGGAATAAACACATTTATTGCTGAAATAAATACGATTACAGGTGGAATAAACATGTTTACAGCAGAAATAAACATGTTTACATCAGGAATAAACATGTTTACAGCACAAATAAACATGTTTACAGCAGAAATAAAAACGATTACAGTAGGAATAAACACACATTTACAGCAAGAATAAACACGTTTACAGCAGAAATAAACATGTTTACAGCAGGAATAACCACATTTACATCAGCAATAAAAACATTTACACCAGAAATAAATACGATTACAGGTGGGATAAACATGTTTACAGCAGAAATAAACATGTTTACAGCAGGAATAAACATGATTACAGGAGGAATAAACACGTTTACAGCAAGAATAAACACGTTTACAGCAAGAATAAACACGTATACTGTAGGAATAAACAGGTTTACAGAGGGAATAAAAATGTTTACAGCAGGAATAAACACGATTACAGGTGGAATGAACATGTTCACAGCAAGACTAAACATGTTTACAGCAGGAATAAACATGTTTACAGCAGGAATAAATATGTTTACAGCAGAAATAAACACGATTACATGAGGAATAAACACATTCACAGCAGAAATAAACACGATTACATGAGGAATAAACACATTTAAAGCAGAAATAAACACGATTACAGGTGTAATAAACATGTTTACAGCAAGATTAAACAAGTTTACTGCAGGAATAAACATGTTTACAGCAAGAATAAACATGTTTACAGCAGTAAGAAACACGTTTACATCAGGAATAAACATGTTTACAGCAGCAATACCACATTTTCATCAGGAATAAACACATTTGCAGCAGAAATAAATACGATAACAGGTGGAATAAACATGTTTACATCAGGAATAACCACATTTACATCAGGAATAAACATATTTACAGTAGCAATAAGCATTATTACAGGAGGTATCAACACGTTTACAGCAAGAATAAACATGTTTACAAGAAGAATAAACATGTTTACAGCAGGAATAAACATGTTTACAGCAGTAAGAAACACGTTTACAGCAAGAATAAACATGTTTACAGCAGAAATAAACATGTTTTCAGCAAGAATAAATATGTTTACAGTCAGAATACACATGTTTACAGCAGGAATGAACACATTTACATCAGGAATAAACATATTTACAGTAGAAATATGCATTATCACAGGAGGTATAAACACATTTACAGCAAGACTAAACACGTTTACAGCAGGAATAAACACGTTTACAGCAAGAATAAACTAGTATACTGCAGATTAAACATGTTTACAGCAGTAATAAACACATTTATAGCAGGAATGAACACATTTACAGCAGAAATAAACACATTTACAGTAGGAATAAACATGTTTACAGCAGAAATAATCATGTTTACAGCAGGAATAAACATGTTTACAGCAGAAATAAACACAATTACATTAGTAATAAACATGTTTTCAGCAAGAATAAACACATTTAAAGCAGGAATAAACACGTTTACAGCAGGAATAAACACATTTACAGCAGAAATAAGCATGTTTACAAGAAGAATAAACATGTTTAGAGCAGGAATAAACGTGTTTACAGCCGGAATAAACACATTTACAGCAGGAATAAACACGTTTACAGCAGAAATAATCATGTTTACAGCAGGAATAAACATGTTTACAGCAGTGAGAAACACGTTTACAGCAGAAATAAACATGTTTACAGCAGAAATAAACACATTTACATCAGGAGTAAACATGTTTACAGCAAGAATAAACACATTTAAAGCAGGAATAAACACGTTTATAGCAGAAATAAACATGTTTACAGCAGGAATAAACACGTTTACAGCAGGAATAAAGATGTTTACAAGAAGAATAAACACATTTACATCAGGAGTAAACATGTTTACAGCAAGAATAAACACATTTAAAGCAGGAATAAACATGTTTACAGCAAAAATAAACACGTTTACAGCAGGAATAAAGGTGTTTACAAGAAGAATAAACATGTTTACAGCAGGAATAAACATGTTTACAGCAGAAATAAACACATTTACATCAGAAATAAACATGTTTACAGCAGGAATAAACACGTTTACAGCAGGAATAAACGTGTTTACAGCAGGAATAAACACGTTTACAGCAGAAATAATGTTTACAGCAGGAATAAACACGTTTACAGCAGGAATAAACACATTTACATCAGGAGTAAACATGTTTACAGCAAGAATAAACACATTTAAAGCAGGAATAAACACGTTTATAGCAGAAATAAACATGTTTACAGCAGGAATAAACATGTTTACAGCTGGAATAAACATGTTTACAGCAGGCATAAACACATTTAAAGCAGAAATAAACATGTTTAAAGCAGGAATAAACACATTTACAGCAAGAATAAACATGTTTACAGCAAAAATAAACACGTTTACAGCAGAAATAATCATGTTTACAGCAGGAATAAACACGTTTACAGCAAGAATAAACGTGTTTACAGCAGGAATAAACACATTTACAGCAGGAATAAACACGTTTACAGCAGAAATAATCATGTTTACAGCAGGAATAAACATGTTTACAGCAGTAAGAAACACGTTTACAGCAGAAATAAACATGTTTACAGCAGAAATAAACACATTTACATCAGGAGTAAACATGTTTACAGCAAGAATAAACACATTTAAAGCAGGAATAAACACGTTTATAGCAGAAATAAACATGTTTACAGCAGGAATAAACATGTTTACAGCAGGAATAAACATGTTTACAGCAGGAATAAACACGTTTACAGCAGGAATAAACATGTTTACTGCAGGAATAAACATGTTTTCGGCAGGAATAAACATGTTTACAGCAGGAATAAACATATTTACAGCAGGAATAAACACGTCTACAGCAGGAATAAACACATTTACATCAGGAATAAACACATTTACAGCAAAAATAAACACGTTTACATCAGGAATAAACATGTTTATAGCAGTAAGAAACATGTTTACAGCAGAAATAAACACATTTACAGCAGCAATAAACATATTTACAGCAGAAATGTACATGTTTACAGCAGTAATAAACACGTTTACAGCAGGAATAAACATGTTTACAGCAGGAATAAACACATTTACATCAGGAATAAACACATTTACAGCAGAAATAAACACGTTTACATCAGGAATAAACATGTTTATAGCAGTAAGAAACATGTTTACAGCAGAAATAAACACATTTACAGCAGCAATAAACATATTTACAGCAGAAATGTACATGTTTACAGCAGTAATAAACACGTTTACAGCAGGAATAAACATGTTTACAGCAGAAATAAACATGTTTACAGCAGGAATATACACGTTTACAGCAGGAAAAAAAACACATTTACAGCAGGAAAAAAACACATTTACATCAGAAATAATCATGTTTACAGCAGGAATAAACATGTTCACAGCTAGAATACACACATGTACAGCAGGAATAAACACTTTTACAGCAGGAATAAACATATTCACAGCAGGAGCTGTAAAAGTGAATTTTTTGTAATTCGCCCATTTAAAAGTAATTTAATCTTGAAGTTCGGCATATTTAGGGGCATTTCCTTCCGATTGACAGGTATCCGACCTCTCGCTTCAAGTCAGAAGAACATAGAACAACCTCTTTTTGGCTAGTTCACAACGTGACTTAGCTTTAGCCCACTTAGCTCCATTAGCTGGTTAGCTCCTGTTATCGCAGGGTTAGCTTGGTTAGCACTTAGCTACAGAAAGCTCAGAGTTTGCCTTATGTCAATCATCCCCCTCTCCGCTCCATCTCTTTACCCATATTTGTATTTTCCGGGCGAGACGACTCGCATGCCCCTGCCAAGATAGTGATGGTAGGAACCGCCCACCGAGCTTCAATGCAGCTCTTCAGAAACCTACGGGTGACATCACAGAGGCTCCGCCCATCTTTTATACAATCTGTGGTTATGTCCCCAAGTCATGCTTGGGGACATGCTTGCATATGCATAACCCCTCAGCACAACTCACCCCAAATATTTAGCACAAACCCTTGCACACCCACACACCCACACACACACACCAAAATGGTTGCTGCTCCTGTGGTTTTTAGTTTTTCCTCCTGATGTCCATCGTGTTTTAGATGTGTCGTGTTTCTCTGGAGGAGCAGAAGATGATTGGTTGCAGCTGCTGTTGTTTGTTTTCTCCTTTTGTTTCTCTCTTCTCTTCCTTTTTTTCCTTTTGCTTCTTTACCCACCATTTGGTGTCTCTCTCCAGCCCGGCCTTGTCCGGGCTGGCCCAGGTCCAGCCCAGTCTGATCTGGTGATAAGAAATAGCACATAATATATCTCTGACATAAATAATAAAATCAGGAGTACAATGTGATAATGAAGGTGGTCTGGTATGAAAAGGCTCCTCTTGACGGAGTAAATGTGTTCGGGACGACTCGGCAGCCAGACCACCATCTGCTGTCGGGATGCTGGACAGGAATAGAAACTCGGGAGAATGAAGGAAACCCAGAACCAAAGGAGGGGAATGGTACTTCCTCCCTTCAACACAATTAATCTATCGTATGTTTCATGGAGATGTTGCTGCTGAGTCACACAGGAAGTTACAAATCTTTCCACCAATCAGAGGACGGCAGCCGATTTGGATGGGATCGGTTGGGGTCCCAACAGAAGCGTCCCAAAAAGTCAGATGGGTTAAGTTGGATATCGGGGCATTCTTCCCAGTTCTTACCTGTTGAAAAACACAGAAATATTTACCCACCTGTTCTGGACTGAACCGGACCAGACCTGTTGGTGGAAACGGGACTTATGGTGCCCAACAGGAGTTTGGACGGAACCAGGACCATGTGGTGAAACTGCTGGACACATTCAGCACTGTGGAAAATTGTGATTTTATTGTGTTTTTCTGCAGTTGCCATGGTGATTTACCGCGTTGTCGTGCACCAGGAACGTTTGTTTCTATCTGGCGACGCCCACCGGACCACCATCCAACTGGTGGGAAGCAAAGGAGCCAGTGAACGCATCCGATTGGCCGAGAGATTGGTGAGTCGCTCAAAACATGAACTGAGTTCAAGCAAAAAGTCCAAAGTGACCCGTTTTCTTTTGTCTTTGCAGGTTTGTGGTGTCGTGAAGAACATGTGGTTCTGCTGTAGAACCAGAGAACACAAAGTTAGAACCGGCTTTTCACGATTTGGTCCAGAATCCAACGTTGATTTGTTTTCTCATCCGTTTATTTCTCTGTTGCCAGGCAGAATTCTGTCTTCACTGCCCCAGCAGTCTGGGAACTCTCCTATTGGTGCGTTTGCAGGCTCCGCCCAGTTCAGCCAGTTGCTGGTATTGTTCAGAGGTTGTCGTGACAACGCCGGAGGGCGGAGTCTCGCTCTTTCCTTGCTACAGATTTGTGGGCGGTGCGACGTCGCTGGCTCTGAGAGATTCGATTGGTTTGTCTTCAGGCTTCTGTTTATTGTTTATTTTACTAATAAATAAATAAACATTTCTGATGTTTTTTGTTTTGAAGCGAAGTTGGTTTTCCAAGATGTCCGACCAGTTGAGCTGGATCAGAGGATGAAGGAGCTGGCGTATCGCCGTCAGACTTACCGGTGACCAGAACGTCAGATCACGCTGCAGCTTGTCCATCTGGGTCCTGGTCCACCTCATGCTTGCTTCTCACTTCCAGCTGGAGTTGCTATGACAACGCCCTCCCGGAGACGATGACAGCTGCTGGCGTCTTCTCTCTTCCCGCTGAGGATCAGTTCTCTGCTTGCAGAGACGTTGACATGATCTTGACAGTGGGTCAAGCGTAAGTCCTGATGATTCTGACTTCCTGTTGAGTTTTCCGGTGGTTTCCTGGTTCCAGCGTTCCGTCCTCCTCCACACAGACTCCTGGAACTCGGGCTTCAGAGCTTCCTGTGCTCCAAGCAGCGGTGGTCGAGTTTCCATCAGATCCATCAGCTCTGCCGGCGGACCAGGACGCCAACCGGCGGTGAGGCCCTTTCTTTCTGTTATTCTGAGGCGTCGTTCCCATGGCAACACGCCGCGTGCTGTCTGTGCTGCATCAGGGTTGGTGGAGCTTCTGTGGCGGGAGGACTGGTTCTTCGGATACCAGTTCCTGAACGGAGCCAACCCGACGCTGATCCGCCGCTGCCCTGAACTTCCAGCCAACCTGGCGGTTACCGAGGAGACGGTCGGGGCATCGCTAGGGGGCGTCGCCAGCCTGAGCGAAGAGATGCAGGTGAATCTAGAGAAACACGCGTCTGGACGCGCTGACGTTGCGGTAACGTATTGCGTCATTTCCTGTTTCCCTAGCGTGTGTCACTGCGGATTGCTACGAGCCGTTGGCTCCTTTAACTTCTTTCTAACTTCTATCTATTGTTAACCAACCACTCACTTTAGCGCACAATATCTTCCCAAACCACTGTTCTATATATTGCATTTATTTTTGGGATCTTTGGCTTTCTGTTTACTGACTTAAACAGCTCAAGCACTCGGTTTTAGCATGGCTGCTAGCTCTCTTCCCACACCCCGGTCCCCTGCCTTTTCTTGCTCGGTGTGTCTGATGTTTAGCTACTCCTCCGCCTCCTTTAGTGATAACGGTAGGTGTATTAAGTGTAGCAGCCTGGCAGCCTTGGAGGCGAGGCTCTGTGAGTTAGAAGCCCAGCTCCGGACTCAGTTAGGGAAGCAGTTAGTCAGCAAGCCCCCATTAGCCAGTGCGGAGCTACCAGCCAGGGCAGCTAGCCCACCTAGCCGTCCCTCAGCAGTTCCCGCGCAGCCGGGAGCCGAGGCGGGCTGGACGACGGTCAGGCGGAAGCGTAGCCCCAAACCAAAACCCACTGGCCACCACCGACCTGTTCACGTTTCTAACAGATTTTCCCCGCTCGGTGACACACCCGCTGAGGCAGAAACCCTGATTATAGGTAGTTCCATAGTCAGAAACGTGGCTCTAGAGACACCGGGGACCATAGTCAAATGCATTCCTGGGGCCAGAGCGGGCGACGTCGAATCGTATTTGAAACTGCTGGCTAAGGCTAAACGTAAATACCGTAAGATTGTAATTCACGTCGGCGGTAACGACACCCGGTTACGCCAATCGGAGGTCACTAAAATTAATGTTGCTTCGGTGTGTAACTTTGCCAAGAGCATGTCGGACTCCGTAGTTTTCTCTGGTCCCTTGCCAAATTTAATCAGCGATGACATGTTTAGCCGCATGTCATCCTTCAACCGCTGGTTGTCTAGGTGGTGTCCCGATAACAACGTGGGTTTTATAGATAATTGGAGCGCTTTTTGGGGAAAGCCTGGTCTTATTAGGAGAGATGGCATCCATCCCACGTTGGATGGAGCCGCTCTCTTATCTAGCAATATGGACTCTTTTATTAGTCAGCTAAATTGACAACTCAGGGTTGGGACCAGGAGGCAGAATTGTAGTCCTACACACTTTTCTGCAGCTTCCCACCTGCCGCCGCCCACCCAAAACCCCATTCCGACCTTATACAACTCCCCAGCAGTAAGAATTAAACAACACAAAAACACTTCTGGGGTTAATCATGAAAACCTCATAAAAATAAAAACAATGGATCTAATAAAATCTGAAAATAAGACAATAAAGTGTGGCCTACTGAATATCAGATCCCTCCCAAATAAGTCTTTATTAGTCAATGACTTGATAGGTGATCACCACATTGATTTATTCTGTCTTACGGAAACCTGGTTACAGCAAGAGGATTATGTTAGTATTAATGAAGCTACGCCAGCTAACTATTTAAACTTTCACATTCCTAGAACTACAGGCAGAGGAGGAGGTGTTGCAGCTATTTTTCAGTCAGAATTTTTAATTAATCCTAAGCACAAAACTAACTATAAATCCTTTGAATTTCTGACATTAAATTTATCTCATCCAAAATGGAATTGAGAGAAACCGCTCCTTTTAGCATTAGTGTATCGCCCACCTGGACCTTACTCCGAGTTTCTGACCCAATTCTCTGATCTCTTGTCTGAGTTAGTGCTGACTACTGATAAGGTCATTGTACTAGGTGATTTTAATATTCATGTTGACGTTGAAAATGATAGTTTAAACATTTCCTTTAGTTCTATTCTAAACTCAATTGGGTTTTCACAAAATGTCCATGGAGCCACTCACTCTCATGGTCACACTCTTGATCTTGTTCTAACATCTGGTATTGAGACTGATAAGCTCAAAGTATTTCCTCAAAACCCTGTCTTGTCCGATCACTTCTTATTAACCTTTGAATTCACTTTATTTGATTACTCACTGACCAAAAATAAATTCTACTATAGTAGATGTTTATCAGACAATAATATTACAAAATTTAAACAATCAATTGAATCAATTTTTTCACATCTACCATGTGTTAGCATGACCGAGAGTCCCCCTTTAAGCCTTACTCCTGCTCAGATTGATCAACATGCTGATACTATAACAGCTTCAATGCGTACAACCTTGGATAATGTTGCTCCCCTAAAGAAGAAGAAATTAGGTAAGATTATGAAGGCTCCCTGGTTTAATTCCCAGCTTCGAGCTCTAAAACAGGCATCAAGGCGTTTGGAAAACAGATGGCGTTCATCAGGACTAGAGGAGTCTCACTTAACCTGGAAAGAAAGTTTAAGCGTATACAAAAAAGCCTTACGTATGGCAAGAACAGCTTATTATTCATCATTGATAGAGGAAAACAAAAACAACCCTCGGTTTCTTTTCAGCACAGGCTTACTAGGAGCCGGAGCGCTGTGGAGCCATGTATTCCTTTCTCACTTAGCTGTGATGATTTCATGTATTTTTTCAGGAATAAAATTGACACTATTAGAGATCAAATTGACAATACTCTTCCTTCTACCTATAATGTTGAGCCTGTTGTGGTCTCTGAAGCATCCTTAGAACCAGGATCTGACTTGTGTCTAAATAGTTTCTGTCCTGTCCAACCCTCTGAATTAACTAAAATAATAGCTTCATCTAAACCATCCACCTGTATCTTAGACCCTCTCCCAACGAGCCTCTTTAAGGACATTTTCCCTTTAATTAATACATCACTACTAAATCTTATCAATATGTCTTTAGTGACAGGATATGTACCACAATCATTTAAAACTGCTGTAATCAAGCCTTTACTTAAAAAGCAATCTCTGGATCCAGAGGTGATAGCAAATTATAGACCTATATCTAACCTCCCGTTTATGTCCAAAATTCTGGAGAAAATAGTTTCAGCTCAGCTACATGCCCACCTGAGCAGAAATAATTTATGCGAGGAGTTTCAGTCAGGATTTAGAGCTCATCATAGCACTGAGATGGCATTGGTGAAAGTTACTAATGACCTTCTTATGGCCTCAGACAAAGGACTTGTGTCCGTACTTATCTTGCTTGATCTTAGTGCTGCATTTGATACAGTCGATCATAACATTCTGTTACAAAGACTAGAACAGGTGATTGGAATTACAGGTACAGCGTTAAGCTGGTTTAAATCATATTTATCTGATAGACTTCAGTTTGTTCATGTAAATGACAAGTCCTCCTCCCAAACTACAGTAAGTCATGGAGTTCCTCAAGGTTCTGTACTTGGACCAATACTCTTCACGCTATATATGCTCCCTTTAGGCAAAATTATTAGACAGCATGGAATAAACTTTCTTTGTTATGCAGATGATACTCAACTATACTTATCCTTTAAACCAGATGAAACAAATCAGCCCAATAGGCTACAAAATTGTCTCATAGACATAAAGACTTGGATGTCTAGAAATTTTCTCCTCTTAAACTCAGATAAGACTGAAGTAATTTTCGTTGGATCTGAAAAACTCAGAGCCAAATTTTCCAGTTTTGTAATGAACCTGGATGGCATTACTTTAGCTTCCAGTGCTACAGTGAGAAACCTTGGAGTAATATTTGACCCTGACCTGTCCTTTGGTCCACATATTAAGCAGGTTACTAAAACAGCCTTCTTTCATTTACGTAATATAGCCAAAATTAGGGACATTCTGTCTCGGAGTGATGCAGAAAAACTGGTTCACGCTTTTGTTACTTCGAGACTAGATTACTGTAACTCTCTATTACTGGGCTGTCCTAAATATGCCCTGAAAAGCCTTCAGCTGATCCAGAATTCTGCAGCCAGAGTCCTGACCAGAACCAGCAGGAGAGATCATATTTCTCCAGTTTTAGCCTCTCTTCATTGGCTGCCTGTTGAATCTAGAATAGAATTTAAAATCCTTCTCCTTACATATAAAGCCCTCCACAACCAGGCACCACTATATATCAAAGACCTCATTGTTCCTTATATACCAAGCAGAGTACTTCGTTCGCAGACTGCAGGCTTATTTGTGGTTCCTAGAGTCTCAAAGAGCCGAGCAGGAGGCAGAGCCTTTGGTTATCAGGCCCCTCTCTTATGGAATAAGCTCCCAGTTAGTGTTAGGGAAGCAGACACCCTCCCCACCTTTAAGACTAGGCTGAAGACTTATCTTTTTGATAAGTCCTATAGCTAGGGATGGTTAGCATCCCTTAGTTATGCTGCTATAGGTTTAGACTGCTGAGGGACATTTCCTGATACACTGAGCTTCTTTCTTTTTCTCTTTATCTCTTTCTTTTACCCCCCCCCCCCCTAAACAGTGTAGCATCATTAACATGTATGTCTCCTGTCTCAGCAGGTCTCCCTGGCCGGGAGTAGCAGTTCCTGTTGTCTGTTGTCTTTCTGTCCTCTTCCCCCCACACAGCAGAGGCAGATGGCTGCCTGTCCTGAGCCGGGTTCTGCCGGAGGCTTCCTTCCTGTTAAAAGGGAGTTTTTTCCTTCCCACTGTCGCCAGTGTGCTTGCTCAGGATGGGAGATTGAGTTGGACTCAACTCAATCTGTTGGTTTCCTTATATAGGCTGTTATGAATTGGCCTTCATTATGTTTTCCCCTCTGTCTGTAAAGCGTCTTCAGATGGCACTGCCGTGATTTGACGCTATATAAATAAAGTTGAATTGAATTGAATTGAATTGAAACGCTGGGGACCTGCAGGTGGACGGGTGTCCTCCTGAGGATCTAGGGTTCTTCTCAGAGTTAAGGGTCTTCAGAGGTGGCCTTGGCCATCTGGGCCTCTTGATCCGGCTCTCAGAGGTCAAACCATCCTTCCAGGATCAGATATTCCCAGCAGGAGACGACAGAGCAGCAGTTCCCTGTCAGCCTGCATACAGAAGAGGAAACACTGCGAGCTCAGAGCCAACAGGAGAGTTCAGACTGGAGGGTGCTGGTCCGGGACCAGCCTCTACCCTCCCGCTGGCCGGTTCACAGGGGGAAGTGGAGTATTCCAAGGTGCTGCTTCTGACGTGGTCTGAAAGGTGACGTAGCTGCGGTGCGTTGTGGTTGTACGTTTAATCGGACCCCAGTCTGGTTTCCTGCGATGTCGTCTCTCAGCCTTCAGACACAAAGGCTTGGGTCGCGCCGTCACGGTTCCAGTCCCGTTGCAAACACACTGTGGGTTTAGTTGGGTTTATTCAGGATCCCCACTGGCTGGAGCAAGCTGCAGCTATTCCTTCTGGGGTCCGGCACAGTTAAATATTTTTATTATTATGATAAATTTTTTTTTTTTTCCTTTTATCATTTTGCAGTCATTGTCAGTCTTGATATGGCCGAGCTGGACCTGGCAGGGAAAGAGGAAAAAAGAGGAAATGAAAGGAGAAAAAAGAGAGAGAGAAAAGAAAGGCGTGTCTAAGCTGCTAAAGTTACAGTATTTGCAAAACAATATAAAGTACTGAAAAAATACAACAAGACATCAGTAGGATAGTGACAATATTCAAAAACAGACAAAAAAAATGAAAAATAAAAGTAAAAAAAGTAAATGAATGAATAAAATAACAATTCCAATAGCAACCGTTATTAAACATACCTACAGAGAGTCATCAGCAACATTTAGTAGGAAGCAGATGGGAAGATGAGCGCATGTGGGCGTGCACGTGTGAGTGTTCAACCTGTGATCATGCAATCAAAGATCAGCTGAGTGCTTGTAGGGGAGCACGACCACGACCCGAGGTGTAGGGGAGGAAGCCAAGGCCCCCAGGGCCCGGCAAGCCCACCGCGCACAGAGCCCGGGCAGGCAAAGCAGAGAGAGCCTCCGTCCCCCGAGCCCAGAGCAGTGGAAGCCTCCAGGCAGGCGCCACCCGGCGCCACGAGGCAGGGGCACCGGGTAGCACAGGGCGACGGCACGCCGGCCCGGCGGGCGCCGGGTGCTGAAGCGCAGGCCGCACAGAGAGCCGGCAGCCCACAGGCCCCAGGACCACCCGTCCCCCCCGGCAGAGCCCCGGCCAAGACCCAGCGGGCCCCGCCCACCCAGAGCAAAACCATCGCGGGCCGGCGCCACCACGATACCAGGGGCGGGATCCCCAAGGACAAGAACACGTCCGTAGACCCTCCCCCTAACAACGCTGGAGGACTGCAGGCCCCAGACCTGAACTCTCCATATTCACACACCCACACAACCCCCATGCAGCCAACCAGAGACCCTGCCGGCCCCCTCAAGCGGCCCAGGCATCGTGCAGGACAGAGGGTCCCCCGCAGCGCCTCGTCCCCAACCCCCAGGCCAGCACCAGGCCCGCCCCCCCGAGTGCTCCCCACAAAGAGGGGGCATAGGAAGACGCCTGCCCCCCCCCACCCGCCCACCTCTGTGGTGTGTGCATGGGCGGGTTGTGGTTGTAGAGCCAGTAAAACAGGGGTGGCACATGAAGCTTGCTCTGCTGAGGAGAAAGACCACGAGACGGCACACACTCCTGCTGTGTTTTACACTTTCATCAGCGTCATGTTTGTGTGTTCGGTCCGGAGCAGGTCATGTCTCTTCAGAAGATCAGAGAAAGGAAGAAGCACTCCTCCGTCTGGGCACGGCCATTGTGATTGGTGTTCTGGTTAGGACACGCCCCTTTACCGCCCATAAAACTGTCTGTCAGGTTTCAGTCGACCTCTGACCCGTCATGGAGAAAGGTCGCTCCTGTTCACCTCACTGAAGCACACACACACACACACACACACACACACACACACACACACACACACACACTCAAAAACTTCACACACACACACTCCAAACCTACACACACACACACACACACACACACACTCCAAACCTATATACACACACACACACAGAGGATCATCATCTCAGTAAACACAACAAAACACTCCTTTAGTTCCAACCCAGGAAACATGATGTTCTCTGGGTCTTCATGCAGCCCGTCGACTACATAACCGTTGCCACCAAAATATCCAGAAAATACTGAAAACAGCACTGTCACCAGTTACCACTCACTAGTTAGCTTTAACCAGTTACCACTCACTAGTTACAGGGATCTTGTTGGGTCTGGTTAGGTTCTGGTTAGGATCTGGTTGGGTCTGGTTAGGGTCTGGTTGGGTCTGGTTGGGTCTGGTTGGATCTGGTTAGGGTCTGGTTGGGGTTTGGTTGGGTCTGGTTGGGTCTGGTTGCGGTCTGGTTGGGTCTAGTTAGGGTCTGGTTGGGGTCTGGTTGGGTCTGGTTGGGTCTGGTTGGGGTCTGGTTAGGATCTGGTTTGGTCTGGTTGGGGTCTGGTTTGGTCTGGTTGTGGTCTGGTTAGGATCTGGTTGGGTCTGGTTGCAGTCTGGTTGGGTCTGGTTGGGTCTGGTTGGGTCAGGTTAGGGTCTGGTTGGGTCAGGTTAGGGTGTGGTTGCTGTCTGGTTGGGTCTGATTAGGTCAGGTTAGGGTCTGGTTGCGGTCTGGTTGGGTCTGGTTAGGGTCTGGTTAGCGTCTGGTTAGCGTCTGGTTGGGTCTGGTTTGGTCTGGTTGGGTCTGGTTGCGGTCTGGTTAGGTCTGGTTGGATCTTGTTAGGGTCTGGTTGGGGTCTGGTTGGGTCTGGTTGGGGTCTTGTTGGGTCTGGTTGGGGTCTGGTTAGGATCTGGTTTGGTCTGGTTGGGGTCTGGTTAGGATCTGGTTGGGTCTGGTTAGGGTCTGGTTGCGGTCTGGTTGGGTCTGGTTGGATCTGGTTAGGGTCTGGTTGCGGTCTGGTTGGGTCTGGTTGCGGTCTGGTTGGCTCTGGTTGGATCTGGTTAGGGTCTGGTTGGGGTCTGGTTGGGTCTGGTTGGGTCAGGTTAGGGTCTGGTTGCGGTCCGGTTGGGTCTGGTTAGGGTCTGGTTGCGGTCTGGTTGGGTCTGGTTGCGGTCTGGTTGGGTCTGGTTGGATCTGGTTAGGGTCTGGTTGCGGTCCGGTTGGGTCTGGTTAGGGTCTGGTTAGCGTCTGGTTGGCTCTGGTTTGGTCTGGTTGGGTCTGGTTGGGTCTGGTTGGGTCTGGTTAGGGTCTGGTTGCGGTCTGGTTGGGTCTGGTTGCGGTCTGGTTGGGTCTGGTTGGATCTGGTTAGGGTCTGGTTGGGGTCTGGTTGGGTCTGGTTGGGTCTGGTTGGGTCAGGTTAGGGTCTGGTTGCGGTCTGGTTGGGTCTGGTTAGGGTCTGGTTAGGGTCTGGTTAGCGTCTGGTTGGCTCTGGTTTGGTCTGGTTGGGTCTGGTTGCGGTCTGGTTAGGGTCTGGTTGGGTCAGGTTGAAGCAGGTTGAAACAGTCAATAAATCTTTCCCACCATGATTACTGTCCATCTGTGTGGTCTAAAGCCTCCAGACTGGAGCTGAATGAGGTCCAGATCAGCTGTTTGGGCCTGAGCGAGTGGAAGGAGGAACACCGAGCCGCCATGGCTGAAGGTAGAAGTTCCACTGGATTCTAGACTAACCTTGTTGGTCAGAAATCTGTTTGGAGAGAATCTGCTTGTTCAGATTCACTGTTAACGTGGACACTTGATCAACTCCATCACAATGCTCGACATGCCTGTCGGGAAAGATTCATACCACCGTTACCAGTGGCACTGGGATGTACAGAGCCGTGTCATACTGGGACAAACTAGCGGTAGAGCTAACACAGATGACCAGCCAGACTGGACGCTGTCTGGTTTTAGATTTATTCATCACTTTCATTCTACTTACTATGACGTCTTACAACGTTTGTGTAGTGCAAAATTAAAATGTAATGTTTTAATGTTATAAAATTAAGATTATAATAGATATGATAAACTTTATTTATATGGCGGTTTTCATAGACACAAGGCCACCTTCAGAACAATAAAAACGTAGAAAACCTGCAACATTTGGAAAAAAACAAAAACAAAACAACAGTATACATACACAGCATTGTCACCGAGTCTTACCGAGGGTCCTGGGGAAACTCATTCCAGAGACTGGGAGCGACAGCTAGAACGGTCTCCGCGAGTTTTTAAACGGGTTCGTGGGACCATCAACAGGTGTTTCCTGGTAGACGTTCGACTTCGAGCCGGACCGTAGGGCTTCACTAAGTCCCCAATGTAACTAGAACTCTGTCCACGTAGGTCTCGGAAAGTAAGTACCAGGATTTTAAAACGAATGCGATATTCAGTGAAGAGACTTTAACACGGGTGTGACGTGGGCTCTCCTGCTGGTTCCAGTCTGAGTCCTCGCTGTTGAGTTTTGCTCAGCCTGAAGACGAGCCATGGTTTTCATGTTTAGGCATGTAAATAAGCTGTTGCAATAGTCTAATAATGAGGACACAAATGCGTGTATAATCATTTCGAGCTCTCGCTTAGACATCATTGGTCTCAGCTTTGCAATATTACGTAGTTGAAAAAATTTTTAACCAATTGCCTTGAATGATGGTCTAATGACATGGATTCATCAAATATTACCCCCAGGTTTCTCAGCTTAGGCTTGGCTGAAGAGCTCAGGTTGCCTAGGTGTTGCTTTATGTTGGGGATTTCACTGTCTGGAGCAATAATAAGTGTCTCAGTCTTATCGGAGTTAAGTTGGAGGCTGTTATCGCTTAACCACTGTTTTACTTTTGAAAGACAGTTCAATAAATAAGTAGAACAGAGAAATAAGAACTGAAGTGGTCCCAACACAGAGCCCTGAGGCACCCCACACAACGATCCACTGGGCTTAGAGAGTAGGTGGTTGGCAGAGACACTAAAGCTTCTGCCCACTAGGAATGAGATAAACCACTGAACCTGATTGACATCCCAATCAGGTTCTGCAGCTTTTCAATTAAGATGTGGTCGACGGTGTGAAAGGCCGAAGACAGATCCAGCAGAACCAATACCGTACATCTTCCTGGATCAGCAGACATCATGATGTCACTAGACACTTTCAGTAGTGCTGTTTCTGTCGTGTGATATTTACAAAACCTAGACTGAAAGGTGTCATACCTGTTGTGTGACTCTAAAAATGAAGTCAGTTGCTTTGCTGCCAACTTTTCCAAGATTTTAGCAGAAAAGGGCAGTTTGGAAATCAGCCTGAAGTTCTTAAGATCGGATTTGTCCAGGTTAGATTTTTTGAGTCTTGGTTCCACAATGGCGTGCTGAAATGAACTCAGAAATATGCCAGAGGAGAGCAACAAGTTAAACATTTTGTTCACCCAAGGCCCAATTGTGTCAAAGGCACTGAGAAAAAGCTTAAAAGGAAGTACATCCACAGAACTGGAGGGTTTCATTGTAGCCACCAGCGCTGAGATGTCTTCAAATGACTTCAAATGTCTTCAAAAGGTTGAATATGGGCTGGATTACACAAGGAAGGTGGAGGGAGTCCAAAAATTAATTACTGTCGGTCTCCCAAGACACAGGGACAGCTGGAGGGGTTGGGGACACAACAGAATCCATGGTGTCAAAAAGCGCTGTAGGGCTTCTCTTGTTAGATGCCATTAGTTGAGAGAAATATTTGGATGTTGCCTCCTGAATTGTTTCATTTAATGAGGAGATCAAATCCCTAAGATGTATTCTGTGAGCCTCTAGCTTAGTGGATTTCCAAAGACTCTCAGTTTTCCTACATAGTCTTCTCATGTTCTGAATATTTCTATCAATCCAGGGGCATAATAGTTTTTTGGTGACATTAATAGATTTTGTTGGAGCAACTTGGTCTACAATGGAACCACAATGAGGGTTAAACCAGTCCACAAAGTCCCTAACATTATCACAATGGTTAAGAACACAGGGATGGAACAAGGCACAGAATCTCTCGACAGTCCTTTCTGTAATGATCTTCCTCTCTACTCTCGTAGGAGCAGGCCTGGGCTCCAGGGAAACATTAAGACCAAAAAACACACAGCGATGATCACTCAGATGAACATCCTCCACACAAACATTTTAACATGTCAGCCAAGAGAGAACACGAGGTCCAGGATGTGACCCTTCCTGATGCATGGGCTGGAAGAGTCATCATCAATCTGTAGGTTAAAATCCCCAAGAATTAGAAGTTTGTCCACTTTAAATCAAAGATGATAAAAGATAATTAAAATCATTTAAGAAAGCACCAGCAGGGCCAGGGGGGCGATAAATCAGACAACAATAAAATGTGTTGGAGGAACCAATTTTGAACATTTGTGACTGAAATGAGGAGAAGTGGTCCATATTCATCTTTCTGCATGAGTATCTGTCCCGATACACCGCAGCCAGACCACATCCATGGCGATGTGGGCGGGGCATCCCAAGAGCTGAGCATCCACCAGGGCACGGCTCATTCAGATGGACAACTCTCCGTCTCTCTGCCAGAAACATAAATCCCAGATTTTCTCTAGTGAGCAGCTCGATTTAGAGAGAAAGATTTATTTGCTATAGAGCTCGCGTTCAGAAGGCCAATACGACTCTGTGGAGATGACGTCGCCGCGGCCATGTCAGCTACACACAGTGGGACTGGCCTCAACCACCTTTCACGGTCACGTGACGCCCAGCTGTGCTGGCAAGATAGGTGGTCGTCCCTTCATGTAACCGAAGGGGTCGTTGACCATCCCAGTGACCCGGTGGCTTGGTTCCAGTACTGCTGTTCCGGGTCGGAGAGAGGCAGCGGTGGGGAAGTGTTTCCAAACACACGCAGCTGGAGAGGTATCTGGCCCAACCAACTGTAGCTCCAGTTTGGACGACAGTAGACACCAGCCGTCCACCCGGTTTGCTTGATCTTAACCCGGATACCAGACCTGCAGCCTCTTCTTCTCGACCTCTTCTTTGGATTTCCTGGGAGTCGGGAAAACAGCAGGTACTCCGGGGTGGTGAGCACACAAACGGCGGAGGGAAGGCTTGTTTATAGCTGCCCCAGTTATTGAAAGACACTCCATCGACTCCTTAATGTTGAAAAGAGAGCCGCGATCGTAGGTCCAAACAGCGAGTGCACAACCACAAAGCACTAGGGCTGACATGACAACATACACAGCAATAAAAACAATCTGCACAGCAGCAGTCAAGTAGAGACGTAGCACAGCCGCCAGCTTTCCCGAGATTGTGTATTTTAATATTTATGTATGTTTTCTTACTTGTGTGTGTGAAGAGTAGGTGTTGCTGTGGCGATAGCTAATGGGGATCCATTGAAATGATCAAGTTTGCTGGTCATGTGATCTTAGTTTGAGTTAGCTTCTTGTCTTCCTGCAGAGAGGAAACGTCTTCATGGTGGATTATCACCTGCTGGACGGCTTGACGGCCAACACTGTGAACGGGAAGCAGAACTACCTGACAGCTCCGCTTGTCCTGCTGCACCTGGACTCCAACAACCAACTGCTGCCCATCGCCATCCAGGTACTCCCACCTGGCCCCGCCCATACACTACCCCACCTGGCTCCGCCCATTCAATGTCCCACCTGGCCCCGCCCATTCAACAAAAACAACGCTGCGGTTTGGAAAACGACTAAATAGCATGATGTTTAGGAAGAAATTATTTAAAATCACTTAAGTCTTTCCCAATATAATTGTCTTGATGTTTGTTTACAGTATTAAGTCTCCTCGGGTCCTCACTCATCTCCTGACTTGCCTCCTCATGTCGTCTCCTAGCTGCAACAGTCTCCAGGTGACAACAACCCTGTCTTCGTGCCCCAGGATCTGGAAGCTGATTGGCTGACAGCAAAAACTTTTGTTCGCTCTGCAGACTTTTCTGATCATGAGCTGCGTTCTCATTTCCTGCGCACACATATGATGTCAGAGCTCTTCGCCATGGCAACACTTCGCAACTTTCCCACGGTGCATCCTCTCTTCAAGGTATCCTGGAGAAACTGGTGAACATCTGGAGCAGGCTGTCCAGCTTCGGTCCTCCAGGTTTTCCATGTATCCCTGTTCCCCACGAGTCGCATGAAGCAGTCAGAGACACATCAAAAACCTGCAAACCATCAGCCCAGAGGACCAACTCTGGGCACGCCTGATCTGGAGGTCTTCTGGATCCAGAGGACACCTGGAGGTCTTCTGGATCCAGAGGACACCTGGAGGTCTTCTGGATCCAGAGGACACCTGGAGGTCTTCTGGATCCAGAGGACACCTGGAGGTCTTCTGGATCCAGAGGACACCTGGAGGTCTTGGTGTTTATAACCTGAATCTGAACAACGATGATGTTTCTGCTTCTCAGCTGCTGGCTCCTCATTTCCGCTTCACGCTGGAGATCGACACGTTAGCTCGCCAGCTGCTTCTTTCTGACGGAGGGTCGCTGAAGGAGGTCAGACTCTTGGTGCGATCTACGTCAAGACTATTTTATCTCAGATCTGGTTCCCAAACAGAACCCATTCTGTCAAGAATAAAATACAAATTTAGTTTTGACCTTTTTATCTCAACTTTTTGCTCATTTTGTTTTTATTTAAAATAAAACAAGAACTGATCCAGATTCATGATGATGATGATGATGATGATGATGACGATGATGATACCTGGTGTCACCTCTCTTCTTCCAATATGAAGTACACGGCAGTGGGCGGAGCTGCCACCCTGGAGTTCCTGAGGAGGGCGTTGGCCTCCCTCACCTATCAGGACCTCTGTTTACCTGATGACATCACTAGACGTGGCATGGACTCCGTTCCTGGTTACCATTATCGTGACGACGGCCTGCGGCTGTGGGACATCGTCCATCGGTAAGACCAATGTGATTGATCACGTTGATCAATATGTAATAAAAACAACTGTGATTGGTTTAAACCAGGACCTAATCTGTGAACTGTGATTGGCTGCAGGTATGTGGAGGGCATAGTCAGTTACTATTACCATAGTGACGATGATGTCATCAGAGACTGGGAGCTGCAGAGCTGGATCAATGACATCATCGTATTTGGTCACCTGGGAGATGAGAAGAAAGGTTTGTTCCACCATCTTCCTGTTGGACAGAACTTCCGCTTCTGGTACCAGACCAGATGTATAGAAACAGACCAGAACTCTGGTACCAGACCAGATGTATAGAAACAGACCAGAACTCTGGTACCAGACCAGATGTATAGGAACAGACCAGAACTCTGGTACCAGACCAGATGTATAGGAACAGACCAGAAGTCTGGTACCAGACCAGATGTATAGAAACAGACCAGAACTCTGGTACCAGACCAGATGTATAGAAACAGACCAGAAGTCTGGTACCAGACCAGATGTATAGGAACAGACCAGAACTCTGGTACCAGACCAGATGTATAGGAACAGACCAGAAGTCTGGTACCAGACCAGATGTATAGAAACAGACCAGAACTCTGGTACCAGACCAGATGTATAGGAACAGACCAGAACTCTGGTACCAGACCAGATGTATAGAAACAGACCAGAACTCTGGTACCAGACCAGATGTATAGAAACAGACCAGAACTCTGGTACCAGACCAGATGTATAGAAACAGACCAGAACTCTGGTACCAGACCAGATGTATAGAAACAGACCAGAACTCTGGTACCAGACCAGATGTATAGGAACAGACCAGAACTCTGGTACCAGACCAGATGTATAGAAACAGACCAGAACTCTGGTACCAGACCAGATGTATAGGAACAGACCAGAACTCTGGTACCAGACCAGATGTATAGAAACAGACCAGAACTCTGGTACCAGACCAGATGTATAGAAACAGACCAGAAGTCTGGTACCAGACCAGATGTATAGGAACAGACCAGAAGTCTGGTACCAGACCAGATGTATAGAAACAGACCAGAACTCTGGTACCAGACCAGATGTATAGAAACAGACCAGAAGTCTGGTACCAGACCAGATGTATAGGAACAGACCAGAACTCTGGTACCAGACCAGATGTATAGGAACAGACCAGAAGTCTGGTA
This sequence comes from Telmatherina bonti, assembly GCF_933228915.1. NCBI lineage: Eukaryota > Metazoa > Chordata > Actinopteri > Atheriniformes > Telmatherinidae > Telmatherina > Telmatherina bonti. The sequence goes on from NC_136615.1 coordinate 370,168, forward strand.
CCAGACCAGATGTATAGAAACAGACCAGAACTCTGGTACCAGACCAGATGTATAGGAACAGACCAGAACTCTGGTACCAGACCAGATGTATAGAAACAGACCAGAAGTCTGGTACCAGACCAGATGTATAGAAACAGACCAGAACTCTGGTACCAGACCAGATGTATAGAAACAGACCAGAAGTCTGGTACCAGACCAGATGTATAGAAACAGACCAGAACTCTGGTACCAGACCAGATGTATAGGAACAGACCAGAACTCTGGTACCAGACCAGATGTATAGAAACAGACCAGAAGTCTGGTACCAGACCAGATGTATAGGAACAGACCAGAACTCTGGTACCAGACCAGATGTATAGGAACAGACCAGAACTCTGGTACCAGACCAGATGTATAGAAACAGACCAGAACTCTGGTACCAGACCAGATGTATAGGAACAGACCAGAACTCTGGTACCAGACCAGATGTATAGAAACAGACCAGAACTCTGGTACCAGACCAGATGTATAGGAACAGACCAGAACTCTGGTACCAGACCAGATGTATAGAAACAGACCAGAACTCTGGTACCAGACCAGATGTATAGAAACAGACCAGAACTCTGGTACCAGACCAGATGTATAGAAACAGACCAGAAGTCTGGTACCAGACCAGATGTATAGGAACAGACCAGAACTCTGGTACCAGACCAGATGTATAGGAACAGACCAGAAGTCTGGTACCAGACCAGATGTATAGAAACAGACCAGAACTCTGGTACCAGACCAGATGTATAGGAACAGACCAGAACTCTGGTACCAGACCAGATGTATAGGAACAGACCAGAACTCTGGTACCAGACCAGATGTATAGAAACAGACCAGAACTCTGGTACCAGATGTATAGGAACAGACCAGAACTCTGGTACCAGAGCAGAACTCTGGTACCAGACCAGATGTATAGAAACAGACCAGAACTCTGGTACCAGACCAGATGTATAGAAACAGACCAGAACTCTGGTACCAGACCAGATGTATAGGAACAGACCAGAAGTCTGGTACCAGACCAGATGTATAGAAACAGACCAGAACTCTGGTACCAGACCAGAACTCTGGTACCAGACCAGATGTATAGGAACAGACCAGAAGTCTGGTACCAGACCAGATGTATAGAAACAGACCAGAACTCTGGAACCAGACCAGATTTCTAGATACAAACCAGAACTCTGGAACCAGCAATCCCCCATCATTTGTCCAGTCGTCCACCCAGTGACCGTCATCGGGTTCTAAGTGGTCCGTGTGTTAGCTCCTCATGTGTTCTAAGTGAGCGTTACACCAGCATTGACCCGACAGGTTACTTTCATGCCTTTGATAATGTACCATTAATCTGTCTATGTTCACCAACATGATTGAAAGGAAACCAAAATGCAAGCTATCCACGGTAAACACTCAGACACGATTAGGAAAGCTGAAACATAAGTAACCAGTAGGGGGCAGTGTCGGGTCCGACCAGATGGAGGTTCACAAGGTCACCATGGCAGGACGTTGTTCACTGAGACAACCAAGAGATGAACTCGTCGAAAGTCCTTAAACAGAAATTTTCAGTTTCTCACATTGGCAACCCACATGCAGATCCTGCCACTGATCTCTAAATGAACCAATCAATGACTTCCTCTTTCAGTGTCTCGTTTAGTTTCCATCCAACAAATTCAGCTTGTATCTGGTGTGAGTGCTCTCATGTGCCCTCTGGTGGAAGCTCCGGTAACAACCGGAGTACACCAGCAAGGATGGGAGCCGTTCCATTCAGGATGGAGTTGGAACCCTCTTACTGATAGAACTGGATCACTGCAGGACTAAACTCATTTCTCCTCAGGTTTCCCAACATCCTTCTCCAAGCCATTGGAGCTCATCAACTTTGTTACCATGGTAATCTTCAACGCGTCAGCGCAACACACCGCCGTCAACGATGCACAAGTAGGTTTTTTTTAAATAAAGAAAGATCTTGATTGGTTGTCCTGGTTGTTCACTTCCTTGTCGGGATCCTATTCAGCTGGATTACTTTGGGTGGATGCCCAACGCCCCCCTGGGCCTGCTGAGCCCTCCCCCAGCCTGCAAGGGGCGCTGCAGTGAAGCCAGTCTGCTGGACAGTTTTCCCGACGTAACCTCAACCATTCATGGACTCGCCACCATCTACCTGCTCAGCAAAAAGCCTGAAGATTTCGTAAGACCTCAAACGCACCTCATGAACCCCAACATACACCTGCTGGTTCTACTGTGTCAAGATGTTCTCCTGTTGCTCTCAGGGTCTGCAGGATCATCTTACCTTCCTTTAGGTCATCATGTTCTCCTGTTCCTCTCAGGTTCCACTGGGCAGCTCCACCGAGCAGCATTTCACAGAGACTGCTCCTGTGGAGGTTGCAGCCCGTTTCCGTAGCGACCTGAAGCGACTCAGCTGTGAAATCAGGATGAGGAACGTGGACCTGAAGCTTCCCTACCGCTACCTGGACCCGTCCACGGTAGAGGACAGCGTGACACGTTGAAGTAGAGTAGCTGGTTCTTCATCAGGAGAAAAAACTTCATTCTTCTCAAATTTTATTTTAAATAAAAACCTGAGTCATTCTGACGGGGGTCCATTAGAGATGTTGAGGTTCCATTAGAGATGTTGAGGTTCTGGTTCTTGAGAGTTCCTCTTCTGTTCTTATTTCAATAAATTCAGCTTTATTTTGAAAGATCTTCTTGATGGTTTGTCTTCTTTGTCCACATATCAGACAACCTTCATAGAAGTCCATGATAATGAAGTCTTCTCAAACAGCTGACTGATGACGATCTGGTCTGATCAGCATCCATGAAGGCCTGAGGACTGAAGATGTTGACGGGAGATCCAGAAGTTCTGTAGATGCACACCCTGTTTTCAAAAAGTTGATGAAGAACCTTCTGCTGGATATCAGCAGTATGGCTGAGAAAGAGGAGGGTGCTGGACTGTCCTAGTCTCCAATCTGGACCTGAAATAACTAGGACTCCGTACCTTTACCCCTTTAAATGACAGTTATTTAACATCATGTCACTATTTTTATGGAAAAATTAGTTGTTTTTTTTCCATGTGAATCACGTTTGGTGAGACCAGGATCTTCATCTTTCATCTTTATGCCGCTTATCCAGGGTCGGGTCGCTGGGGCAGCAGCCTAAGCAGGGAAGTCCAGACTTCCCTCTCCCCAGCCACATTTGCCAACTCTGCGGGGGGGATCCCGAGGCGTTCTCAGGCCAGCCGAGAGATATAATCCGTGTCCTGGGTCTTCCCCGGGGTCTCCTCCCAGAGGGACGTGCCTGGAACACCTCACCAGGGAGGTCCAGGAGGCATCCTGACCAACCGCTGCTCCTCTTGATGCGGAGGAGCAGCGGCTCTACTCTGATCTCCTCCCGGATGACCGAGCTCCTCACCCTATCTCTCCAGCTCTCACTTGAACTCTGAGAAAATCACTCAAGTGAGAGCTGGAGATCACGACCAGATGAAGCCAACAGGACCACGTCATCCATAAAAAGCAGGGACTGTTGGGGAAAATTGTTATGAGTTTGGTTTGAATTAAGTATTAGACATATATGCATTGATTTGCTGTGATCCTGCTGTGTTTTGTATCTATGCACAAAGCTTTCTTTAAGTCATATGATCCTTGTCTGGAATGTGCAGACAAAGTCTGAGACAGGAAGAGTTTCCTGCAGGGCATCTGTTTTTGTCAACTGCTTGGTTGACCAGTTGTCTAAAGGTTAGAGGTTAAAGGTAATAAAGTAATATAGTGAGTGATTGATGCTTAGTGAGTTCAGTTTAGTCTTAAATAAGAGATAATGATTGTTTCATATGGTGTGCTCAGCAACTAGGAGGAGTTAAGCATGGTTTATAATCGGGTGTTACTTCAGCATCTGTAGAGAGAGTTCTCTCTCCAAGCTCCAGCGTGTGCTTGTATTAGTTTATAATAAAATGTTCATTGTAAGAAGACAGTTGACTCATAAATGTATTACAACTTCTCAAGACCAGAGTATTTTCCACCACAGTTTTTGGGGGCTCGTCTCGGGATCCTGCGTCAGTCCGCCCAGGTTGGGGTTAGACGGGTTGGCCACCTGAATCCACAGATTCATCCTAAGAACCTCAATTAGAGTATTTCAGAGGACAGGACGTCTTTCTCCCACCCGTGGTCGACTACGCCAGGACTCCTTCTGAACCAGTGTTAAAAGACAATGGGATTCTCCTCCTCACCTCCTCATCGAAAGAACAACTCAAGGGATAAGAGAATAACTTAAGACGAGATCAGGTTGACGTCATAAATAAAATCCTGTGAGTTTAAGTTAAGTTTAAGTTAAAGTTTAAGTTAAAAATCGTGAGTAACAAGACCAAGTCGTAAGTGCTGTGAGCTAGACGTAGCAAGACCAGACCAGTAAATCTTGTGAGTTACAAGACCGAGACCAGTAAATTAGTCAGTAAGTCCTGTGAGCTCGAGAAGCAAGACCAGGCCAACCTTGAGTTAGAAAATTGAGAGGAAAGCCATCTTGAGTGAGGAGGAACAGAGAAGAGACTGTGTGGGCTGGTTTCTGGAGACATTGAGAATTTTGCCTGATAATTCTACAAAGGTGTGGGATTGACCCTCTGTGTACATCCGCTGCAAACAGAACTAGTTCCTTTGCAGTAGGAGGTTGATGTACAGCACCATTAAGAAGTTGAAATCTCTGTCTTCATGTGAGGGGAAACTGGGGTGGTTGTGTAAAATTTCCTGTGTTAAACTTGATTGGACTGATTGTGTGGAGAATTAAAACCACGTCTTGTGAAGCCACACCGGACTCTCGCAGGAGAGCCTAGAAGCTTGTGTGGGGGTAGACAAACGTGGGGGCACGACCCATTCACATGCATTCATCCAACTGTTGAAGTGAATTGTTTGTGTAAAATCTAATTTACTGCAGTAAGAAAAAAAAGAAAAAAAAAAAAACTAACAAAAAATGTATGAGAGAGTTTCAGATATGAAGGAGGCCCAGAGAGGGAAGTGAGGAAAAGAGTGTGTTCATTAAATGCCTTCTGCTCACTGAAGGAGATGATGTCATAACATGTTAGGCAGAAACAAACATATAAATCCTGTGTAAAATAGCTGCTTGTGCTTTTCTTCCTAAAGCTTTTATAAGAGCATAAAAGCCACTCCCTGTATGAATGTGGAAACCTTTTCCTAAGGAAAAGCAATTCTTTATTATCACCTGAGAACATTTTAAAGAGCAACAACATATTAAGAATGAAAAATCAGAAATGTGAGAGATGTGATTTATAGTATTAGGAACTTACTATGTTAAATTACTGTACATTGTGTAGGCAATAAGCTTAGGTTTCTGTCTGTTCCCTTTCAGACATTCATAAGGTGATTTTTATTCCTTTACTACTGCAATTATTAATTTATGCCTAGCATGTCTAAATAAATCTAGATAAACTGGAAATAAATAATGCAGCTGAAGGATGCTGAAAATAAGCATAATGTTAGGAAAAAAAGAAAATTCTTGACCTAAAAATAGGAATGGTGAACCAACGTAACTTTGCTAGAGTAAATTTCTCTTGCAATAAATTCACTTTAGCTAAATGTGAGCTAACGGCGAGAAGAGAAGTTCTCAGAACAAGTGTATCTTCTTAGCAAGATCATGTTCAGCTTTCCCAGGAGAGAACTGAGTTATGAACCCACTGATAATATAGTCTCTCACACACACAATTACAATGTAATATTCAAGTTACATGATGTTCACAGCACAGAACATGGTCCACATAATATGTTTGCCACAGGATTCAGAAGAAAACTATTATAATTATGAGGCTATGATCTTTATTTTCCCCTTACTGGAGAAGAAAATACACCACATGACCAAATGGTTCAGTCTCAAAAGCTCGTCTGCTGTATGGTGTTGGACGCATTGCAGCGTTCCCTTCTAAACCCTTGTCAGCATGCAGCTTGGACCTCAAATGTCTATCCTGCCTGAGGGGATTCAGAGGAGGGGCTGGGGGAGAGTGAGTTCTTGATCCGGGTCACCGTAGAGTTCTGGGTGTCACGCGTGGTCAGTCAGGAGACTGGAGCAGAAACGGTCCCTACAACCTAAAGCATCATTCCACCTCCCTTCTGTGTCAGCTCTGAGTCCTGGAGCAGAACCTGATATGCAGATGTGGCTGCATGGACCCGGCCGCTGCTGATGGCCTGGAGATCCCAGAACCAGAGGGTCTGGCAGAGCCCTGTTGGTTGTGACTGTGAACAGTGTGGATATGGCTCCTATGGTGGACATTTGAGCTGGATTTTCACCTTTGACCTCTGGAGGTGATGGATCCTCCTTGTCCTCAGACTGTGTTTCAGTTGTGGGATTTTCTGGAAGTAAAAGACTAACGAATGTGGCCGGCAGGCAGCACAAATCCCACCCCGACTACAGAATCAGATGATGTTTTCTGGAATAAGCTGCACCCTGATTCTGTCAGAAAGACTGTTCGGTTCACTCAGTTCTCTGTGGAAAACCTGGATCTCCTTCCTTGAACTTTTGCCTACTTTCTGATCCTTTACATGTTACTCTTAATTAATTACACATATGAATCTGATTTATCTACCAGGAAGCTTTGATGAACATGTGTCGGGCACTTCCTGGCATGAATTTCTGATTGTATGCTGATTGGAGGAGAGCATGGTGGCTGTGGCGCGTCTGACTCCTGAGCAGATCGAGTGATACGAGCTGAATGATTATCCACAAGACCAGGCCAAGGAATGAGGCCCTACAACCAAACATTTACTCACTGTTTCTGCTTAGCTTTATACCACATTTATGAGCATGCATAAAATTTTGCACTCCTGCAGACTTCTGCAAGTGAACAATGTCACAGACATCTCTGCTCTGCTGCAGGGAAGCTGAACAGTTCATACAGACTAGTCAACTTCTGGCACGCTGTGCCTTATAAAAAAAAAAAAAAAAAAAAAAAAGTGATGAATACTAAGTTTTTAATGTTTGAGACAGAATAGATGTCAAAAGAGAAAAAATAAGCCGCTATATGACATTAAATAAGAAGGTAGTTTTGTAATTTCCTGACTTCAGCGAATGCAACACAAGTACAACAATCTCCGTATTTTATTTGCTGACAGCTGGTGTTTTATCCCTAATCTGAATTCATTATTTTGAATTAAAGCAGATATGCTCAGTGGTTAAAATACACATCAGATGATTTTTGTTTAAAGAGTAGAAGCAACTCTTGCGATGGCTGCCAGTAAACAGACCAGTCTCTTAGTTAACACGCTTAATAAGTAAACAAACAAGTCATTTAAGCCCTGTATGTCCTCAAAATAACATGAATATGAGGCAGATTATTTGTAACAGTATTGATACTTCCAAAGTTAAGCTAACTATGCTAAACCGTTAGCCTTGGCCTTTTCTGTTACACACGTTTGCATTAAAATCATTAAGGAAGAAGTGCTGCTGTGAGTGTGTGCACGTACATGTGTGCGTCGTGTTGTTGTAGATGAAAACAGCTTTACCATCAGTATTAGAAGTTTGTTTCTAAATGCTGCTTTAGTTCAAATGTAGATAGAAAACAAACAGCTTTATTATGACCTGAAGGTCTCTGGCTGTTCAGTACCTGAAGTCCAGCTGTTAAAGATGGGTTTACATCTTGTTGCTTTATGCTTATGCTTATGTTTACAATATATTTGGAATAGAAAGCCAGTCTTATTATGATCTCAGTTTTGTGTGTGTTGCTCCTGAATGGGTCTGTTGGAGTCTGAGAGACATGAGACTAAACTAGACTACATTACTGATTAAATCAACAGTTCTGAATGAGCTTTATTTAATATATGCAGATATTCTTCAGTGTGGTTCTGCTTCTGTCATTTAGCAGACATGACATAAACAACACGAGCAGTAAATCAGAAAGGAAATTCCAGCATGGATAAGTGTTGGTCAGACTGCTGGGAGTCCAGTTTGACACATGTTCTGCTATGCAGTACTAGAGGATTTTTTCTGGTTGTTGGTTAAGATGAGACTACCTGATAGGAACTTTGCAATAAGTAATTAAATGAATTTGGTTACTTTGAATGATTACCTACCAGATAAATGAGTGGCCCTAACTGTTGCTTTGTATTGTTCATGTTTTACTCCATGACTGTTTAGCTGAAACTGACTATCCTCTGCACCCCCCAGGCCTGGCCCCTGACCGACCTCTAGTTGACCCTGACTTGATTTTCCTTTTGATACTGTTTGCTCTGACTGTGACGCGGTGGAGGCTGCAGCTCTCCCGTCTCAGTTCTCGTTACTTGAGCTTACTCTTTAGCTGAAAACGAGTCCATGTTTTGGCGCTCTCTTATGAATGACTTTCTGGATGCCATTTTCCTGAATGTTTTCCTCCCACAGGTTGCAGACGGGGAAATTTCCTTCTGGCTCTCTTTTCAGGTCTTCCTTGGACCAAAAGTACTTTTTCTGGTTCTGATGTACATGCGCATGCGTAACATGGAAACATGGGCTTTTTTGTGATTCTTTTTGCAGGACCCTCACCCAAGTGGGCATGGTTCCTTCCAAGACTGCCTGTTCAGACACAGCTCTGTGTGAAAGTAATGTTTTAACATATTGTCCTAACCTCATAAGAACCCTTTTCAGGCATTTGCACACAGGTGAAAGCTAGCCTTCATGAATCAGCATCTACGCAGCTCTATTCACTTCAGCCTGGAGATTTGTCCTGATAAGAAGCTTTAAACATCAGCGCTGGAACCAACATCGATGGTTTAGGCCATTTCAGGTTTTCCTGACGACCCAGACAGCGGTAAAGGTCGCAGAGTGAGCTGCTTGGCACTACAGATTGCTTGAACCTCCTGAAGCTCTTCAGTCTGAAATTACAGAAGAATAACGCACCACCCAACAAAGGGCAGAATAATCCCTGTGGTTGCGTGGGTAAGTGAGATAGTCTACTCTCACACCTGAAGACCAGCCTTCGCTCTCAAGCAAGATCAGTGTGAAGCTGAAGTGAATGGCTCCTCACTATTGTAATTTCTGAAAGATTCTTTTAAAACCCGACAGGCATGAGGCTCCTGATGTTTTGAGAATGTTGTCTTCTGTATGTACTTTTGCGTTCTGATAACAATTTCTCTTCTTATTGTTGGTCCTGTAGGACCAAGAGGAGGGAGAGTGTTGGGGAAAATTGTTATGAGTTTGGTTTGAATTAAGTATTAGACATATATGCATTGATTTGCTGTGATCCTGCTGTGTTTTGTATCTATGCACAAAGCTTTCTTTAAGTCATATGATCCTTGTCTGGAATGTGCAGACAAAGTCTGAGACAGGAAGAGTTTCCTGCAGGGCATCTGTTTTTGTCAACTGCTTGGTTGACCAGTTGTCTAAAGGTTAGAGGTTAAAGGTAATAAAGTAATATAGTGAGTGATTGATGCTTAGTGAGTTCAGTTTAGTCTTAAATAAGAGATAATGATTGTTTCATATGGTGTGCTCAGCAACTAGGAGGAGTTAAGCATGGTTTATAATCGGGTGTTACTTCAGCATCTGTAGAGAGAGTTCTCTCTCCAAGCTCCAGCGTGTGCTTGTATTAGTTTATAATAAAATGTTCATTGTAAGAAGACAGTTGACTCATAAATGTATTACAACTTCTCAAGACCAGAGTATTTTCCACCACAGGACCCAATCCTGAGGCCACCGAGCAGGATCCCCTCAACACCTCGGCTGCGCCTAGAAATTCTGTCCATATAAGTTATGAACAGAATCGGTGATAAAGGGCAGCCTTGGCGGAGTCCAACCCTCACTGGAAACTAATCCGACTTACTACCGGCAATGTGGACCAAACTCTGACACTTGTTGTACAGGGACCCATTTTAAGAAGGGGGACCGGAGGGTGTGTTCCAATTACAGGGGAATCACACTCCTCAGCCTCCCTGGTAAGGTCTATTCAGGGGTCCTGGAGAGGAGGGTCCGCCGGATAGTCGAATCTCGGATTGAGGAGGAGCAGTGTGGTTTTCGTCCTGGTCGCGGAACAGTGGACCAGCTCTATACCCTCTTTGGGGTCCTGGAGGGGGCATGGGAGTTTGCCCAACCAGTCTACATGTGCTTTGTGGACCTGGAGAAGGCATTCGACCGTGTCTCCCGGGGCCACACCCTGTGGCCAGAGGCACTGTCCCCGATGTCTCCGATGTCCACACAATGCTGCAGAGGCGTGTCAGCCAGGACAGCCCCACAGCATCCAGAGCCTTAAGGAACTCCGGGCGGATCTCATCCACCCCCGGGGCCTTGCCGCCAAGGAGCTTTTTGACCACCTCAGCGACTTCAGCCCCAGAGAGAATTAAAGCCTTTATGTACATATTCCATCTCAGGTTTAAATTTTACTTCCTTTCAGGTTCTTAGAGGACAAAAAGCATCTTCTCCCAAAACAGCTATGAAGCTAATATTACATCTTAAGCACCCAGTCATTCAGTTTCCAAACTGCTTAATCCAATTCAGGGTTGCAGGGAAGCTGGAGCCTATCCCAGCAGTCTCTGGGCGAGGCAGGATGCACCCTGGACAGCTCACCGGTCCATCGCAGGGCCACACAGCCGCTCACACTCACTCCTAGACTCCAAGTTTAGAGTAACCAATTAACCTAACATCATGTCTTTGGACGATGGGAGGAAGCCGGAGAACCCGGAGAGAACCCACGCATACACGGGGAGAACATGCAGACTCCACACAGAAAGGCCACTGACCAGACCCCGCCCCAGCTGAGGATCAAACCAGCAACCTTTTTATTTATTTATCTTTATTTTAAAAACATGCTCTGGATGTGCTGCATGATGGCATGGTGGTTAGCACAGTGGCGTCACAGCAGTGAGATGGACGAGAGGGGAATAAATAGTGGATTTTACCACTCATACAGGAAACATGGCTGGCTATTCCAGACTCACTGCTACACCGAGAGGGCTTTTCCTGAGACACATGACTTGTCATTAAAATCAAGAGGAGGGGACTTATTGTTTACTTGAATGACAGCTGGAGTAAACAATTTACTGTGAAATCACAACTGTGCTGCCCAGACCTGGAGTACGAAACCGTTTTATTTCCCCAGAGAGTCTGGGTTGGTCATCCTGTGTGTAACTGTGATAATCATGTTGTTTAAAATAGTTGTTTAATCTCCAATATTGCATATTTGTGTTTGCCTTGTAATTAGTTAATAATTAGGAATTTTAAGTTTCATTTATCATTTTATATTTTAGTTGAAGAAGTGTAAGGTATTTGTGCTTTTATTTAGGTACACCTAAAGTTATTTCCTGTTGGGCTGCTCTCGTGAGAACTTGACAATAAGCAGGGTGCAAGCACCTGTAGAAATGAGATGCTGCAGGGTGAAAGATTCCGACTGGGGCATTTCTGAAGGACTGAATAGTTCCCTTGCAAGGAGCATGCAGCCAGCCAGGTATTTGTTTGTTTACTTATATTTTACTTTAGCATAACGTTATTTACTGGCTGTGCATGTGGTTTATATGTCAAATTGACACTGTTTATTATTTCTTTAATATTTTTGTTCAGTTTTCACGGTGCCCTTTGTGGAGAAGTCTTCAAATAAACCTGTTACAAGAAAGCCACTTGTGTCTGCTTGTGCTTCGAGGGAACAGTGTGCTTGGTTGACGTACCACTGAGTGGGAACGCTGGACGTGCAGCTAGTCTTACAGCTGACTGTGTACATGTACAGCTGCAGCACTGGTTCTTGTTATGGGAGACATGGACCATTTCAAGTTGGAGCAAACGCTACCAGGGTTCCAGCAATATGTAAAAGCTGCCACCAGAAATGCCAACATCTTGGATAAATGTTATGTAAATGTACAGAGTGCTTAGAGGTCCAACCCCCCGACCAAACTGCCAATTCAGACCCTGCAACAGAGTGCCTCATGCCCACATAAATCTGCTCTCAAATCTAGTAAACCTCAACAAAAGACAATGTTGAAACGGAGGAATGACAGCATGGAGTCACTGAAAGGTTGCTTCCTCAGAACTGATTGGAGCATTTTCCACTGCTTAGAATTGGAGGAGGCCACAACTATAACTGACTGAATCCTTCTGTGTGGATAATGTGGTGGAGAAGAAACATATTTTACATTATCCAAACAACAAACCTCATATAACCAAAGAAATTAGAGCATGTATTCACAAGAAAAACATGTCTTTGCAAAGTAAGGACCGAGCAGCAGCTGCAATTGCACAGAAACAACTGAAGCAGTTTCTGAGGAAGGAGAGAGGGGAACAAACTGGAGCATAGCTACAAAGCTGCTGATAACAAGCGCTAATGGGACCATCTGAAAAACATCAGCAGTACGGCTGCTAGCAAGAAGCAACTCCTAACTCTGGACAATGAAATTAACTAAATCACTTTTTCTAAGGTGTGAGGTTTACAATTGCTCTCAACATAGACATTTCGAACCCCATGTGTTAGTGTAACACGTAGGTGGGTGAAGACGAGCTGTGTCCCTCTTAAGCTTGCTTTTTTTTTTTTTTTTTTTTTTTTTTTTTTTTTTTTTTTTTAACCTGTCTGCGATTAATGCTCTCAGATCAGCTCTCCTTCCAGGTGAGCAGCACTGCCTTTTATAATGTCACTGGTCCTGATCACCAATTGGCAGCAGCTGTGACCAGGCTCAGCAGAAAGGCAGAGCAGCTCAGCCCAGGTGCCTCCATTAGCTCACCATGTGTTAGCTCCTCATGTGTTAGCTCACCATGTGTTAGCTCCCCGTGTCTTAGCTCCCCGTGTGTTAGCTCCCCGTGTGTTAGCTCCTCATGTCTTAGCTCCCTGTGTGTTAGCTCCCCGTGTGTTAGCTCCTCATGTCTTAGCTCCCTGTGTGTTAGCTCCCCGTGTGTTAGCTCCTCATGTCTTAGCTCCCTGTGTGTTAGCTCCCCGTGTGTTAGCTCCCCGTGTGTTAGCTCCCCGTGTGTTAGCTCCCCGTGTGTTAGCTCTCCGTGTGTTAGCTCCTCATGTCTTAGCTCCCTGTGTGTTAGCTCCCCGTGTGTTAGCTCCCCGTGTGTTAGCTCCCCGTGTGTTAGCTCTCCATGTGTTAGCTCCCTGTGTGTTAGCTCCCCGTGTGTTAGCTCCCCGTGTGTTAGCTCCTCATGTCTTAGCTCCCTGTGTGTTAGCTCCCCGTGTGTTAGCTCCCCGTGTGTTAGCTCCCCGTGTGTTAGCTCTCCGTGTGTTAGCTCTCCGTGTGTTAGCTCCCCGTGTGTTAGCTCCTCATGTCTTAGCTCCCTGTGTGTTAGCTCCCCGTGTGTTAGCTCCCCGTGTGTTAGCTCTCCGTGTGTTAGCTCCCCGTGTGTTAGCTCCCCGTGTGTTAGCTCCCCGTGTGTCAGCTCCCCGTGTGTCAGCTCCCCGTGTGTCAGCTCCCCGTGTGTCAGCTCCCCGTGTGTCAGCTCTCCGTTTGTGAGCTCCCCGTGTGTCAGCTCCCCGTGTGTTAGCTCCTCATGTCTTAGCTCCCTGTGTGTTAGCTCCCCGTGTGTTAGCTCCCCGTGTGTTAGCTCCCCGTGTGTTAGCTCCCCGTGTGTTAGCTCCCCGTGTGTTAGCTCCCCGTGTGTTAGCTCCCCGTGTGTTAGCTCCCCGTGTGTTAGCTCCCCGTGTGTTAGCTCCCTGTGTGTTAGCTCCCCGTGTGTTAGCTCCCCGTGTGTTAGCTCCCTGTGTGTTAGCTCTCCGTGTGTTAGCTCCCCGTGTGTTAGCTCTCCGTGTGTTAGCTCCCCGTGTGTTAGCTCCCTGTGTGTTAGCTCCCCGTGTGTTAGCTCCCCGTGTGTTAGCTCTCCGTGTGTTAGCTCCCCGTGTGTTAGCTCCCCGTGTGTCAGCTCCCCGTGTGTCAGCTCCCCGTGTGTCAGCTCCCCGTGTGTTAGCTCCCCGTGTGTCAGCTCCCCGTGTGTCAGCTCCCCGTGTGTCAGCTCCCCGTGTGTTAGCCCCCCGTGTGTTAGCCCCCCGTGTGTCAGCTCTCCGTGTGTCCCCGTGTGTCAGCTCCCCGTGTGTCAGCTCTCCGTTTGTCAGCTCCCCGTGTGTCAGCTCCCCGTGTGTCAGCTCCCCGTGTGTCAGCTCCCCGTGTGTCAGCTCCCCGTGTGTCAGCTCCCCGTGTGTCAGCTCCCCGTGTGTCAGCTCCCCGTGTGTCAGCTCTCCGTTTGTTAGCTCCCCGTGTGTCAGCTCCCCGTGTGTCAGCTCTCCGTGTGTCAGCTCCCCGTGTGTCAGCTCCCCGTGTGTCAGCTCCCCATGTGTCAGCTCCCCGTGTGTCAGCTCCCCGTGTGTCAGCTCCCCGTGTGTCAGCTCTCCGTGTGTCAGCTCCCCGTGTGTCAGCTCCCCGTTTGTTAGCTCCCCGTGTGTTAGCTCCCCGTTTGTTAGCTCCCTGTGTGTTAGCCCCCCCGTGTGTTAGCCCCCCATGTGTTAGCTCCCTGTGTGTTAGCCCCCCCGTGTGTTAGCCCCCCATGTGTTAGCTCTCCGTGTGTTAGCTCCCTATGTTTTTGCTCCCCACGGACACAACGAACCTTAAATCAACCTGCATCAGGTAAAGTCAGTCTAAAGTCTGCAAAAGCAGGTCTGCAGGACTGAACGGACTTTCTGCTTCCATGATAGGAAACTGTTCAGCTGAACTGGCTATAGCTTGGTGTCCCAGTGGTGCCAGTGCCGAAGGTTTCATGCCCTGTTACAGATGGTGACTATAGGCCAGTGAATTTAATCTCAATAATAATGAAATGTTTTGATAAAACTGTGGTTTGCTTGCCCAAAACAGAGATTGACAGTTGTCTGGATCCACTTCAGTTCGCATCCAGGCAGGGTCGCAGCACTGAAGATGCAGCAATTACAGTCACACATCTGATAAACAAAAACCGTGAAGACCCTCAAGCCTACGCCAAAGTCTGATTTGCAGATTTTTGCTCTGCTTTTGACACAGTTCAGCCCTTGGGGTGTCATGACCTCCAACCCTGTAACCATCCACAACACACCTGTAGAACAGGTGTCTTCATATAAATACTTGGGTTTGATGGTGTCTTAACAGCCTGAGCTGGAGTGAACATGTTGACTATTTATGCAGCAGACTAGCCCAGAGACTGCGCCTCCTCAGGAGACTGGTGTGATTGCAGAGATCAGGACCATATTGTACAGTGCAGTCTCAGCGAGCTCACACGGAGGTTAGCGATGCTACGCTGCTGCAGTAACTTTAGCCTGAACATAGACATAATAAAGATACATGTATATATGTCTATAAGCCTCTCGCTCAGCAGTCTGTCTGCCAGTACTGGTTTAGTCATTTCATAACCCTTCTTCCCCGAGTATACCCACTTCTCCAGGGACCACTACACCACTGGTTCAGGGGTCTGTAGACCTCCACCCGGATTGCTTTCAGTTTACGGGGCAGGGAGGGGCCTTCAGCTGTGGGCCCCCCCTTCATCCCCTTCATCCCTCCACTCCCCTTCATCCCCTTCATCCCTCCACTCCCCTTCATCCCTCCACTCCCCTTCATCCCCTTCATCCCCTCCACTCCCCTTCATCCCCTTCATCCCCTTCATCCCCTCCACTCCCCTTCATCCCCTTCATCCCCTCCACTCCCCTTCATCCCCTTCATCCCTCCACTCCCCTTCATCCCCTCCACTCCCCTTCATCCCCTTCATCCCTCCACTCCCCTTCATCCCCTCCACTCCCCTTCATCCCCTTCATCCCCTCCACTCCCCTTCATCCCTCCACTCCCCTTCATCCCCTTCATCCCCTCCACTCCCCTTCATCCCCTTCATCCCTCCACTCCCCTTCATCCCCTCCACTCCCCTTCATCCCCTCCACTCCCCTTCATCCCCTTCATCCCCTTCATCCCCTCCACTCCCCTTCATCCCCTTCATCCCTCCACTCCCCTTCATCCCCTCCACTCCCCTTCATCCCCTTCATCCCCTTCATCCCCTCCACTCCCCTTCATCCCCTTCATCCCTCCACTCCCCTTCATCCCCTCCACTCCCCTTCATCCCCTTCATCCCTCCACTCCCCTTCATCCCCTCCACTCCCCTTCATCCCCTTCATCCCTCCACTCCCCTTCATCCCCTCCACTCCCCTTCATCCCCTCCACTCCCCTTCATCCCCTTCATCCCCTCCACTCCCCTTCATCCCCTTCATCCCCTCCACTCCCCTTCATCCCCTCCACTCCCCTTCATCCCCTCCACTCCCCTTCATCCCCTTCATCCCCTTCATCCCCTCCACTCCCCTTCATCCCCTCCACTCCCCTTCATCCCCTTCATCCCCTCCACTCCCCTTCATCCCCTCCACTCCCCTTCATCCCCTTCATCCCTCCACTCCCCTTCATCCCCTCCACTCCCCTTCCAGAATTATTTGTATAAGTCTATAAGTCTTTTTTCTATTTTTATGGATATACTGTATCATTATGTCTCTTTTTGGATCATTGTGTTGATGTACGTTTGTCTGCAGCTGAACTTGCACAATGTCCCCATTACACATTTCCCTTTGTGGGACAAGAAAGGAGATGCTCATTACAGAACAAAAGCAAGAAGTTTCAGGAGACGAAGGAACCTTTTTTAAATACATCCAAAATAAATGGGAGTGGGATTTCTAGTGCAGCTTCAGGTTTGCAACACAACGTAATATCTTACAAGTCTTATGTTCATTTATTGGTCCACATCTTCAAATCGATTCTGACTGAGTAGGGAAATGGGGTTTCAGGTGTTTTTTCTCTTTTCTGTCCGTTTGTGTTTATGACAAGGCAGGGTTTGAAGCACATTGCGTATTTACCTGTAAGGAAGTTATAACTTGTGCCTTTGCTCAGTAAACTTCTGTATATAGATTTGGAGGTCTTTGCTCATTGTGGTCAAAACCTGACGTGGGCTGATGCTTCAGAACTTGGCATCAGGATTCCCTGGGCCGCAGTTCCATGATCGATTTTGTAGTCGTATCGTCGGACCTGCGGCCACATGCCTTGGACCCTCGGGTGAAGAGGGGGGCGGAGCTGTCAACTGATCACCACCTGGTGGTGAGTTGGCTCAGCTGGTGGGGGAGGAAGCCGGTCAGATCTGGCAGGCCCAAACGTGTTGTGAGGGTCTGCTGGGAACGTCTGGCTGAGTCCCCCGTCAGAGCGAGCTTCAACTCCCACCTTCAGCAGAGCTTCAACCATGTCCCGAGTGAGGCGGGGGACATTGAGTCCGAATGGACTGTGTTCCGTGCTTCTATTGCTGAGGCGGCCAGCCGGAGCTGTGGCTGTAAGGTTGTTGGTGCCTGTCGTGGCGGTAATCCCAGGACTCGTTGGTGGACACCAGCAGTGAGGGATGCCGTCAAGCTGAAGAAGGAGTCCTATCGGGCCTTCTTGGCCTGTGGGACTCTGGAGGCAGCTGATGGGTACCGACAGGCTAAGCGGCATGTGGCTTCGGCTGTCGCCAAGGCAAAAACTCGGACATGGGAGGAGTTCGACGAGGCCATGGAGAAAGACTTCCGGACGGCTTCGAGGAGATTCTGGTCCACCATCCGGCGGCTCAGGAGGGGGAAGCAGTGCTCCGTCAATACTGTGTACAGTGGAGATGGGGAGCTGCTGACCTCAACTCAGGACGTTGAGGGTCGGTGGAAGGAATACTTCGAAGACCTCCTCAATCCTACCAACACGTCTTCCGATGAGGAAGCAGAGCTGGTGGACTCAGGGGTGGACTCTCCTATCTCTGGGGCTGAAGTCGCTGAGGTGGTCAAAAAGCTCCTTGGCGGCAAGGCCCCGGGGGTGGATGAGATCCGCCCGGAGTTCCTTAAGGCTCTGGATGCTGTGGGGCTGTCCTGGCTGACACGCCTCTGCAGCATCGCGTGGACATCGGGGGCAGTGCCGCTGGATTGGCAGACTGGGGTGGTGGTCCCCCTTTTTAAGAAGGGGGACCGGAGGGTGTGTTCCAATTACAGGGGAATCACACTCCTCAGCCTCCCTGGTAATCACCGACAGTAAGTTGGATTTGTTTCCAGTGAGGGCTGGACTCTGCAATGGCTGCCCTTTACCGCCGATTCTGTTCATAACTTTTATGGTGTTGTGGTGTGTGCCTGTTTCCCAGGGAACAAGGTTTGCACTGGTTTCTCATCTGGCAATCAACAGCAAGTTAAAAGCCCGGCTCAGTCCTCTAGTCATTGCCTGATTGTTGTTCACCAGTGGTAATAGCTGACGGCCATTCTCAGTATTTCTGCCAAGCTATTTCTTTGCCCGATCGAACCCGATTTTGTAAGTTGTTTCATCAGTGAGATTCCTGCCTGTCTGTCTACCTGCCCAGCAAAAACAATAAAGCCCTTACTTGTATCTAAAATCATGTCTGCGCTTGGATCCTTATAATCTCTTAATCCACAACATATAGACAGAATTTCTAGGCGCAGCCGAGGTGTTGAGGGGATCCGACTTGGTGGCCTCAGGATTGGATCCCTGCTTTTTGCAGATGACGTGGTCCTGTTGGCTTCATCTGGTCGTGATCTCCAGCTCTCATTTGAGTGATTCGCGGCCGAGTGTGAAGCGGCTGGGATGAGAATCAGCACCTCCAAATCTGAGACCATGGTCCTCAGCCGGAATAGGGTGGATTGCCCTCTCCGGGTCGGGAGTCAGGTCCTGCCT
This sequence comes from Telmatherina bonti, assembly GCF_933228915.1. NCBI lineage: Eukaryota > Metazoa > Chordata > Actinopteri > Atheriniformes > Telmatherinidae > Telmatherina > Telmatherina bonti. Next base: position 388,725 of record NC_136615.1, read on the forward strand.
CAAGTGGAGGAGTTTAAATATCTCGGGGTCTTGTTCACGAGGGTGGTGATGGCATCCCGCACTGCAAGTGTCCACCAACAAGTTCTTGGATTACCACCATGTGACTATGTGGTGTATTTTTGTCTCTTCTTTGTTTTGTATTTTCATTTTCTTTTCTGTTGTGTTTCTGTTATGAAGACAAGACTATATTTGCACTCTGTACCATTGCATTATAACTTGGATGCAGTCCCTGGGCCGACTGTCAGAGGACCACCAGGACCTTTTCTGGTGGGACCAGCTGTCTGGAACTCACCGTCACTGCAGGTCTCTGGTTTTAAATCTCTTCTTCTCCTTTTGTTCTTTGCCCTGTCCTGTCCAGCATCACAGCATACAGAATGCCAGTCTGTGTGCCATATTCAGCCAGACAGATTTACTCGACCAAGGGAGACATGTCTTATATATGGCTGCCTTGATATTTTTATGATCTTTATTGTGATCATCAGTCCTGATATGGCGATGCTGAACCTGGCAGGGGAGGGGAAGGTAGGAAGAGAGAAAAAAGAAAAGAGGGAAAGGTACAGAATTAAAGTGTGAAAGAGAAAAGTTGGCTCAGCTGCCAAAATTGAAAAGAAATGTGACTTGACCATGACCAAGCGGGACCAGGCACCCAGAGTAAAACCACCGCAGGCCATCAACACGGCCATACCAGGCCAGAGCAAGGACAGGGACATGAACCTACCTGTCTACCCGCGGACAAAACTGCAAACTCCACCCCTTTTACGGTATTGTAACTGAACATGCTCTGATCCAGATGAAAACCCCAGTTGGATCATGAGCTGATACCCAAATGTCTAGATCCTGTAGAAGTTAGCCAGGTAACAGAAAGGTTTAGGTGAGTTGCCTCCGCCAAGGAGGTTATGTCTGTACCGGCTATCTGTTTGTCTGCTTGTGTTCAAGATAACTCAAAAAGTTCTGGACTGACTTTTATGACATTTTCAGGAGTTGTTGGAAATGTGAAAAGTAAGAACATATTTCATTTTGGTGGTGACCTGGATCACTGTTTGAATCCAGGAAGTTTTTAAGGCCTTGGCGGAGGTTTGCGCTCTGAGTGCTTTCCGAGTTAGTCCTGCTTCAGGACGTATGATGAATGCAGCAATGCATCCTGTGTAGTTCATGGACTCATGGAAGATTTCTATATTTAGTTCAGTTATTGTTTTGTTGCAGGCAAAGGCAGGGGAGGCAGGGGAGGCGGGGGAGGCAGTGCCTCACCTGTCATGAATTTAAAAACGGAAAAAGTACATACAATAAATGTAAATATTTTCCATTATTCTGTATTTAAAATACATTTTAGTATTACTACATACATATTTCTGACATTTTATCACAAATAACGAGCCAACTTTGAGTTGCCCCTGATGGCAGAAACCCTGGGTGAGGCAGTGGCGAGCGGTGCTTCACGCCTGAAAGCACAATCCAGTACAAACCGGGTAGAATGATACGTCTCCCTTTCTGTTCCTCGGCCTATTGCTAAAATGAACTTTACATGAATATTAATTATACACCATGACTTTCTACAGTCTGTGTAATGTCTTTTATGTGTAAGAGAGAGTTATCCTTGCAGATCGTACAATAAAGTGCAAAGAAAAGTCAGCCGGTGAGGCACGCAGTACTCTGCCTCACCTCAAGGGGGCGTAGGCAATCTGGCAGGTGCTTTCTATCTGCAGCGGCTTCAGCAGAGGGAACTGAAAGTTGGCGCCAAGCTGAAGCCAGCGGCTTTTAATACTCCGCCTGATCCATCTCATTATGGAGGATTATATTTCAACACTAAAAAATGTCTCAAAACTTGATGTCCAGTCCCAACAGAAGGCGATATGTGATGGAAGAGCAATGCCGGAGCTAAAAGGTTTGCTTCAAACTGAGTCAAAGAGTCATTCTTTTCAAACTGAGTGGTACAAGACTGGCTGTGTGGAAAGGTGCTGGTTTTTTTTCCAGTTCTTACAACTGTAAATCTGACTCTCCAGCCAGTGCCTCACCAGCCTTGAACCTCCCTGCACATCACTGGTCTGAAGTGCCCCCTAGCCAGGGCTTGAACCAGCGACCTTGCTGTAAGGCCACAGTGGTAACCACTATGTGAAGCCATTTTTGATCATCTTGTCTTTATATCTGAGGTGTGGTGTTGGTTCATGCTGTCGAAGCAGAGTTGGACCAGTAGGCGGATGTAAAGCCCCCTGTTTGCTCCTGGCCCAGATGGATGGCTCAACTCTCAGCCAATCTATGCAAAACTGGCTAATTAATCTCCTCTATATGATTTGCTGGATGTCTTAATGCCATCCCGTGACAGGGTGGACTGTTCCATTCCTGTGATTGGCTGGCTATTCCATCCGCTGAACAGACAATCAGGGCTCGCTCAGTTAGCCACACCCTGCTTTGGTGGTCAACCCGGGAGCTGTTTGGACAGAAGTCTTTGTGACTTTCCTCTTTAATTCCAAATAAAAGTGTTAAACAGATTAAAAATTACCATGTAAACACTGAACCTGGAAAAAACTACAAAATAAAACAGGAAACCAAAACTGAGAAAAACGCCTGAAACTTCATACCATGCCACCTTCTCCTCCTCAGTTATGGGGAAAAGTATAGTACTATGCTTGTGTCAAGCTGGTACTTCGGAAATATAATCAAAACTAAGCAAAAACGGCCCTTTCCATTTGGTTTCCATGGTATAACCAAAAAGAAAAAAACCAGGAAGTTTGTTTATTCCAGCTATTGCTTCCCAATGTTTTAGCCAGTCATAAACTCACCCACTCCTCATTCCAAAGCCAATGATTCCAAGTTTCACATCTTTTCTCAGCAAATGCAATGAGCTTCTAATCGAATCTATCATTTAGGATCCAAAATAGTGGGATCACTTGAGCCCATGCAGTTTCCTCACTGCTTCTGCCGAGGTGCTGAGGATGCTACGCCACTGTACTGGATACAACTTGTGCTTTTAGAACAATAGGAGGTAAAGTTTACACCACAGAAATCAAAATCTTGAGTCCTCATTTGCTGCTTAACCCATAAAGACACAACCCATGAAAACTGGTAAGAAAAGTCCATTTCTCTTTATTTGTCTTCTCTATTTTGTCTTTATACGTCTCTCTAGTTCTCTTTACAAAATAAGAAATTACCTCCATTTTTTGGTAAATGGTAAATGGACTTGTACTTCTATAGCGCTTTTCTAGTCATGCAGACCACTCAAAGCGCTTTACACTCACATTCACCCATTCACACACACACACACCCTGATAGGCACATCGGGGGGCAGTTTGGGGGGACACTTTGGCATTTCCTGAGCTACAGCCGCCCCATTTATATATTTATCTTTTATGATGTTGTGTTATGTAAAAATGTTTATAGTATACTTCTTTGTTTTCCGGTTTTCTATTAAGAGGCAAAAGACAAAAATCAGGTTGTGTTCCACAGGATCTGGGGCAAAGTTTACGCCATAAAGCATAACTTAGCATCCCTTAGTTATGCTGCTATAGGTTTAGACTGCTGAGGGACATTTCCTGATACACTGAGCTTCTTTCTTTTTCTCTTTATCTCTTTCTTTTACCCCCCCCCCCCCTAAACAGTGTAGCATCATTAACATGTATGTCTCCTGTCTCAGCAGGTCTCCCTGGCCGGGAGTAGCAGTTCCTGTTGTCTGTTGTCTTTCTGTCCTCTTCCCCCCACACAGCAGAGGCAGATGGCTGCCTGTCCTGAGCCGGGTTCTGCCGGAGGTTTCCTTCCTGTTAAAAGGGAGTTTTTTCCTTCCCACTGTCGCCAGTGTGCTTGATCAGGATGGGAGATTGAGTTGGACTCAACTCAATCTGTTGGTTTCCTTATATAGGCTGTTATGAATTGGCCTTCATTATGTTTTCCCCTCTGTCTGTAAAGCGTCTTGAGATGGCATTGCCGTGATTTGATGCTATATAAATAAAGTTGAATTGAATTGAATTGAAAGTGATGCCTACACTGTCTGTATCATATATGTCACGCTGCGTTCTCATGGGTTACTGGAAAACAACTCAAGTCTTATGTTAAGTTGGTTTCTGGCAGATTCAACAACCAGCAAGACACCTGCAGCGAGCTGCGTGTCCACAGTGAGAACAGAGGGGTCAACCATGGCAGACAGTGAATGCACCAACCAGCTGGTTGAGGACTCTCAGTGTTTCCGGGCTGCAGGACATCAGAAGTGGCGGCATTCCATCTGGCAGAGCTGCAAAGCGACAACATGTTTAAGGCGGCAGCCTGAGCTTCATCTGAGGATCACTGGAACCAGATCAGCTGACTTACTGTCCATTGCGCTGACCAGCAGATAGATGGCGTCCTGCATGGATGAGGAGATGCCAGAAACATCCAGAAGGTCCATAAAGGAAGCAACGTCTGGAGACTCAGGATGGTCGTACGATCCTTTGCTGAAATGCTCCAGCTGAGAGGAAGAGGAATAAGAAACAATATTATCTCTGCAGGCCGATGTGACCCAGTGATCCTGATCCAAAACCAAAGGTACCGTTTCCTCCAGCAGAGCCAGAGTGTGTCTGTCCTCCAGAACCTTTCGGAGAACTTTCAGCAGATCAGAACGGGTGGACTCGGTCAGGTCTGCCAGCGGCTGCAGGAGGACTTCCTTATTCAGGATCTCTACAGGAAGCAACAGGAGCAGCATGCTGATGATGGTCACATCCAGGAAGCAGAAACCTCATCGCAGGAAGTCAGACTTACCTTCTTTGGCCTTGTGAAGAGGTTCAGAGGTGCTGCTGTCATGACTAAACACATCTGAGGAGACAGGAGGAGGATAAGAGTCCACACCAGAAACCATTGGTTCCACTTTGAACTGGAGAGAGAACTAAACTGGTACAATCAGAACCATAATCAGAAGTAGACTCTTGTCCAGAGGACTGGACTCTGGATCGTTGGAGCTGGTCAACATACAGCTCCTTTTCTGCTTTTCCATGTGCCTCGGAAGTGATGTCTATGAAAATAACTTTGGATTGTTGAGCTGGATGAAGTTTTCATGGTAACCCTTTAGGATGAGGCTCTATCAGCTGGCGATGAACCGAGGGACCAGATATCACCTGGTCCACGCCAAAAGTCTTTAAAATGACAGGAAAACCTGTTGGAAGTTTAACAAAAGCAGAAGGCTCTGGTGAAGCTATCCACGTCACTTCAGGCTCCTCCTGATGTCTCCTGTTGAGCTGTCCAGAATGTGGGACCTTGCATTATTTTAATACAACTGAGGTCCATCTCATTCTTGTGAGCTGCATAAACAACAGCTGTGACCTTTTCATTAGAACTTGATGTCAGCAATAAGAGGGTTAAAAGTGATAAAGTGTTAATCCAGGTAATTTAGCTGGCTGACCTTTAGCTGAACACAGTAAACAGTAAACTTTAAAAGCGGGCCTATAAGCATGATGGGAGGCTTTTCCCCGAACCTCTTGTACTGTTTATCTAACTTGTAATCTAAATAAATGTATCTGTTGCCAGAAATGGTCATCCTGAAGTCTGTCATCGGAAGTGATGGATTCGTCTACAGTGTATTGGCGAGCCAGCCGGGAGACATGATGAGAAAAGCTGATATTCCTTGATTTAACTGTAAAGGACAACACTAAAAAGAAAGGTAAAGGTTGGATTGCTGACTTATCTCACAGAAAAGAGTCTTTTAAGTCATTTAGCAGACTCAAAGATAATTCCTGCCAGCAGAAACTTAAATGTACACATTCAAATTTTGGATAAGGCACCTAAAATTAAATTATTATATAATTTAGAAGAAATGGGCTAATCAAAAGCAGTCCAGACTATTATCCCTCCCTCCCATTTTCACTCCTTTCGCCTTGCAAGAAGGAAGAGGCAAGAAGGTAAAAGAAAAGTTTTAATAAAACTATAAAATGATTTTAAAAAATTTCCTTTTGAAGAGTTAACATTAAAGCTTCAGTGTGTTGTAGTTCTCTCTATCTGAATGTTGGAAGAAGTCGGATTCTTCAGAGTTTGGAGAAACAAAAAATTACTTCCTGCACTGGAAAAGATCTGAAATATGTTAAAAGTCAGCTTAATAACTGAAATGACCATGTGATAAAGAGCTTGTGCTATTCTATCAATGAAGTTAAGAATAATATAGGAAACTAAATAATGATAGAAAAATAGAAATAGACATAGATAGAAAACTGTTAATACAGTTGGTAAACTTTAAAGTAGTGTTTAAAAGTAAAAAGGTTAGAGCAAAGTGCTGTTGCACCCTGGACCCAGGTCTCCACAGCTGATGAGGGCAGACACAAAGGACACAAAAGGCCGGCTGGGTTGTGCACATCGGTAAGGCTAAAGGTGTCTGGATGGGGTTGTTGGTGACATTATTGGTGTGAATATGTCCGAAAGCCTCATACATCTGAGAGTGAGAACAACACAAGCATGAAATCAAACAGTAGAGGACATGGTAGGAAGGTGCTAGACATAAGAGACAATACATTGTGAATCAGGGAGTTTATTTGGGGTCCATAGGTCAGCCTATAGGTCAAGGGTACTCAATTCAGTCCTATGAGGGCTGCAATCCAGCAGGTTTTCCATGTATCCCTGCTCCAACATAGCTGACTCAAACGAATGCATCTTTTTGCAGAACCTGAGTGACTGTTAGATCCACTTAATTTCATTCCGTTGTGTTGAAGCAGGAATACCTGGAAAACCTGCTGGATTGCAGCCCTCATAGGACTATATTTAAAAACACCTGCTACAGACATTCATTTTTTAGATATTTGGAAATTTCCATTTTCAAAAACAAAAAAGAGTGTTTTACAATATTGGTGAATATTACAAAAATATTACTTTAAAAGAGGATACTTTAATCGGTCAATATGACATTTTATTGTGTTATTTATGTTGTTATTTTGGCTGATTGTGAACAGCACTTTGTTTCAACTCTGGTTGTTTTAAAGGGTTTTTTAAAAAAAAAAAAATAAAAAAAAAAAGTTGAGTTAATATTACAAAAGTTATACAGTGGTCAGTTTTTCAATTTTTTTTTATTTTTTCTTAATTTAATGCCATGATATGGAGTTGTCGTTTTAGCTCCAATTTCTTGTTTTATGTTGTAATTTTCCTGTTCAGTTTTCCATGTCTTGTTTGTAATGCTGAAGGCTGACCTCAGTGCAGCAGCTGAGATGCTGTGTGATGTTTGACAACATGGTGTGGAGAACTCAGTGTGGTTTCAGCGTGCAGAGGGGTGTTGTGAGAATCAGCACCTCCAGATCTGAGACCATGGTCCTCAGCCGGAATAGGGTGGATTGCCCTCTCCGGGTCGGGAGTCAGGTCCTGCCTCAAGTGGAGGAGTTTAAATATCTCGGGGTCTTGTTCACGAGTGAGGGAAGGATGGAGCGCGAGATCGACAGACGGATCGGTGCGGCGTCTGCAGTAATGCGGATTCTGCGCCGGTCTGTCGTGGTGAAGAAGGAGCTGAACCAGAAGGCAAAGCTCTCGATTTACCAGTCGATCTACGTTCCTACCCTCACCTATGGTCATGAGCTGTGGGTCGTGACCGAAAGAAGGAGATCTCGTATACAGGCGGCTGAAATGGGTTTCCTCCGCAGGGTGGCCGGGCTCTCCCTTAGAGATAGGGTGAGGAGCTCGGTCATCCGGGAGGAGATCAGAGTAGAGCCGCTGCTCCTCCGCATCGAGAGGAACCAGTTGAGGTGGCTCGGGCATCTGGTCAGGATGCCTCCTGGACCTCCCTGGTGAGGTGTTCCAGGCACGTCCCTCTGGGAGGAGACCCCGGGGAAGACCCAGGACACGCTGGAGGGATTATATCTCTCGGCTGACCTGGGAACGCCTCGGGACCCCCCCGCAGAGTTGGTAAATGTGGCTGGGGAGAGGGAAGTCTGGGCTTCCCTGCTTAGGCTGCTGCCCCCGCGACCCGACTCCGGATAAGCGGCAGAAGATGAAGATGAAGAGGGGTGTTGGATGTCCAATCAAGTTATCAAATATGGCCATTTTCCCAAAAAAAGGTTTAAGGCTAGTCATGAGGTTAAAATGTGAAGACAGTCCATACTTCCATGGATTACAACTAATTAAAATGTTGTCTGAGTTAATTATTTGTGTTATAATCAGACTGCTAGGACAACAACTTCATGAAACCAGCAAAATATCTGCAGAACAGACAAGTCTTAGATCATTGGCTGAGAAAATGGGTTCTGTGCCTTTTCTTTTTTTACCATTTTTAGTTATTTATTCCGGTTAACACTGCCCCGATGGCTGCTCCTTCACTTAATGATTCATGCACTTGAAAAGATTTTTATATGAATCAACAGAAAAACTAAACAACCTACCCAGAGGGTTTTCCTTGTGAGTCCAGGGTTCATAGGAGATTTCTAAAAACAAAGAGAAGAATTACATGCTGAAACGCACAGACACATTAAACTCAGGGCTTGCTCTCACCCATCTTCTCATCCTTCAACAGTATCTCCATCAGCCCGTAAGCAAACGTGGATTCTTCTGGCACCATGAAGCTCGTCTCCTCCTTTGAGTCACCCTGATGGAACAAGTCGAAGTGGGTTTACTTATGCAGTGCTGGAAGACGGAAAAACACAGCGTTTCTTCATATAAAAGACTCTCCTCCATCAGCTGGAGAAGATGTGATCTCCATGACGGAGGACAGAGCAAACAGGACCTGCAGATGCTCAACGATCAGGATGTTTCTGACCTATCTGCAGCTACATGCCCCCATCACATCACAACCTTAAATAACTTTGGAGTTAGGCCGAAAAACCCTTCCTCAGACGGTAAATTTATAACTAAAGCAGCTGATACAGCAAATCCCTGGTCGGTAAAGAGTGGACAAAATTAAGTAATCAAACACGAAAGTATCAGTTTGAATTAAACACAGTAGAAATGAAAAATTTTTTTTTTACAAAAATATCTTTACTGTGTTTCATTGTCATCAAAATCAAAAGCAAAAATTGTTAAATGATGTGAAACTTCAAACAAAAAGTATCAGTGTTGTTTTGTTTCATATCATACAGTCTGCCTCCATGACGGTAGCCCTGGGGGTCATGGTTTACCAAGATGATTTGTCACAACAGTGTCCTGCTGACATTTATTACTGCAGTTCTAAAAGAAAACAGTGTGACAACATCGCTTTGGTGGTTGTTGCCCTGCAAACATCTGACCAAGAGTTATTTCCTACTGATGTCATTAGAGCATCTCCATGGAAACAACAATGAAGGAAAGTAAATGTTAGGTTGAAAGCAGCCAGAACAGACCAGGATTATCTGTTATCCTGGCACCAAGGGCTCGACTTCAAGGTTTAGTAGATCATCTGTACGTGTACAGCTATGTGTATGTGTTCAGGTACGTGTATGGGTATATGTACGTGTTTGGTTACGTATATGGGTATATGTACGTGTTCGGTTACGTATATGGGTATATGTACGTGTTTGGTTACGTATATGGGTATATGTACGTGTTCGGTTACGTATATGGGTATATGTGCGTGTTTGGTTACGTATATGGGTATATGTACGTGTTCGGTTACGTATATGGGTATGTGTACGTGTTCGGTTACGTATATGGGTATGTGTACGTGTTTGGTTACGTGTATGGGTATATGTACGTGTTTGGTTACGTATATGGGTATGTGTACGTGTTCGGTTACGTATATGGGTATGTGTACGTGTTCGGTTACGTATATGGGTATGTGTACGTGTTTGGTTACGTGTATGGGTATATGTACGTGTTTGGTTACGTATATGGGTATGTGTACGTGTTCGGTTACGTATATGGGTATGTGTACGTGTTTGGTTACGTATATGGGTATGTGTACGTGTTCGGTTACGTATATGGGTATCTGTACGTGTTTGGTTACGTATATGGGTATCTGTACGTGTTTGGTTACGTATATGGGTATCTGTACGTGTTTGGTTACGTGTATGGGTATCTGTACGTGTTTGGTTACGTATATGGGTATGTGTACGTGTTTGGTTACGTATATGGGTATATGTACGTGTTCGGTTACGTATATGGGTATGTGTACGTGTTCGGTTACGTATATGGGTATGTGTACGTGTTTGGTTACGTATATGGGTATCTGTACGTGTTTGGTTACGTATATGGGTATGTGTACGTGTTCGGTTACGTATATGGGTATCTGTACGTGTTTGGTTACGTATATGGGTATCTGTACGTGTTTGGTTACGTATATGGGTATCTGTACATGTTTGGTTACGTATATGGGTATGTGTACATGTTTGGTTACGTATATGGGTATGTGTACGTGTTCGGTTACGTATGGTGCAGCGTTGATACGGATCTGTCCGTTTTGGTGCCTGACTAAAATCTTTGACTGATAATAAAAGCCGCTGCTTCGACTTGGAGATCGCTGACTCAAGTTCTTTACCGAAACACTTTTTTAAAGGTGTCTGAAAGTGTGCAGATGTTTGCATTCCTAGGAACCGGAGTCGCGTACACGTAATCTAATCCGGATTAGAGGCTGAGTCTGCAAATCGTTGGAGGGGTCTACCGTAGGGTGCCTGAAACCTGGAGAAAAGGTCAGCAGATGCAGGTCAGTCTTTCTGATTCTTCACTCACCTTCACAAACAGATTCAGCATCTTCTGGTACGACGCAGAGACAGCCCCTCCCTTACTGGCCTTCCGGATCAGTTTGACAGATCCAGTGTTGTAGACCATCTGGTGGACGAAGGCCAGCTTGTCCGTCCCCTTCACTCTCAGCCGCTCCAACTTGTCCTTCTTTATGGTCCTGATAAAAGCACAGTAAGGTAGTTGGGAGTGAGGAGGAGCTGAGGAGGAGCTGAGGAGGAGCGAGGAGGAGGTGGGAGGAGCTAGCAGACTCTGTACCTGCCGCTGAACTTGCTCCTGATGTGCTTCAGTTTGGCTGCCTTCTTCTTGAGGCTGACGGGTGCAGCCTGAGCATCCACGCTGTCCATATTTGCTGAGACTTGCGCTTTAGCCACCAGGTCGTGTCCTCCCTCCACACCGCCACTCGCACTGGTTTCCACAGAAGTTGTGAAATCCTTCACCAGAACTTCCTCCTCAAATTCTGACAGGAATGTTTTCTGTCATTAAGCCTTGACATGTTTTCTTTCATTTTCACAGTCGACCAGAACATCTTACTGAACCGGCTGGAAAGCTGGGAGGACTCTGACACGGCAGTAAACTGGTTTGGGACAGGTTTAAAGGACGGGGACGACAGGTGACTCTAAACCCAGAAGAATCTGTGGAGTTCCACAAGTCGCCATGTTGGGGCTCCTGCTGGTCAACATCTAAACGACCATCTCAGCAGGAGACTCCAGTCCGACCCAGCTCTAATCAGAGGTATTGATCACATTAAAACTGGATCGGCCAGAACCTTCAGCTTCATTTAGAAACAGACACATTTTTCCACACGGAATATTTTACTTCTACAGACACTTTTCTTTCCCATTTTATTTATTCTATTCTACGGAAAACTTATAAAATGCCATCATATTTATATCGTAGAAATATTCTATAAAAATGGACAGGAATCATTTTCTCGTCCCATTCAACAAAGTCAGAAACCTGGTCTAGTCCTGGTCTCAGACCTGGTCTAAGTCCTAGTCCTGGTCTCAGTCCTGGTCTCAGACCTGGTTACAGACCTGGTCTAGTCCTGGTCTCAGACCTGGTTACAGACCTGGTCTAGTCCTGGTCTCAGACCTGGTTACAGACCTGGTCTAGTCCTGGTCTCAGACCTGGTCTAAGTCCTAGTCCTAGTCTCAGTCCTGGTCTCAGACCTGGTCTAGTCCTGGTCTCAGACCTGGTCTAAGTCCTAGTCCTGGTCTCAGTCCTGGTCTCAGACCTGGTCTAGTCCTGGTCTCAGACCTGGTTACAGACCTGGTCTAGTCCTGGTCTCAGACCTGGTTACAGACCTGGTCTAGTCCTGGTCTCAGACCTGGTCTAGTCCTGGTCTCAGACCTGGTCTAAGTCCTAGTCCTGGTCTCAGTCCTGGTCTCAGACCTGGTCTAGTCCTGGTCTCAGACCTGGTCTAAGTCCTAGTCCTGGTCTCAGTCCTGGTCTCAGACCTGGTCTAGTCCTGGTCTCAGACCTGGTCTAAGTCCTAGTCCCGGTCTCAGTCCTGGTCTCAGACCTGGTTACAGACCTGGTCCAGTCCTGGTCTCAGTCCTGGTCTCAGACCTGGTCTAGTCCTGGTCTCAGACCTGGTCTAAGTCCTAGTCCTGGTCTCAGTCCTGGTCTCAGACCTGGTCTAAGTCCTAGTCCTGGTCTCAGTCCTGGTCTCAGACCTGGTCTCAGTCCTGGTCTCAGTCCTGGTCTCAGACCTGGTCTCAGACCTGGTCTAAGTCCTAGTCCTGGTCTCAGTCCTGGTCTCAGACCTGGTTACAGACCTGGTCTAGTTCTGGTCTCAGACCTGGTCTAAGTCCTAGTCCTGGTCTCAGTCCTGGTCTCAGACCTGGTTACAGACCTGGTCTAGTCCTCGTCTCAGTCCTGGTCTCAGACCTGGTCTAGTCCTGGTCTCAGACCTGGTCTAAGTCCTAGTCCTGGTCTCAGACCTGGTTACAGACCTGGTCTAGTCCTGGTCTCAGACCTGGTTACAGACCTGGTCTAGTCCTGGTCTCAGACCTGGTCTAGTCCTGGTCTCAGACCTGGTCTAAGTCCTAGTCCTAGTCTCAGTCCTGGTCTCAGACCTGGTCTAGTCCTGGTCTCAGACCTGGTCTAAGTCCTAGTCCTGGTCTCAGTCCTGGTCTCAGACCTGGTCTAGTCCTGGTCTCAGACCTGGTTACAGACCTGGTCTAGTCCTGGTCTCAGACCTGGTTACAGACCTGGTCTAGTCCTGGTCTCAGACCTGGTCTAAGTCCTAGTCCTAGTCTCAGTCCTGGTCTCAGACCTGGTCTAGTACTGGTCTCAGACCTGGTCTAAGTCCTAGTCCTGGTCTCAGTCCTGGTCTCAGACCTGGTCTAGTCCTGGTCTCAGACCTGGTCTAAGTCCTGGTTACAGACCTGGTCTCAGTCCTGGTCTCAGACCTGGTTACAGACCTGGTCTAGTTCTGGTCTCAGACCTGGTCTAAGTCCTAGTCCTGGTCTCAGTCCTGGTCTCAGACCTGGTTACAGACCTGGTCTAGTCCTGGTCTCAGTCCTGGTCTCAGACCTGGTCTAGTCCTGGTCTCAGACCTGGTCTAAGTCCTAGTCCTGGTCTCAGACCTGGTTACAGACCTGGTCTAGTCCTGGTCTCAGACCTGGTTACAGACCTGGTCTAGTCCTGGTCTCAGACCTGGTCTAGTCCTGGTCTCAGACCTGGTCTAAGTCCTAGTCCTAGTCTCAGTCCTGGTCTCAGACCTGGTCTAGTCCTGGTCTCAGACCTGGTCTAAGTCCTAGTCCTGGTCTCAGTCCTGGTCTCAGACCTGGTCTAGTCCTGGTCTCAGACCTGGTTACAGACCTGGTCTAGTCCTGGTCTCAGACCTGGTTACAGACCTGGTCTAGTCCTGGTCTCAGACCTGGTCTAAGTCCTAGTCCTAGTCTCAGTCCTGGTCTCAGACCTGGTCTAGTACTGGTCTCAGACCTGGTCTAAGTCCTAGTCCTGGTCTCAGTCCTGGTCTCAGACCTGGTCTAGTCCTGGTCTCAGACCTGGTCTAAGTCCTGGTTACAGACCTGGTCTCAGTCCTGGTCTCAGACCTGGTTACAGACCTGGTCTCAGTCCTGGTCTCAGACCTGGTCTCAGACCTGGTCTCAGACCTGGTCTAAGTCCTAGTCCTGGTCTAAGTCCTGGTCTCAGACCTGGTCTAGTCCTGGTCTCAGACCTGGTCTCAGACCTGGTCTAGTCCTGGTCTCAGACCTGGTCTAAGTCCTAGTCCTGGTCTCAGTCCTGGTCTAGTCCTGGTCTCAGACCTGGTCTAAGTACTAGTCCTGGTCTCAGTCCTGGTCTCAGACCTGGTTACAGACCTGGTCTAGTTCTGGTCTCAGACCTGGTCTAAGTCCTAGTCCTGGTCTCAGTCCTGGTCTCAGACCTGGTCTCAGACCTGGTCTAAGTCCTAGTCCTGGTCTCAGTCCTGGTCTCAGACCTGGTCTAGTCCTGGTCTCAGACCTGGTCTCAGACCTGGTCTAAGTCCTAGTCCTGGTCTCAGTCCTGGTCTCAGACCTGGTCTAGTCCTGGTCTCAGACCTGGTATAAGTCCTGGTCCTGGTCTCAGTCCTGGTCTCAGACCTGGTTACAGACCTGGTCTAGTCCTGGTCTCAGACCTGGTCTAAGTCCTAGTCCTGGTCTCAGTCCTGGTCTCAGACCTGGTTACAGACCTGGTCTAGTTCTGGTCTCAGACCTGGTCTAAGTCCTAGTCCTGGTCTCAGTCCTGGTCTCAGACCTGGTTACAGACCTGGTCTAGTCCTGGTCTCAGACCTGGTCTGAGACCTGGTCTCAGACCTGGTCTCAGACCTGGTCTAAGTCCTAGTCCTGGTCTCAGTCCTGGTCTCAGACCTGGTTACAGACCTGGTCTAGTCCTGGTCTCAGACCTGGTCTAAGTCCTAGTCCTGGTCTCAGTCCTGGTCTCAGACCTGGTTACAGACCTGGTCTAAGTCCTGGTCTCAGACCTGGTCTAAGTCCTAGTCCTGGTCACAGGCCTGGTCTCAGACCTGGTCTCAGTCCTGGTCTCAGACCTGGTCTAAGTCCTAGTCCTGGTCTCAGTCCTGGTCTCAGACCTGGTTACAGACCTGGTCTAGTCCTGGTCTCAGACCTGGTCTAAGTCCTAGTCCTGGTCTCAGTCCTGGTCTCAGACCTGGTTACAGACCTGGTCTAGTCCTGGTCTCAGACCTGGTCTAAGTCCTAGTCCTGGTCTCAGTCCTGGTCTCAGACCTGGTTACAGACCTGGTCTAGTCCTGGTCTCAGACCTGGTTACAGACCTGGTCTAGTCCTGGTCTCAGACCTGGTCTAAGTCCTAGTCCTGGTCTCAGTCCTGGTCTCAGACCTGGTTACAGACCTGGTCTAAGTCCTGGTCTCAGACCTGGTTACAGACCTGGTCTAAGTCCTGGTCTCAGACCTGGTCTAAGTCCTAGTCCTGGTCACAGGCCTGGTCTCAGACCTGGTCTAAGTCCTGGTCTCAGACCTGGTCTAAGTCCTAGTCCTGGTCATTGGCCTGGTCTCAGACCTGGTCTCAGTCCTGGTCTTAGACCTGGTCTCAGTCCTAGTCCTGGTCTCAGTCCTGGTCTCAGTCCTAGTCCTGGTCTCAGTCCTGGTCTCAGACCTGGTTACAGACCTGGTCTAGTCCTGGTCTCAGACCTGGTCTCAGACCTGGTTACAGACCTGGTCTAGTCCTGGTCTCAGACCTGGTCTAGTCCTGATCTCAGACCTGGTTACAGACCTGGTCTAGTCCTGGTCTCAGACCTGGTCTAAGTCCTAGTCCTAGTCTCAGTCCTGGTCTCAGACCTGGTCTAGTCCTGGTCTCAGACCTGGTCTAAGTCCTAGTCCTGGTCTCAGTCCTGGTCTCAGACCTGGTCTAGTCCTGGTCTCAGACCTGGTTACAGACCTGGTCTAGTCCTGGTCTCAGACCTGGTTACAGACCTGGTCTAGTCCTGGTCTCAGACCTGGTCTAAGTCCTAGTCCTGGTCTCAGTCCTGGTCTCAGACCTGGTCTAGTCCTGGTCTCAGACCTGGTCTAAGTCCTAGTCCTGGTCTCAGTCCTGGTCTCAGACCTGGTCTAGTCCTGGTCTCAGACCTGGTCTAGTCCTGGTCTCAGACCTGGTCTCAGTCCTAGTCCCGGTCTCAGTCCTGGTCTCAGACCTGGTTACAGACCTGGTCCAGTCCTGGTCTCAGTCCTGGTCTCAGACCTGGTCTAGTCCTGGTCTCAGACCTGGTCTAAGTCCTAGTCCTGGTCACAGGCCTGGTCTCAGACCTGGTCTCAGTCCTGGTCTCAGACCTGGTCTAGTCCTGGTCTCAGACCTGGTCTAAGTCCTAGTCCTGGTCTCAGTCCTGGTCTCAGACCTGGTCTAGTCCTGGTCTCAGACCTGGTCTAAGTCCTGGTCTCAGACCTGGTCTCAGTCCTGGTCTCAGACCTGGTCTCAGACCTGGTCTCAGTCCTGGTCTCAGTCCTGGTCTCAGACCTGGTTACAGACCTGGTCTAGTTCTGGTCTCAGACCTGGTCTAAGTCCTAGTCCTGGTCTCAGTCCTGGTCTCAGACCTGGTTACAGACCTGGTCTAGTCCTGGTCTCAGTCCTGGTCTCAGACCTGGTCTAGTCCTGGTCTCAGACCTGGTCTAAGTCCTAGTCCTGGTCTCAGACCTGGTTACAGACCTGGTCTAGTCCTGGTCTCAGACCTGGTTACAGACCTGGTCTAGTCCTGGTCTCAGACCTGGTCTAAGTCCTAGTCCTAGTCTCAGTCCTGGTCTCAGACCTGGTCTAGTCCTGGTCTCAGACCTGGTCTAAGTCCTAGTCCTGGTCTCAGTCCTGGTCTCAGACCTGGTCTAGTCCTGGTCTCAGACCTGGTCTAAGTCCTAGTCCCGGTCTCAGTCCTGGTCTCAGACCTGGTTACAGACCTGGTCTAGTCCTGGTCTCAGTCCTGGTCTCAGACCTGGTCTCAGACCTGGTCTAAGTCCTAGTCCTGGTCTCAGTCCTGGTCTCAGACCTGGTCTAGTCCTGGTCTCAGACCTGGTCTAAGTCCTAGTCCTGGTCTCAGTCCTGGTCTCAGACCTGGTTACAGACCTGGTCTAGTCCTGGTCTCAGACCTGGTCTAAGTCCTAGTCCTGGTCTCAGTCCTGGTCTCAGACCTGGTTACAGACCTGGTCTAAGTCCTGGTCTCAGACCTGGTCTAAGTCCTAGTCCTGGTCACAGGCCTGGTCTCAGACCTGGTCTCAGTCCTGGTCTCCGACCTGGTCTAAGTCCTAGTCCTGGTCTCAGTCCTGGTCTCAGACCTGGTTACAGACCTGGTCTAAGTCCTAGTCCTGGTCTCAGTCCTGGTCTCAGTCCTGGTTACAGACCTGGTCTAGTCCTGGTCTCAGACCTGGTTACAGACCTGGTCTAGTCCTGGTCTCAGACCTGGTCTAAGTCCTAGTCCTGGTCTCAGTCCTGGTCTCAGACCTGGTTACAGACCTGGTCTAGTCCTGGTCTCAGACCTGGTTACAGACCTGGTCTAGTCCTGGTCTCAGACCTGGTCTAAGTCCTAGTCCTGGTCTCAGTCCTGGTCTCAGACCTGGTCTAAGTCCTGGTCTCAGACCTGGTCACAGACCTGGTGTAAGTCCTGGTCTAAGTCCTGGTCTCAGACCTGGTCTAAGTCCTGGTCTCAGACCTGGTCTCAGTCCTAGTCCTGGTCTCAGTCCTGGTCTCAGACCTGGTCTCAGTCCTAGTCCTGGTCTCAGTCCTGGTCTCATTCCTGGTCTCAGACCTGGTCCAGTCCTGGTCTAGTCCTGGTCTCAGACCTGGTCTCAGACCTGGTTACAGACCTGGTCTAGTCCTGGTCTCAGACCTGGTCTAAGTCCTAGTCCTGGTCTCAGTCCTGGTCTCAGACCTGGTCCAGTCCTGGTCTCAGACCTGGTCCAGTCCTGGTCTGGTCCTGGTCTCAGAACTGGTTTAATCCTGGTCTTGTCCTGGTCTTTAGCATCATGTTAGGACAGATGTGACGTCGGGTTTTTATCACCAAAGAACATCTGGAGGATTAGAGGACTGGTGGCTCAGCAGATTTTCTGTTTTAATCTTTAGAAGATGAGACTACTGGAACCTGACCTCCTCTGTCTTTCTGCTGGTGGTGCTGATGTCCATCCCGTCTCCACCAGATAAAATACTTTTACATTTTACAGCTTCATCCGTTAGAATTTCTTCCTCATTTTCCAGAAAATTCCTCTTTTTTCCTGCAGAACTGTCATGGAAATGAGATGGATTAATATTTATCAGGGCGTCGGCCTGACCTTTTATGGCCAACATGTGGGCGTGGCCAGATGTTCCCTCACCGTGTTAAACTTCCTGTTGATCCTGATTTATGAAGGAAACAGACGTGGGACGTGCTGCTGTAGAAACCTGGAGGGTTCTCCTGGTCTCCGTACGGAACCTGGAGGGTTCTCCTGGTCTCCGTACGGAACCTGGAGGGTTCTCCTGGTCTCCGTACAGAACCTGTACACAGCGTTGCTGCGTACAGTTTGATAAATGAGGCTCCTGGTCACAGAGTCAGAACTAAACATGGAGGCAGCGTTCAGGTGGATGTCTGCTGAAACTTTGGTGGTAAAAATAAAATAACTTCATTTTTCGAACCAGAACTTTTATTTCTATTTTAGTTTTTTCATTTTTCATGCGTCCTGCTGCTTTTCGTTTGGTCTTCTACAGGAGGTGTAACGTTTCGGCAGGTTACCTACCTGGATGGAAGTCGTCCTCCTCCAGGAGCTCAGGCAGTGAGCACATCATGGCCTTATACTTGGGAAGCTGCCAGAATCCTTCCTCTCTGACTTTGACCAGATTCAGGAGCTCCACTTTCTGGTTCAGGTCTTGGTTGGAGATCAGATGTTTATTAGCTCCAACATTTTTAACAATCGCTTTGGTGCAGACACAGATCTTCTGCAGACACAACAGGACAAAACATCTGCTTCAGCCATTTCTATTCCAGACGAGTCCGTACAGATGACCCGGACCCGGACCTGGACCACAACCGGAACTGGAGCCTGAACCTGGCTCCAAACCTGAACCCTAATAAGAACACTTCCTGACTTTCAGCTTCGAATGGCCTCTAAAAGTCCAGAAAGACTCACCTTCTCTCGCTTCTCTATGTTGACTTTCCTGGAATCTGGAACTCAGTAAATTACTCTGGACTTATGTTCTGAAATACAAATAAATGTGAGATTTTTTTATACCAAATTTTACAAGATAGGAGGACAAAAAGCTCAATGGCCAGTAGGGGGCAGACATGTCTACGACTGGAAGTGTCGTCCAGTCCAGATTCTCCTTTACTGCCATTCATTTTCCCAAAAACTGAGCTAATCCCCCGAATGCTGCGTCCCCCTGACGCTCGGACCCTCACCACCGAGCTCAGAACAGCTGATCTAGTCGGGGTATGTAGGAAATTAATGCGCCGTGACGTCCAGGCCCAAAGCGGCAGAACATTTACTGGCTGGACGAAAGCATCTTGGAAACAAAAGTTCCAACAGATATGTGACATTCACCGGCCTCTTCTCGGCCCCCGACATGCAGGGGGTCGCATGTTCCATTAAGAAGACCGTTATCCAGGTCCCGACTTATTCCTGCAATGGGGGCGTAACCCAAAAGTCCTGGATGGCTTGTCCCTGAAACTGTTTCTGAAACCATCGAAGGCCACTATGTGACCAGTTCTTCCCAACGTACGTACGTGTCTACATAGGTTTGGGTTTTTGGAGACAATGCAGGAAACCTCCGAATGACCATGAGGGGGTAAATGGGGTCTCCGATGCCAATGGATGACCGTTGGTTTTATGGTATCCGGATAATACAGGTCACATTTGGGGTCTGCATATTTTCTTCCCCACTTTTTCTCCAGATTCTCATCTATGCATGTGCGACATAGAATCTGGATTGTCCCTGATTGGCTCTGATCAATGGCATCCCCATCAAGGATGGTGTGGTGTTTGGCCCTGGGGAGGGTTAAAGGTGGTGCCTGGCGCTGGTGGATGCAATGGCTGAAATGGATCGAAATAGGATCAATAAGCCTGAGGTCGGCCGGATTTCTGCTTCCTGGTTAATGCAGAACTTCTGGACTGCAGGCCACTTAGACCAAGACCCGGATGGGGGGTCATGCCTCTCAGACCAAGGCCCGGATGGGGGGGTCATGCCTCTCAGACCAAGGCCCGGATGGGGGGGTCATGCCTCTCAGACCAAGGCCCGGATGGGGGGGTCATGCCTCTCAGACCAAGGCCCGGATGGGGGGGTCATGCCTCTCAGACCAAGACCCGGATGGGGGGTCATGCCTCTCAGACCAAGACCCGGATGGGGGGTCATGCCTCTCAGACCAAGGCCCGGATGGGGGGTCATGCCTCTCAGACCAAGGCCCGGATGGGGGGGTCATGCCTCTCAGACCAAGACCCGGATGGGGGGTCATGCCTCTCAGACCAAGACCCGGATGGGGGGTCATGCCTCTCAGACCAAGACCCGGATGGGGGGTCATGCCTCTCAGACCAAGACCCGGATGGGGGGTCATGCCTCTCAGACCAAGGCCCGGATGGGGGGTCATGCCTCTCAGACCAAGACCCGGATGGGGGGTCATGCCTCTCAGACCAAGGCCCGGATGGGGGGTCATGCCTCTCAGACCAAGACCCGGATGGGGGGGTCATGCCTCTCAGACCAAGACCCGGATGGGGGGGTCATGCCTCTCAGACCAAGACCTGGATGGGGGGTCATGAAGAGGCACCAGGCAATCATTTCTGTGGCAGATTTCCATTCTGGATCCACACACACACCTGTTAAATCAGGTGTAACCCAGGTGAGAAGCTGGAGCTGCTTCTCTTCATCATCTATCTGTTTCCTATTTTCAGGGCTTAGGGTGATGTCTGCAGATCTCAGAACCACCGAGCTGTAGGAATATTCCCAGATATCCCTCCTACCAAATATTAACATAAATATGCATCATTTTCATCTCACCAGGGTTTCCGTCTGCTTCACAGTGATCCAGTCGGTGGACCAGCTCCAGTCGGTGGACCAGTTCCAGTCGGTGGACCAGCTCCAGTCGGTGGACCAGCTCCAGTCGGTGGACCAGCTCCAGTCGGTGGACCAGTTCCAGTCGGTGGACCAGTTCCAGTCGGTGGACCAGTTCCAGTCGGTGGACCAGCTCCAGTCGGTGGACCAGTTCCAGTCGGTGGACCAGCTCCAGTCGGTGGACCAGTTCCAGTCGGTGGACCAGCTCCAGTCGGTGGACCAGTTCCAGTCGGTGGACCAGTTCCAGTCGGTGGACCAGTTCCAGTCGGTGGACCAGTTCCAGTCGGTGGACCAGCTCCAGTCGGTGGACCAGTTCCAGTCGGTGGACCAGCTCCAGTCGGTGGACCAGCTCCAGTCGGTGGACCAGTTCCAGTCGGTGGACCAGTTCCAGTCGGTGGACCAGCTCCAGTCGGTGGACCAGCTCCAGTCGGTGGACCAGTTCCAGTCGGCTTTATGCTGCAGCTTGAGCGGCGTGATGATGAAGGTGGCCGGTAGGCAGCAGAGCAGGAGGTTTTGTAGTTTCCTGGTCCTACCCTCTCAGCCTCGGAGGCAGGGCGAAGAGGAAGTCAGCAAATGTTTATTTGTGTCGCACCTTTCCAGATAAAGGAGGAAGAGGAGTTCCACGGAGCAGCATCCACTGCTGCGAAGGCTCTGGTTGCTGGTCAGCAGATCTCAGAGCTGCTGGGAACGTTGGGCTGTAAAAGGTCTGGTGGAAGCAGGTGGTCGTGTTGGGCTCCATGAGTAGAAGCAGAATGATAAAGTGCACCCAGGGATGATGGGGATCCAGAGCAGCTGGGTCAGTCGCGGGGTGATGGACAACCTGGAGACGGCCAAGAGATCTTGGACTGAAGCAGGTGAAGGTGGAGCTGCAGTCGTCGCGTCTGGAGGAGATGAAGTCATGGACCTTCATCTCCATCTCAGATGGTGAAGTGACTGGCAATGTTCTGGAAATGATAGAAACAGGATCCATGATTACAGCGTGGTTCTTCCCAAAGGGGTTCATAAAACAGGCAAGCGGGCCGAGACCCTCAGCTTTCTGGGGTCTGAATGTGGAACACCACGGTGGCTTGTCATCAGGTCCAGGTCCACATGGACTGAAAGAGCTGGAAGGCCAGACCCAGCTCCGGTAGAAACACCTTGAGCTTCCTGCTACCAGCAGCAGATTTGAGCTTTTTAAAGCTTTTCGTTCAGTTTTCAGATACAGTCAGAATCTACATCTTCCTCAACATGTCAACACAACTCCAGTTTCCCTTTGTTCAGAGCTGCAGAGCCGCAGGAGAAACTGAAAACGTGTTTGACTGATAGGCTGTCAGACGGCATTCCAATGGAGGCTCCGCTTCCGAGGCAAGAACCGCTGGAAGGTCCGGAAAGTCCACTTCACCATCAGCCAGCTGTGTGTACAGGAACATCCAGTACGCCGCGCCGACACCGCCCGAACCGCCGCGCCGACACCGCCCGAACCCAATATCTATATAAACTGCTCAAAACTAAAGGGAACACTAAAGTAACACGTTGTAGATCTGACTGAATGAAATATTTTCATTAAATACTTTGTTCTTTCCACAGCTGAATGTTCTGACAACTAAATCACACAAAAACTATAAATGAAAATCAAACATATCAACCCATGGAGGTCTGGATTTGGAGTTCTACTCTAAATGAAAGAGGAAAAACACACTACAGGCTGATCCAGCTTTGATGTAATGTCCTTTAAACAAGTCAGAATGAGGCTCAGTAGTGTGTGTGGCCTCCGCGTGCCTGTATGACCTCCCTACAACGCCTGGGCATGCTCCTGATGAGGCGGTGGATGTTCTCCTGAGGGATCTCCTCCCAGACCTGGACTAAAGCATCCGCCAACTCCTGGACAGTCTGTGGTGCAACTTGGCGTTGGTGGATGGAGCGAGACATGATGTCCCAGATGTGCTCAGCTGGATTCAGGTCTGGGGAACGGGCGGGCCGGTCCATAACATCAATGCCTTGGTGTTGCAGGAACTGCTGACACACTCCAGCCACATGAGGTCTCGCATTGTCTTGCATTAGGAGGAACCCAGGGCCAACCGCACCAGCATATGGTCCCACAAGGGGTCTGAGGATCTCATCTCGGTACCTAATGGCAGTCAGGCTACCTCTGGCGAGCACATGGAGGGCTGTGCTGCCCTCCAAAGAAATGCCCCCCCACACCATTACTGACCCACTGCCAAACCGGTCCTGCTGGAGGATGTTGCAGGCAGCAGAACGTTCTCCACGGCGTCTCCAGACTCTGTCACGTCTGCCACATGTGCTCAGTGTGAACCTGCTTCAATCTGTGAAGAGCTCAGGGCGCCAGTGGAGAATTTACCAATCTTGGTGTTCTCTGGCAAACGCCAAACGTCCTGCACGGTGTTGGGCTGTAAACACAACCCCTACCTGTGGACGTCGGGCCCTCATACCACCCTCATGGAGTCTGTTTCTGACTGTTGGAGCAGACACATGCACATCTGTGTCCTGCTGGAGCTCATTCTGCAGGACTCTGGCAGTGCTCCTCCTGTTCCTCCTTGCACAAAGAAGGAGGCAGCGGTCCTGCTGCTGGGTTGTTGTCCTCCCACGGCCTCCTCCACGTCTCCTGATGTACTGGCCTGTCTCCTGGTAGCGCCTCCATGCTCTGGACACGACGCTGACAGACACAGCAAACCTTCTTGCCACAGCTGGCATTGATGTACCATCCTGGATGAGCTGCACTACCTGAGCCACTTGTGTGGGTTGTAGACTCCGTCTCATGCTACCACTAGAGTGAAAGCACCACCAGCATTCAGACCAAAACATCATCCAGAAAGCATCGGAACTGAGAAGTGGTCTGTGGTCACCACCTGCAGAACCACTCCGTTATTGGGTGTGTCTTGCCAGTTGCCTATAATTTCCACCTGTTGTCTATTCCATTTGCACAACAGCAGGTAGAACTGATTGTCAATCAGTGTTGCTTCCTAAGTGGACAGTTCCATTTCACAGAAGTCTGGCTGACTTGGAGTTACATCGTGTTGAGAGAGAGAATTCAGAAGGACCAGGTAGACCAGGTGACAGAACTTATTCAACATCAAATATGTATTTTTTGTCATTTATATATATATATATATATATATATATATATATATATATATATATATATATTTATACACACACACTGCAAAAAAAATAAAAGGAACATCTAAACAACACGATGTAACTCCAAGTCAACCAGACTTCTGTGAAATGGAAACATGTGGGGTTTTTTTGCCTTGGAGTCTTTTGGGTCTACTGGAAAACAGCAAACTTATCATGATAAATGCAAAAAAAAGTAGGATAAACAGAGTGTACTTGGTGGGAAGGGAAAAAGTTTCTGCTGGCTGCAAAAATCCTCTCTGAGTCTGTATTTCCACCCCCGCCCTCTGTTGTAGTGACAAGCACCCCCCTTGTCTGCAGCAGGCTTTTTACCACCCTCTTGTTGATAAACTATTGGAAAAAGGAGAAGAATTGAACTATGATGATAAATGCAAAAAGAGTGGTGAGAAATAGAAGTGTTAGCAAAAAGGTACTAATAAACGGGTGGGAAAAGAAAAGAAGTTTTTTTGCTCCTGCAGTCTGCAAAATCCTTTTCCCCTCGGTGGTGGGACATGTGTTCTGTTGTTGGACTGAAAGAAGAGCAAAAAAGCCGACTTATTATGATATTTGTAGAGTTTTAACTGATAAAAGTTAACGGAGTACCTTGTTTCTACACATGTCTATTTGCTGCTCATGCGTTTTGAGTCTGTTTTTTACTGAAGGAAGAGAAAAAAGTTCCTCTGACTGTCTCTGTTTAAATCCTCTAACCCCGGTATTTGCTGGGATAACTTACAGAGAAGTGTCAGCATGCTGTTAGCTGAGATAATACAAACAGAACATTCTCTCTCTCTCTCAAAGTGAGCTTTTATTGCTTAATGACCCTCTAACGGTCAAGAAAACCTGCCAACAACGGTTGCTTCTTGTCTGAAAGTTAAGTTAACCACACGTACTTTGGTTCAGTTGACAATGTTGGGTCAGTTTTGTCCTGCAGGTTTTGCTCTGGCCTTATTCTCAAGTACTTTGTGCCTTTGTCCGAAAACCAACTTCACTACATCAACTTTCCCGCCGATCTGAACGAGCTGAAAATAGTTTGCATTCCTCTAGTTGGGACAATTTTCTACTTGCAAGTCTTCTCAGCACAATGTGTGGACCTTTTAAATGTAACCTGTGGTCCTGTTCACCGAATAATGCTGACGGCCGACACGCTGCATAACAGTAGCATAGAATGACCTTGTTAGCAGACTGATGTCGTAACATTTTAACAGAGAAGTTTTTATATTAGCTAATATTAGTCACTGTGAGGCGCTTCATTTTGTTCACACAGAATTAAAAAAAGAACTGTTTATGTTGTTCCAGAGAATTTGCTTCGTCAGTCGGACTTATCCCTCCAATTAGCGTCTTTATCAGGCTGGGGAAGAGTCTTTCTTCTATTTTAGAAACAGATAAGAAGAAAATTAAAGAAGTTTCTCAATTCTCTACTTATACCGTCTCCATTTGTGATTGTTGCTGTTGGAACAAGCAGATCTTTCTGTCTCACACTGACTGAACAGCTATCAGTGATGAAACTATTAGCCTTTGGTTTGCAGGTTGTAACACCTGGGTTGTGGTTTGATTTCATCAGGTGTGAAGTGTGGAGCCCTCCAGGAACGCTGCAATACAAACACTTTTGTACGTAATGGTATCCGCTCTCCTGTCCCTGGCTGTTGGTAAGACTCGCTTTTATCACAAAACCTGTAAATAGACACGTTATTAAGGCAGCTATCAATCATATTTAGTTTGCTTCATGTTGTAGGACTAGTTTAGTGGCCGTCTTGTAGGTAACTATGATCAAATCAAAGATACTTTAATTAAAACCGTGTCAGTCTTATGATCCGTTCTTCTGCTGAAACATTTTAAACCTGGAATCTTTGCAAACTACTTCAGGTGAGAGGAGTTTTCCATGCTTTAGTAAAATAACTTTGCTATATATGATAGTTGGATAGTTTATTTCTAAAGTAACCTGCAGGCTTTTCTTTGTGTCGAGGATGAAAAGTACCCAAGTGGTGGTGGTGCAACTTGTTTGGCTTCAAAATATTAGATAATATTTAGGTACATGCTAAAGACTGTGGACTCATTGTTACCCACCATTAATTATTACTATTACTGGTCAAGCAGGGACAGATATGCTCCATCATAGTTTGTTCTGGTTTTTCTTTAAATGACTTGAAGTTTCTCTTGTTGTTTTCTCATCATTTCCTATCAGTACTTTTACTAATTTGTCAAAAAACTGCCAAGTTTTATGTATCCTGGCCGCGCTGTGATAACTCTGGCCTCTGAGATGAGGGACGTTCCAGCACCAGGAGATGGAGAAACTCCCGGGATGACAACGGTAAATATAGTCTCTTCCTCTCTGTATCCAGTTTGCTAATATTATTTGTGAAGTGTAGAAGTGTGATGAAAACACGACAGTCACTGTGTATGTCAGGAAAAAGAAGCCGGTGGACGGTTATGTTCAGGATCCAACGTTCTGGACCTGCATCTTGCTTCCTCCTTAATACTGAAGTAAAAAAACATCCTTTTACTCCACATTGTGAAAGTTTAGAAAAAGCAGAAGATTTTATTTGGTAACTATTTTTACTCAAATAATTAAAAAAAGAGTTAATATTTTATCCCTGTAAATTTCTGGGGTTTTTCAAAGGCTACCGAGCTGCACCTGAATTCTTACTGGGAACGACACTTTCTCAGCAGTTGCATGAGCTTTGATAAACTCTATATGCACGTACTTTCTGTTCCAGCTACCTTCCAGTCGGAGCGGTGTTCCTGATTGCAGCCACGCGCTGGAGGTCAGCGACTGGGACTCCGTCAGAAAACTGGGACACTTTGCAGGAGCTGTGTTGCTCAGGTAGGTTTTACCACCAGGACCAGAATCCCACTCCTCCTGCAGCAGGACATACTATGCACACGCACCCTGGTTAAAGTTACAAGACAAGAACTCAGACATGCTCACACATTGGCTCCAATTACAACCATTTCTTCAGCTAACAAGCTTTTTTTTTTCTTTGCGCTGCGGAAGCCGGACTGTCAGAAGAAAACCTTTCATCATGAAGCAAAACAGAAATCATGTTCATGAGAGAAACATGATTCATTATGATTCATATCTATATCTGCTTTTTTTGTTTTTATTCCTGGACTTCCGGATTACTTACGACAGCTAGGGCCTGAAAAAAGTGCATTGTAGCACAAATATATCTCCATCCGCCGTGCCAAGAAGCTTGGAATGGAAAATAGTGAAGAAAAGCTGAAAGAAAGCAAGAAATTACTTCAGAAGAAAAATATCATTCCAACCCAATAAAAGTTGTTTTCACAAAGAAAATGATATTTTCACAGTGTTAACATTTTTTACTGATAAACGTAAATTAGATAAAGTACAAATTAGATGTATTAATCACATCTAGTAAAGTGATATAACATAAACCCCTTTTTAGCTGCACGGACAAAAGAATCCTTCATTCAGTCAAGTTATGAAACGGAAATGAAGCCATATCTGTTATGCATTTTGGAGAAGATGCACTGGACTTAGACACACATTTTCCCATTTACCACAAATAAAGAACCTCATATCTAAATATTACAAATGTCGAGATCACAAAAAACTATGTAGAAAACCAGCCGATGTGTAAACATAAGATATGAAAACATGATAAAAAGAAGTGGTCCTGAGTTGCATGGCGGTGGTGATGGCTGTTCCAACGCGGTGTGGTGAGAGTCAGACCCCTGGCTGGTGGTGTGGAGCCGGATCTCCTCCGGGGAAAGGCCCAGGTCACTTTCAGACATGCTTATTGGACAAAGAGAACAACGTAGTTAGAACAACGTTGTCCAATAGAGAACAACGTAGTTAGAATGATCCCAGACAAACTGTTAAAAAAGAAGCGTGTTTCATTTCTCAGTGACAAACAAACAGGTAAGTACAAGTTTCCTCATTCTAGATTTTACAGTACTGATATCAGATCTACATTTACAAACCTTAATCCCACTATAAATCTTATACTTGAAACCTAAAAATGCCGCATTTAGAATTAGTTTAGCATTTCCTCTTAGTATACTTTTGTAGCTCAGAGAAAATCCAAAACGGCTTCATGTATGTTTCATCTCGGTGAGCGCTCTACTTCACCCAACCCGACAGTTACTATCATCAAAAGTAAACTGCAATAAGCAGAACCTCGCTATGCTAACTGAAACCAGACAAAAGGAAATATTACAACTGCTGTGTCATCTTATTGTGGAAACAACTGAAAAAATATAAAAATAAGTACACATACTTATTGGGCAGTAGACTTTGCTGAAAACATGAATTAAAAAGTAGGTTATGTTGATGAGAAGGACGTGTATTCTTGTCGGATCAATGCAGCTGTTATTTGTAGCATGACTGAGATAAAGCGCTGCGTTTTGTAGAGAAAAACTGATGTGTTTATTGTTATTTACCACTTGATCCAGATGACGACACAGCGGTTTAAAGCAGGGCTGATTTTTTTTCGCTCCATTTTCTTAAAATGGACGTAATGCAACTTCTTTATTTAGTCACATAATTAAATCACATAACATACAACACATTTATTTTATACAAACATAACATTGTTGTGTAGTGACTGAAAGGTACTTTTTCCCTAAAAAGGATATTATTCATCAGTTTGGGCAACAATTTCGGCTTTGTTTCTAAATCAGTCTTAGTTGCATTATATCAACATGTATGTGCCTGAATTGCTCAACATCTTACTGGGGTTTTGCAACACAAATTGCTGCTTTACAACATTTGCACTGCTGCTCAGAAATGGGAAATTAGAAGTTGCCCTGAAGTGATAATCTGGCAGGATTGGATGAGGAAGTCGCGGGAACGTGCACAGCCTCCGCGTGTAACACACTACTTCTGAAGATAGTCAAGGTTCGCTGCACGTTAGTACTTTTAACAACAAGTGCCTTTCATGGTATTTCCATGATGTTCAGGCAAGTTGCTGCTTTCTGAAGCGGCCGCTGGTCTTTGCTGATGTTTCTAATGTCCAGTCCAGCTAATGGGGTTGTATGTGCTCCTTTATTACACAAGTATCATTTCCAGCCATGTTGAACAATAATTTCTAGAATCAATGGTATATTTCTTCTCAATATTATGTAGAATCTGCATAAAGGAATCACGGCTTGTATAAATGTCAATACAACCGACTACATGCAGCGGCGCGCGGAATTAGGGCACAAAGTAGCTATTTTTGCCTGCAAAAAAGTGATCATTGCACATAATTTGCCATCATAGCATCTAGTTTGCCTCTGATGGATGAAATCTGTCTCATAAATAACAGACATCATATGGAGAAATATGTGTGTCTTTATTATTCAATCAAAAAAGTTAGATTTGAAACCAAAAATTATTTTTGAGAGCAAAAAAAAAAAAAGTGAGAATCAAATTTTTTTGTAGGGATAGAAACAAATTAGGTTCCAATTAAAAAATATATTTTTGAGACAGCATACTTCTCTAACTTCAATCAAAACTAATGTTTTCAATCAAAACTACAGTATTTTTCAATCAAAACTAATGTTTGTAAGTCAGAAACTACAACCATTGTGCATAAAAATAAGTCCTCATCTCTTTACAGTAAAAACATTTGGTTACAAGTTATAAAGTTTTCTTTGCAAATCGGTCCTCTTTGCTTGCCAATTCTAAAGTTTTGGTTGCGAATTTAACTGCATTTGATGGGCGGGGCCTGCGCTGGTGAATGAGAGCAGAGTTTCTGTTGGTTGGTTTTGATGGGCGGGGCCTGCGCTGGTGAATGAGAGCAGAGTTTCTGTTGGTTGGTTTTGATGGGCGGGGCCTGCGCTGGTGAAAGAGAGCAGAGTTTCTGTTGGTTGGTTTTCGATGGGCGGGGCCTGCGCTGGTGAATGAGAGCAGAGTTTCTGTTGGTTGGTTTTCAATGGGCGGGGCCTGCGCTGGTGAAAGAGAGCAGAGTTTCTGTTGGTTGGTTTTCGATGGGCGGGGCCTGCGCTGGTGAAAGAGAGCAGAGTTTCTATTGGTTGGTTTTGATGGGCGGGGCCTGCGCTGGTGAATGAGAGCAGAGTTTCTATTGGTTGGTTTTGATGGGCGGGGCCTGCGCTGGTGAATGAGAGCAGAGTTTCTGTTGGTTGGTTTTGATGGGCGGGGCCTGCGCTGGTGAATGAGAGCAGAGTTTCTGTTGGTTGGTTTTGATGGGTGGGGCCTGCGCTGGTGAAAGAGAGCAGAGTTTCTATTGGTTGGTTTTCGATGGGCGGGGCCTGCGCTGGTGAATGAGAGCAGAGTTTCTGTTGGTTGGTTTTGATGGGTGGGGCCTGCGCTGGTGAATGAGAGCAGAGTTTCTGTTGGTTGGTTTTGATGGGCGGGGCCTGCGCTGGTGAATGAGAGCAGAGTTTCTGTTGGTTGGTTTTCGATGGGCGGGGCCTGCGCTGGTGAATGAGAGCAGAGTTTCTGTTGGTTGGTTTTGATGGGTGGGGCCTGCGCTGGTGAAAGAGAGCAGAGTTTCTATTGGTTGGTTTTCGATGGGCGGGGCCTGCGCTGGTGAATGAGAGCAGAGTTTCTATTGGTTGGTTTTCAATGGGCGGGGCCTGCGCTGGTGAATGAGAGCAGAGTTTCTGTTGGTTGGTTTTGATGGGCGGGGCCTGCGCTGGTGAATGAGAGCAGAGTTTCTGTTGGTTGGTTTTGATGGGCGGGGCCTGCGCTGGTGAATGAGAGCAGAGTTTCTATTGGTTGGTTTTCGATGGGTGGGGCCTGCGCTGGTGAAAGAGAGCAGAGTTTCTATTGGTTGGTTTTCGATGGGCGGGGCCTGCGCTGGTGAATGAGAGCAGAGTTTCTATTGGTTGGTTTTCAATGGGCGGGGCCTGCGCTGGTGAATGAGAGCAGAGTTTCTATTGGTTGGTTTTCGATGGGCGGGGCCTGCGCTGGTGAAAGAGAGCAGAGTTTCTGTTGGTTGGTTTTGATGGGCGGGGCCTGCGCTGGTGAATGAGAGCAGAGTTTCTATTGGTTGGTTTTCGATGGGCGGGGCCTGCGCTGGTGAAAGAGAGCAGAGTTTCTATTGGTTGGTTTTCGATGGGCGGGGCCTGCGCTGGTGAATGAGAGCAGTTTCTATTGGTTGGTTTTCAATGGGCGGGGCCTGCGCTGGTGAAAGAGAGCAGAGTTTCTATTGGTTGGTTTTCGATGGGCGGGGCCTGCGCTGGTGAAAGAGAGCAGAGTTTCTATTGGTTGGTTTCACCTGGCTTTGTCACCAGCTGCACCTTCTGCGTTTCACCCGTTTCTCTCCTGCTGTCCTGCTGCAGTTCTCCAGACTAATACGGCGCATTTCCACATGAAGTTAATAAGCTACTATCATGTCAACCTGCTGCTGAGAGTCATGTAGGCCTGGACAAGTTGTGTGTGTGTCAGAAGGAAAGGCAGGGGGGAGACAGGAGGTGGGAGACCCTAACCCAGCTTCCTCCCCCACCATCTGAGCCAACTCACCACCAGGTGGTGATCAGTTGAAGCTCCGCCCCCCTCTTCACCCGAGTGTCCAAGGCATGTGGCCGCAGGTCCGACGATACGACTACAAAATCGATCATGGAACTGCGGCCCAGGGAGTCCTGATGCCAGGTGTACATATGGACACTCTTATGTTGGAACATGGTGTTCGTTATGCACAATCCATGACGAGCACAGAAGTCCAATAACAAAACACCATTTGGGTTTAGAGGGGGGGGACCATGCCTCCCAATCACTCCCCTCCAGGTCTCACTGTCATTGCCCACGTGAGCATTGAAGTCCCCCAGCAGAACAATGGAGTCCCCAGAAGGAGCACCCTCCAGCACTCCCTCCAAGGACTCCAGAAAGGGTGGGTACTCTGAACTGCTGTTCGGTGCATAAGCACAGACAACAGTCAGGACCCGTCCCCCCACCCGGAGGCGGAGGGAAACTACCCTTTCATTCTATTCTATTCTGTTCTACAGTCATTTAGCAACGCTTTTATCCAAAGCGACTTACATATGAGAGTGAGAACAACACAAACATGAAATCAAACAGTAGAGGACATCGTGGGAAAGTGCTGGTGGACTGCTGGAGTCCAGGTGGACTGCTGGAGTCCAGGTGGACTGCGGTGTTGACGTGTAGTGCAACATGCTTTTTTTTCCCCACCCTACAATATCACCAATGTTAAAATACAAATAATGAATACCATAATGTTTGTTGCAAAGAACTGGGCTAAGTTCTCCAACTCCTCTGATAAATACTAAACTAAGAGCAGAAATAAACAGCTGAGTCTGCAGCTTAAAGCAGATCAGGACTCTGCAGAGCAGACAAGAGTTCGGCAGGTCGTTCCACCATCTTGGAACAACAGAGAAAAAGAGTCTGGCTGGTAATTTAGTCCCACATAGTCATGGTAACGCTTCATGGCGTCTTTCACTGGTAGAGCGTAACTGTGGAGAGGGAGTGTAGGCCTGGATGAAGGTGTGAAGGTAGACGGGAGCCGTTTGACTTATTGTTTTATAAACAAGAAGCAGAGCTTTGAATCTGATGCTCTGCTATTGGAAGCCAGTGAAGAGCGATTAGCAGCGGAGTGACATGAGCTCGTTTGGGTTGGTTGAGGACCAGACGTGCTGCTGGTTCTGGATCATCTGCAGAGGTTTAACCAGCATGCAGGCAGACCTGCCAGTAGGGAACTGCAGTAATCCATGCGTGAGATGACCATAGCCTGAACCAGAAGCTGGGTCGTATGTTCTGTCAGGTACGTCTGATTCTCTTGATGTTGTAGAGAGCATATCGACAGGTACGGGCAACCGAGGCAACATGGACCTTAAAGGTCAGCTGGTCATCCACCATGACACCCAGATTCCAGGCAGCAGTCGTAGGAACAAGTGTGATAGAGTGGAGCTTCACACGTATCTGTGGAGGTAAGGAAGGACCGGCTGGACAGACAATGAGCTCTGTCTTGGACAGATGGAGCTGAAGGTGGCGATCCTTCATCCATGCAGAGATATCAGCAAGACAAGCTGATATTCTCAGTGAGACGTCGTCTGGTGGGAAGGAGAGGAAAAGCTGAGTGTCATCTGCATAGTAGTGGTTGGAGAAGCCATGAGAACTTCTAACTGCACCGAGTGAGGAGGTGTATAGTGGAAAGAGAAGAGGGCCGAGCACCGATCCCTGAGGCTGCCCTGTTTTCATGTGATCTGGACACTTCTCCTCACCAGGACACTCTGAAGGATCTTCCTGAGAGGTAGGACGTGGACCAGAGGAGGACAGATCCAGAGATGCCGAGCTCAGACAGTGGAGAGGAGACTGGTTGGCTGGGTCAAAAGCAGCAGACAGGTCCAGCAAGACCAGGACTGACCAGTGGATCTGGTCCAGCAGGATCAGGACTGAGTGGTGGATCTGGTCCAGCAGGACCAGGACTGACCAGTGGATCTGGCAAGCCGGAGGGAATCAGTAACAGACAGGAGAGCAGTTTCAGTGGAATGGCCTTGCCTAAGGCCAGACTGATGTGGATCAAAAAGGTTTTCATCATGGAGGAACTGGGAGACTTGGCTGAAGACTGAACGCTCTAGTAGTTTAGATAAGAACGGCACCAGTGAGACCGGCCGGTAGTTTCCATCCACCGGGGTAAACCCCAACGTGCAGGCACCAAGCTGGGGGCTGATGAGAATGCCCACACCTGCTCAGCGCCTCTCACCATGAGCAACTCCAGAGTGGAAGAAGGTCCAGCTCCTTTCGAGGGTTCTGGTTCCAGAGCCCAAGCCATGCGTCGAGGTGAGTCCAACTATATCTAGCCGGAACCGCTCAACCTCGCGCACAAGATAAGACTCCTTCCCCACCAGAGAGGTGACGTTCCACGTCCCTAGAGCCAGCTTCTGCAGCCGGGGATCGGACCACCAGGGTCCCCGCCCCTTGCTGCCGCCCAGCTCACATTGCACCCGACCCCTACGGCTCCTCCCGCAGATGGTGAGCCCACGGGAGGTAGGGCCCATGTAACCCTTTCGGGAAGTGGTATGCGTAGGTTCTCTGGCTTCCTCTGGCTTTCTCTCACCATCCAGACGTGTTATGTTGACTGGTTCCTCCTGGGAATGAAGGTTGTTTATCCTTCTGTGTTGGTCCGGTGATGGACCGGCGACCTGTCCAGGGTGTGGACAGCCCCCCTCTCAGAAAATTTCCTGGCCGTAACAAACACATCCCAGTCACTGTAAACACATTTGTTTATTTATTGTTACCATGGTGACACTAGTGTCGCTCCAATTTCTCAGATATTAAACTGAAAGTCAGAATCTATAAAAACCTCACTTGATTTTAATAAAGGCCGCCTGATCTGGATCAGAAAAGACCGGATCTGGATCAGAAAAGTAAGCAAACCACAATGTTTTGAAGTTCTTTACTTCTAAGCATGTTAAGGCAAAATGTACGGCAATAAATGGTGAGGAGGCGTGGCCTAAGCGGCCCGTGGGCGGGACTTCAGAGTCACAGCTTGGCCTTGTTCATGCGGCTCATAAGTTTTTCCAGCTTGATGGCGAGCGTCATGTCGCCTTTGATCCGCAGCTTCCCGGACATGAAGGCCAGTGTGGGCTTCAGTTTCCCTGAAACAGAAGATGGAGGAGCTGAAACCAGAACAAAGCCAACACCAGCAGCGTTTACTGGGCTCGAGTGTGGAAGTAGGACCAGACATTTACAACATTTGATGAATGAATAATGCTATTTACACAATATAAAGTGTCTGCAGCAGAAGTAGCGAGAGGTATTTCTCCCAGTGCTGAAAACAGCTGTTACCATGGAAATGTCACAGGATGCAGAACAATGTTAGTTTTTTATATGATCAGGTTAATTCAACATTTGTGCCATGTTGTGATTTGAATTTTATTTATCCAGTGTGTTGTGTGATGTTGGACTGAATTACCAGGATAAAACTGAGACGTTTGACTGCAAATGGACACACCTGGACTTCATTACATTGATCCTCCCACTCATTATAAACAGGATGCTTGACAGCTGCTGCGGAGGCTGCATTTAGGTGAATGCTGTCCGGAAGGAGCAGCTGGACCCACGCTTGCGTCTCAGGTGGATTTTCCTGACCCGGTGGTGGCGGATTTCCCTGGTCGGATCGCGGCAGACCTGCAGCGCATCGCATCAACGCTCGCTATCCCTCATTGAAAGGAAAGTAATTATTTTGCCCACTGGGGTTGCATGTGAGCAACTTTCCACGTATGGAATGTATGTTGAGTCCATTTCTCCCCTGTGAGGTCGTCAGGCCTGGATGGAGAAGCGGCAGGCAGCGGAGCAGAGATCTGGCACCGGATTTCAGGATCGGACTGTGGCGTACACTGGGCCCTTTGTGACTGGCAAGGCGCCGAGGAAGACGCGGTGTGGACGCTGGATTGGACTGATAGCCGGGAAAAAACCGCGTATTGCAGGTGGTCGCCTCACAAGGCTGGCCCCTGCATTTTTTACAGTTGGTCTTATATCTTTTTAAACAAGCATAGTTTTAATTTCCATCTGTCCTTCTCATTGTGTTGGTGGGGCTGGAATCTAAAGACCTTGTAACACCTCCGTTACAGAAACACACCCTGAATCCACTGCCAAGCAGGGCTGCACGATGATGACCAAAATAATAGTCATGATTATCTTGATCAATATTGTAGTCATGATTATTAAACATGATCATTTAGTGTCCGGAAAAACAGGTATTTTTATTGCACCACTTGTAAACAACCTACGTAGCTCGACATTTTCCATACAGCGCAGGCCACGCCCCTTTGGAGAAATGGGGGGGGGCGGGTGGTGCACACGGGGGGGGGGGGGGGGTTGGTGGTGGGGGGAGGGGGGGGGTTGGTGCACGGGGGGGGGGGGGGGGGGTTGGTGCACGGGGGGGGGGGGGGGGGGTTGGTGCACGGGGGGGGGGGGGGGGGGTTGGTGCACACGGGAGGGGGGTTGGGAACGCAGGCGGGGGGGGGTGCACGAGGCAGGGCGGGTTGGGAACGCAGGCGGGGGGGGGGTGCACGAGGCAGGGCGGGTTGGGAACGCAGGCGGGGGGGGGTGCACGAGGCAGGGCGGGTTGGGAACGCAGGCGGGGGGGGGGGTGCACGAGGCAGGGCGGGTTGGGAACGCAGGCGGGGGGGGGGGTGCACGAGGCAGGGCGGGTTGGGAACGCAGGCGCGCGTTTGGATCCAGGAACGTTTTAAAGGCCTTGGCGGAAGTTTACGCTCTGAGTGTTTTTCTGGGTAACTTCTGAATTGCAAAGTTTTGATACAAAACTTTATTTTCAGACTTTGTACAGCTGTATCTCTATACTGATGAATTACTAAATGTAAATAAAAGAGAGTCAACTGTCGTCAAGAGAAAGCAGCAACTATTGCTGTATTTTGTTCAGCATACAGTGCAATAACCGGCGCAATACTGAAAGCAGATCGTGTGAAATTACATTTTACAAGGTTGAATAATTTATTAGATCAGATAAAAATAAACCCAAATGCATCAATAAACAAACATGTCAGCATCAAATTAATTTATACATTTATTTATATTGTAGCTACTTCATGTCTTCGTTAAATAGCATAAAAATATTTCAGCACGTAATTTTTAATGTTTTACAGTGATCTGTATCATAATATCTCTGTCCTTTGTAACAAACCAAACTGTGAGAAAAAAATCAGGTAAAAATTGGTGAAGTTATTGTTGTGGTTGGACCTGCACCTTACAGATAAATGCATTGGAGGCGCATGGAGACCCATCCAAGATGGCGGCGCGATGAGACGTCAGCAGTGTGATGCTATGCGGCGTCTATGTATATATGACCTCTGTGGGTTACCACAGTTTAATCCATTCAAATTTACATCTGGCATCGTTGCCATGGCGATACTCACCTGAAAACATCTTACTGAAGTCGCTGGAATCCATTGTCATGACAACGTCAGCTTTGACCGGCGGTTCACCTTGACCTGCGCTGCCTGAGCCGCTCTTTAGGTCCAGAAACCAAATGCCACCATGTTCTCCTTATATGGATATGAGGAAGTCCAAGTTAAAGACACACCCACAGGAAGGATATCCTGATAAGGACGATGTTCAGGTTTACCTGACAGGTCAAATCTGTAGATGCCCTGCGTGGACTTCACCACATCTTCGTTAATAACACTTCTGATCACATCAAAGGTGCTCTCTATTGGTCCACCAGAGGGGGGCGTGGCCTCGCCTGTTGGCGGTTTGAAGGCTGGGGTTGCCCCTGGCAACCGAGAAGGAATTGGTCAAGTTAGAGGTGAATGAAAAGTCGACCCCAGCCATGTTTGTAGTTTTATGCTGCTGTGCCGTTCGTACTTCTCACCATGCTGCTCCATCTGCTGGACAAGAGCCTCTGGAGCTTCATCCAGGAAGAAGTCTGGCAGAAGTGGATGACCTGCAGATCCATCAGAGACCAATGTGAGAACCACATATATGTGCTGTACCACAGTCAGCTAAGGTAGCAAGTGGTTACCTGGTTGGACAGCGTACGGGTTGAAGTCTTGGACACCATGAGCTTTGAGGAGGTCCTCATCCACCACAAAGTGGCCCGTATAGTCCTTGGGTTTGGACAGGATGATGTAGGCAGCGTCAGCAATGATGTCCGCTGTACGACACTGTTTACCCACGCCCTCTCCGCCCAGCATGTCCATGGCTGCCGTCTGGATTGCTATGGCAACAACACAGCGGTTAATGGATGAAACACCGATGGGTTTAATAAAGAAGTTCTTCTACCCTTTTATTTTTTGTCTTGTCCAACATTTAAACAAGCAGAATGTTTATCTGGATGCTTTGTTCTGCAGAGCAAACTTGCTTTGCCAAGAGGAACTTTATAGATACAATGCTCCCTTTGATTTTCTGGATTCTTGTTTTATTTTTCTATTTGTTTTGTATTATTGCTTGTGTTACAAAGTTTGCACTGCTGGACCAGGCTGGAGAGGATGGAAGAGGGACAGAAAGAAAATAGAAACAAAGAGAAAACTGTTTTTTTTTTTTAACATGTTAGCATGCTAACTATGAGCCACCCACCTGTTTTGGGCCAGAGGGCATTCACAGCAATCTGACCTCTGAACTCTTCGGCCATTCCCAGGACGCACATGGACATGCCGTATTTGGCCATCGTGTAGGCTGACGATAACAAAGATGTAAGGACATCATCAGGTAGGCTGGGGGATGGAGCAACTGAAGGACTGGTTATTACAGTTACCTGTGTGGTTCTTGAACCAGACAGGGTTGAGGTTGAGGGGAGGCGACAAGTTCAAGATGTGAGGATGACGACTCTTCAGCAGGTGAGGGAT
Source organism: Telmatherina bonti (assembly GCF_933228915.1). Lineage (NCBI taxonomy): Eukaryota > Metazoa > Chordata > Actinopteri > Atheriniformes > Telmatherinidae > Telmatherina > Telmatherina bonti. Next base: position 426,657 of record NC_136615.1, read on the forward strand.
GACCATCTTCGACCTGAAGGCAACAAACCATGAGTTTAGGAACCTGTTAACCCCAGCTAGTTACCCTCGCTAGCTAATCCCTGTTAGTTACCCCCAGTTAGCTAATCCCAGCTGGTTAACCCTTGCTAGTTAATCCCTGCTGGTTAACCCCAGTTAGCTAATCCCAGCTGGTTAACCCTCGCTAGCTAATCCCTGTTAGTTACCCCCAGTTAGCTAATCCCAGCTGGTTAACCCTTGCTAGTTAATCCCTGCTGGTTAACCCCAGCTAGCTAATCCCTGCTGGTTAACCCTCGCTAGTTAATCCCTGCTGGTTAACCCCAGCTAGCTAATCCCAGCTGGTTAAACCTCGCTAGCTAATCCCTGTTAGTTACCCCCAGTTAGCTAATCCCAGCTGGTTAACCCTCGCTAGTTAATCCCTGCTGGTTAACCCCAGCTAGCTAATCCCTGCTGGTTAACCCCAGCTAGCTAATTCCTGCTGGTTAACCCTAGCTAGTTACCCAAGATAGCTAATCCCTGTTAGTTACCCCCAGCTAGCTAACCCCAGCTAGTTAATCCCAGCTGGGTAACCCCAGTTAGTTAATCCTTGCTGGTTAACCCCAGTTAGTTAATCCCTGCTGGTTAACCCCAGCTAGTTACCCCAGATAGTTAATCCCTGCTGGTTAACACTAGGAAGTTAACTGGTTATATGTGTAAAGCGTGTGTACGTCAGGTAGGTTCCTCTCAAATTGATCCCCAGCATCAGGTCCACCTTCTTCATGGGTGTCTCCAGAGTTCCAGTCAGGCTGATGGCACTGGCATTGTTCACCAGAATGTCGATACCTGACAATCACAGACAAGAACTGTGCTGATGAAGAGACCAGGATGAGTTTACCATGAACAGGAAGTCAGATGAGCTCGGTCTGTAAAAAGAAAAAGAGTTTTACCTCCAAACGTTTCAACAGCTTTCTGAACAGCTGCTCCAACCTGCTGCTCGTCTCGAATGTCCACAACGCATGGCAACGCTTTCCCACCTGCCGCCTCCACTGCGACACACACACACGTTCAGTTCCTCAAACGTGTCCCACAGTTTGTTTCATGTGCGAGTGATTAAATACATTCATGTCCTGCAACAAGCAAGTATCCGTTTGCAAACTTCCATGACACTGATTATGTTCACAGTTAGCCTGTTAGTGCACCTTTCAGAGTCCCTGCTTATGTTAGCAGTTAGCTTGGTAACTCACCGTCCTGTGGCTGTGCCCCAATGTTCACACTGCCCCCAAGACACCCATTTACTACATGTGGCAACACTCCCAGATCTAATCCAAACTTATTAAATATTTTACTTCCTTAATTAGTATTTTATTCTTTTTGTTGCATTTATTAGAAAAGAAAATATTAAAAGTTGTCTAGTTTTTTAACCTGCTTTGACATTTGTGTCACTTGTGCAACTTTTAACTCCTGCCCACAATGCATTGTGGTCTAGATCGACCCGTCTAGTGACCGTCGATGGACATTACTTTAAAGGTGCATTGTGGGCAATTTCAAGTACACGACTGTTTTTTTTCCAGACATTCAGACACCCCTAGAAAACGTCTTTGTGCTGCTTATCCAGGGTCGGGTCGCGGGGGCAGCAGCCTAAGCAGGGAAGCCCAGACTTCCCTCTCCCCAGCCACATTTACCAACACTGCGGGGGGATCCCGAGGCGTTCCCAGGTCAGCCGAGAGATATAATCCCTCCAGCGTGTCCTGGGTCTTCCCCGGGGTCTCCTCCCAGAGAGACGTGCCTGGAACACCTCACCAGGGAGGTCCAGGAGGCATCCTGACCAGATGCCCGAGCCACCTCAACTGGCTCCTCTCGATGCGGAGGAGCAGCGGCTCTACTCTGATCTCCTCCCGGATGACCGAGCTCCTCACCCTATCTCTAAGGGAGAGCCCGGCCACCCTGCAGAGGAAACCCATTTCAGCCGCCTGTATACGAGATCTCCTTCTTTCGGTCACGACCCACAGCTCATGACCATAGGTGAGGGTAGGAACGTAGATCGACTGGTAAATGGAGAGCTTCGCCTTCTGGCTCAGCTCCTTCTTCACCACGACAGACCGGTGCAGAGTCCGCATTACTGCAGACGCCGCACCGATCCGTCTGTCGATCTCACGCTCCATCCTTCCCTCACTCGTGAACAAGACCCCGAGATATTTAAACTCCTCCACTTGAGGCAGGACCTGACTCCCGACCCGGAGAGGGCAATCCACCCTATTCCGGCTGAGGACCATGGTCTCAGATTTGGAGGTGCTGATTCTCATCCCAACCACTTCACACTCGGCTGCGAATCGCTCAAGTGAGAGCTGGAGATCACGACCAGATGAAGCCAACAGGACCACGTCATCTGCAAAAAGCAGGGACCCAATCCTGAGGCCACCAAGTCGGATCCCCTCAACACCTCGGCTGCGCCTAGAAATTCTGTCCATATAAGTTATGAACAATCGGTGATAAAGGGCAGCCTTGGCGAAGTCCAACCCTCACCGGAAACAAATCCGACTTACTACCGGCAATGTGGACCAAGCTCTGACACCTGTCGTACAGGGACCGGACAGCCCTTACAAGGGGGTCCGGTACCCCATACTCCCGGAGCTCTGCTGAAGGTGGGAGTTGAAGCTCGCTCTGATGGGGGACTCAGCCAGACGTTCCCAGCAGACCCTCACAACACGTTTGGGCCTGCCAGATCTGACCGGCTTCCTCCCCCACCATCTGAGCCAACTCACCACCAGGTGGTGATCAGTTGAAGCTCCGCCCCCCTCTTCACCCGAGTGTCCAAGGCATGTGGCCGCAGGTCCGACGATACGACTACAAAATCGATCATGGAACTGCGGCCCAGGGAGTTCTGATGCCAGGTGTACATATGGACACTCTTATGTTGGAACATGGTGTTCGTTATGGACAATCCATGACGAGCACAGAAGTCCAATAACAAAACACCATTTGGGTTCAGAGGGGGGGGACCATGCCTCCCAATCACTCCCCTCCAGGTCTCACTGTCATTGCCCACGTAAGCATTGAAGTCCCCCAGCAGAACAATGGAGTCCCCAGAAGGAGCACCCTCCAGCACTCCCTCCAAGGACTCCAGAAAGGGTGGGTACTCTGAACTGCTGTTCGGTGCATAAGCACAGACAACAGTCAGGACCCGTCCCCCCACCCGGAGGCGGAGGGAAACTACCCTTTCATCCACCGGGGTAAACCCCAACGTGCAGGCACCAAGCTGGGGGCTGATGAGAATGCCCACACCTGCTCGGCGCCTCCCACCATGAGCAACTCCAGAGTGGAAGAAGGTCCAGCCCCTCTGGAGGGTTCTGGTTCCAGAGCCCAAGCCATGCGTCGAGGTGAGTCCAACTATATCTAGTCGGAACCGCTCAACCTTGCTCACACGCTCAGGCTCCTTCCCCACCAGAGAGGTGACGTTCCACGTCCCTAGAGCCAGCTTCTGCAGCCGGGGATCGGACCGCCAGGGTCCCCGCCTCTTGCTGCCGCCCAGCTCACATTGCACCCGACCCCTACGGCTCCTCCCGCAGATGGTGAGCCCACGGGAGGTGGGGCCCATGGAACCCTTTCAGGCTGAGCCCGACCGGGCCCCATGGGCAAAGGCCCGGCCACCAGACGCTCGCTCTCCTACCCCACCCCCAGGCCTGGCTCCAGATGGGGGTCTCGGTAGTTCATCGTCATCGTAGGGGTCAATGAGCTGTGCTTGGTCTGGTCCCTCCCCGAGACACCTTTTTGCCATGGGTGATCCTACCAGGTGCATAAAGCCCCCGACAACATAGCTGCTAGGATCTTCGGGATGTTCAAATCCAGGCCTTTGAGGGCCAGTGTCCTGCACGTAGGCTGTATATAAAAGATGGGAGGAGCCTCCGTGACGTCACCCGTAGGTTTCTGAAGAGCTGAATTGAAGCTCGGTGGGCGGTTCCTACCATCACCATCTTGGCAGGGGCATGCGTGTCGTCTCACCCGAAAAATACAAATATGGACAAAAATGCGGAGCTGAGAGGGGGGCTGTGAGCGTCATGGTGGATGATTGACATCGAGCAAACTCAGAGCTTTCTGCAACTAAAAGCTAACCAAGCTAATAGGAGCTAACCAGCTAACAGAGGTAAGAGGGCTAAAGCTAAGTCACGTTGTTAACAAACTAAAAACCGTGGTTGTTCTATGTTCTTCTGACTTGAAGCGGGAGATCGGGTATCAAAAGGACACGCCCCTAAATATGCCAAATTTAGGGATTAAATTACTTTTAAACGCGCGAGTTAGAAAAAAAATTCACTCCCCCCACAGTTGTCATGAAGGTAAACCTGACCTATTAAACCTAAAATGGATTTTTCTACCAGGCTGTAAACATGTTTATTTCCGCCGTACACGTCCTTGTTTCCGCCGTACACGTCCTTGTTTCCGCCGTACACGTCCTTGTTTCCGCCGTACACGTCCTTGTTTCCGCCGTACACGTCCTTGTTTCCGCCGTACACGTCCTTGTTTCCGCCGTACACGTCCTTGTTTCCGCCGTACACGTCCTTGTTTCCGCCGTACACGTCCTTGTTTCCGCCGTAAACGTCTTTCTTTCCGCCGTAAACGTCTTTCTTTCCGCCGTAAACGTCTTTCTTTCCGCCGTAAACGTCTTTCTTTCCGCCGTAAACGTCTTTCTTTCCGCCGTAAACGTCTTTCTTTCCGCCGTAAACGTCTTTCTTTCCGCCGTAAACGTCTTTCTTTCTGCCGTAAACGTCTTTCTTTCTGCCGTAAACGTCTTTCTTTCTGCCGTAAACGTCTTTATTTCTGCCGTAAACGTCTTTATTTCTGCCGTAAACGTCTTTGTTTCTGCTGTAAACGTCTTTGTTTCTGCAATTAAGTTGGCCTTTTTAACCACTTAACCGGTGGCGGTTTTTATATCACGCTCCTACGATATTTTGGAAGTTTCCTATTTTAATACAACTGCGCATAACACACAGGTAGGCTCACCCCTTCTGATTGACCCATTTTTGACCAACTGGATTGATTCATGGTCCTTGAGCCGGGTTCTGCCGGAGGTTTCCTTCCTGTTAAAAGGGAGTTTTTTCCTTCCCACTGTCGCCAGTGCGCTTGCTCAGGATGGGAGATTGAGTTGGACTCAACTCAATCTGTTGGTTTCCTTATATAGGCTGTTATGAATTGGCTTTCATTATTCATGTTTTTTTTCTGTCTGTAAAGTGTCTTGAGATGGCATTGCTGTGATTTGGTGCTATATAAATAAAGTTGAATTTGAAAATTGAAATTCTTTAGCTAATAATATCCACTGAGTGTCAACCTAGGTGGTCTGACAATCAAATACGTTTCCGCTTCCAGAGCTCGTCGATCAGCTTGTTTACTTTGTGCGTCAGGATGGGGTGAGGAGGGGTGGGGGGGGGGGGGGGGGGAGGGGTGGGGGCGTCCGCGTTGTTTTCTTCCCGTTGTTTCTTACTGTTGCCGTATCTCCAGCGGTTCTGTTGGGTCTGCTAAAGACGTGGGACCTGGTTTGTTAGAAAACTTGGGGTCTCGGCTCTAAAACGTCAGACCCCGGACCGGGGGAACCGTTCATGCGGGTGTCGTTCAGTCCGAGTGTGCGTGAAGCAAAAAGAGCAGCGATGAAAGAGACGCAGCGGTTCAACACCTCTATTTCCCTCCAGTTGTAAACATTTGTTCATAAATAGAAAATGATAGAAAGAAAATAAGCTGCTGCTGATTTATCTGCGTGTGTGTGGACCGCTTCCATACTCTGTGTGCGCATGCGTGCAGGGATGCGTGTCTGTTAGAACATACACTTATTACAGTCGCAGGACTAATGTGGGATAAAAACTTCTTGTTTGTCTTTATTAGTCTGTCATGTGATTGTGATGGAAACCCAGCAGCTCTTCAGATGAAGAAGGACCAGCTCCTTCCAGAGGAAGACTACATTCCTGCCCTTCAGACCACCAGGACCCCTGCTCATCATAACAGCTACATATTCTGCTCTCCTGCTTTTTACTTTACTTTTACAAACACTCTTTATATGACAATAGTTCAAAACTAATGTAAATATGTAAATTCTATTGTGTTATGGTGTTTTTATTATTACATTTTGTTTACATTACATAACATGGCATTATATTGTTTACATATATAAAAATTATGACTATAAAACTTATTCTGACTCTTATTATAATGCACATTATAAAAAATAAGCTTTTAGTGTGTTTATGCATCACCTGGTGAATTTCAATAATACTGATAGTAAATATGAATATACAGCAATATTCCTCTTGATGCCACCTTTCATTTGAGTCTCATTGATGACTGTATGTTGAAGTGTTCTGGAGTTAGAGCTTATTGAAGTTGGAGACTCCAAATGGCCACTTTGGGGAGTGTATGAACATACTTACAGTAAAGCCCTCATAGAATAATAACTGTGGCTGCTATTGTCACCAAACTTTAACTGGTCATAGGAAAGGCTTCATGCTACAGCTCCATCTGATTTTCCAGTCCATATCTCCATCTCTCCATGAGCAGCATGTTGACACAGTAGAAGAGAAACTCAGACGAGGGAAAAAAACAGAAATTTCCTTGTGTTCCAACTTCAATAACTTTATGCTGCTTACAGTTACAATACATCTGAAAGCTCAGGGTAAAACTTTAGAGTGTTTTCTTTATAAAGAGACCATGCTTTTGAATCTACTCCAAAGGATTCAAGAACAGCATCTAATTTAATTTGGGTTTGTCTTTTTCAGGCATATTAGGCATTTTGGGGGGTGGCTGTTAAGGGGCTAACATGGGAGTCTATGGGGATTTGCTCTGTTTTGCAGCCCCTAGTGGATGAAGTGGGAACTGCAGTTTTATGCACTTCTGCATCGGCTTCACTTTTTCCTGCAGTTAGCTGACCTTCCTTGTTGGTGTTTGTGTTAGCAGTTAGCTGACCTTCCTAGTTGGTGTTTGTGTTAGCAGTTAGCTGACCTTCCTTGTTGGTGTTTGTGTTAGCAGTTAGCTGACCTTCCTTGTTGGTGTTTGTGTTAGCAGTTAGCTGACCTTCCTTGTTGGTGTTTGTGTTAGCAGTTAGCTGACCTTCCTTGTTGGTGTTTGTGTTAGCAGTTAGCTGACCTTGGTGTTTGTGTGTTAGCAGTTAGCTGACCTTCCTTGTTGGTGTTTGTGGTTAGCAGTTAGCTGACCTTCCTTGTTGGTGTTTGTGTTAGCAGTTAGCTGACCTTCCTTGTTCGGTGTTTTGTCGTTAGCAGTTAGCTGACCTTCCTTGTTGGTGTTTGTGTTAGCAGGTTAGCTGACCTTCCTTGTTGGTGTTTGTGTTAGCAGTTAGCTGACCTTCCTTGTTGGTGTTTGTGTTAGCAGTTAGCTGACCTTCCTTGTTGGTGTTTGTGTTAGCAGTTAGCTGACCTTCCTTGTTGGTGTTTGTGTTAGCAGTTAGCTGACCTTCCTTGTTGGTGTTTGTGTTAGCAGTTAGCTGACCTTCCTTGTTGGTGTTTGTGTTAGCAGTTAGCTGACCTTCCTAGTTGGTGTTTGTGTTAGCAGTTAGCTGACCTTCCTTGTTGGTGTTTGTGTTAGCAGTTAGCTGACCTTCCTTGTTGGTGTTTGTGTTAGCAGTTAGCTGACCTTCCTTGTTGGTGTTTGTGTTAGCAGTTAGCTGACCTTCCTTGTTGGTGTTTGTGTTAGCAGTTAGCTGACCTTCCTTGTTGGTGTTTGTGTTAGCAGTTAGCTGACCTTCCTTGTTGGTGTTTGTGTTAGCAGTTAGCTGACCTTCCTTGTTGGTGTTTGTGTTAGCAGTTAGCTGACCTTCCTTGTTGGTGTTTGTGTTAGCAGTTAGCTGACCTTCCTTGTTGGTGTTTGTTAGCAGTTAGCTGACCTTCCTTGTTTGGTGTTTGTGTTAGCAGTTAGCTGACCTTCCTTGTTGGTGTTTGTGTTAGCAGTTAGCTGACCTTCCTTGTTGGTGTTTTGTGTTAGCAGATAGCTGACCTTCCTTGTTGGTGTTTGTGTTAGCAGTTAGCTGACCTTCCTAGTTGGTGTTTGTGTTAGCAGTTAGCTGACCTTCCTAGTTGGTGTTTGTGTTAGCAGTTAGCTGACCTTCCTAGTTGGTGTTTGTGTTAGCAGTTAGCTGACCTTCCTAGTCGGTGTTTGTGTTAGCAGTTAGCTGACCTTCCTTGTTGGTGTTTGTGTTAGCAGTTAGCTCACCTTCCTGTGCAGCAGTGTAGATGGTCCCCTGGCAGTTTTTGGGTGAGGATTGGCCGTCTTGGCTGCGATGACGATGTTGGCTCCATCTCTTGCAGCTTTCAGAGCGATAGCCTTTCCAATACCCCGGCTAGCTCCAGTGATGAAAAGCGTGCAGCCAGCTAACTTCCTGCAGAAACAACAGTTAGCCTGTTCTCTCTTTTAGCGTGTTCTCTATTTTCTTTCTATTTGCACTGGTTTCCAGTGAGACCTGGTTTCCAGTGAGGAACTGGTTTCCAGTAAGAACTGGTTTCCAGTGAGAAACTGGTTTCCAGTGAGAACTGGTTTCCAGTGAGAACTGGTTTCCAGTGAGAACTGGTTTCCAGTGAGACCTGGTTTCCAGTGAGAACTGGTTTCCAGTGAGACCTGGTTTCCAGTAAGAACTGGTTTCCAGTGAGACCTGGTTTCCAGTGAGACCTGGTTTCCAGTGAGACCTGGTTTCCAGTAAGAACTGGTTTCCAGTGAGACCTGGTTTCCAGTGAGACCTGGTTTCCAGTAAGAACTGGTTTCCAGTGAGACCTGGTTTCCAGTGAGACCTGGTTTCCAGTAAGAACTGGTTTCCAGTAAGAACTGGTTTCCAGTGAGACCTGGTTTCCAGTGAGACCTGGTTTCCAGTGAGACCTGGTTTCCAGTGAGACCTGGTTTCCAGTAAGACTTGGTTTCCAGTAAGAACTGGTTTCCAGTAAGAACTGGTTTCCAGTGAGATCTGGTTTCCAGTGAGACCAGACCAGAATCTAGACTGGGATCCAGACCAGAGTCCAGACCAGGATCCAGACCAGGGTCCAGACCAGAGACCAGACAAGACCAGAGACCAGACCAGAGAACAGACCAGAGTCCAGACCAGAGTCCAGACCAGAGACCAGACAAGACCAGGGTCCAGACCAGAGTCCAGACCAGAGTCCAGACCAGAGAACAGACCAGAGTCCAGACCAGAGACCAGACAAGACCAGGGTCCAGACCAGAGTCCAGACAAGACCAGAGACCAGACCAGAGAACAGACCAGAATCCAGACCAGAGTCCAGACCAGAGTCCAGACCAGAGACCAGACAAGACCAGGGTCCAGACCAGAGTCCAGACCAGAGACCAGACTACGGTCCAGACCAGAGACCAGACCAGGGTCTAGACCAGAGACCAGACCAGGATCCAGACCAGACCAGAGTCCAGACCAGAGACCAGACCAGACCAGGGTCTAGACCAGAGACCAGACAAGAGACCAGACTAGGGTCCAGAGCAGAGTCCAGACCAGAGACCAGACTACGGTCCAGACCAAAGACCAGACCAGAGTCCAGAACAGACCAGAGACCAGACTACGGTCCAGACCAGAGACCAGACCAGAGTCCAGACCAGACCAGAGACCAGACTATGGTCCAGACCAGAGACCAGACCAGATTCTAGACCAGGATCCAGACCAGACCAGAGTCCAGACCAGAGACCAGACCAGAGACCAGACAAGAGACCAGACTAGGGTCCAGAGCAGAAAACAGACCAGAGACCAGACCAGATTCTAGACCAGGATCCAGACCAGAGTCCAGATCAGACAAGAGACCAGAGTAGAAACCAGACCAGACCCTGGACCAGGGTCTAGACCAGAGTCCAGACCAGAGACCAGAGCAGAGACCAGACCAGACCAGACCAGACCCGAGACCAGACCAGACCAGAGACAAGACCAGAGTCCAGACCAGACCAGAGACAAGACCAGAGACCAGACTAGGGTCAAGACCAGAAATCAGACCAGGGTCCAGACCAGAAACCAGACCAGACCAGAGACCAGACCAGACCAGACCCGAGACCAGACCAGACCAGAGACAAGATCAGAGACCAGACTAGGGTCAAGACCAGAAACCAGACCAGGGTCCAGACCAGAAACCAGACCAGACCAGACCAGAGACAAGAGACCAGACTAAGGTCCAGACCAGACCAGAGACCAAAGTCCAGACCAGACCAGAACAGGCTCCAGACCAGAGTCCAGACCAGAGACCAGACCAGACCAGACGAGGGTCCAGACCAGAGTCCAGGCCAGAGACCAGAACAGACCAGGGTCCAGACCAGACCAGAGATAAGATCAGAGACCAGACTAGGGCCAAGACCAGAAAACCAAACCAGGGTCCAGACAAGGGTCCAGACCAGACAACAGACCAGAGACCAGACCAGGGTCCAGACCAGACTAGAGACCAGAGTCCAGACCAGACCAGACCAGAGACAAGACCAGAGACCAGACTAGGGTCAAGACCAGAAACCAGGCCAGGGTCCAGACCAGAAACCAGACCAGACCAGAGCTGACCAGAGACCAGAGACCAGACTAGGGTCAAGACCAGAAACCAGACCAGACCAGAGCTGACCAGAGACCAGACTAGGGTCAAGACCAGAAACCAGACCAGGGTCCAGACCAGAAACCAGACCAGACCAGAGCTGACCAGAGACCAGACTAAGGTCCAGACCAGAGAACAGACCAGGGTCCAGACCAGACCAGAGTCCAGACCAGAGACCAGACCACAGACCAAAGTCAAGACTAGACCAGACCAGGGTCCAGACCAGACCAGAGTCCAGACCAGAGACCAGACCAGACCAGACCAGACGAGGGTCCAGACCAGAGTCCAGGCCAGAGACCAGACCAGACCAGACCAGGGTCCAGACCAGACCAGACCAGACGAGGGTCCAGACCAGAGTCCAGGCCAGAGATCAGACCAGACCAGAGAGCAGACCAGAGTCCAGGCCAGAGACCAGACCAGACCAGAGATAAGATCAGAGACAAGACTAAGGTCAAGACCAGAAACCAGACCAGATTCTAGACCAGAGTCGAGACCAGACCAGGGTCCAGACCAGAGTCCAGACCACAGACCAGACCAGACCAGGGTTCAGACCAGCTTCTAGACCAGGATCCAGACCAGAGACCAGACAAGGCCAGAGACTAGACCAGGGTCCAGACCAGACCAGAGACCAGACCAGGGTCCAGACCAGACACCAGAGACCAGAGTAGAGACCAGACCAGGGTCCAGACCAGAGACCAGACCAGACCAGACCAGACCAGACCAGAGACCAGACCAGAGTAGAGACCAGAGTAGAGAGTAGAGACCAGAGACCAGACCCACCCCCCCCCCATTGCTCAGAGGTCGCGCGGCAGGAACCCGGAATCTCCCGCAGCACGCGCGGCTTTGCAATTCGAACCGAACATAAACTCCTCGAACTGAAGTTTGGGACGGTAACGGGGCGACAGAATCGAACTTACCCGGTGTTCTGCAGCATGGTGGTCCGAGGTTCTGCTCACCTTTCACCCACTTCACCCCGCTGGACCGGAACCGCACCGGGAAACACTTCCGGTTCGCGGGGCTACGTCACCCATAGACATCATATACATAGACATCATATATACATAGACGCTGCATTGTATCACGGCGCCTATAGGAGCTGACGTCTCATCGCGCCGCCATCTTGGATGGGTCTCCATGCGCCTCCAATGCATTTATTTGTAAGGTGTAGGTCCAACCACGACAAGAACTCCACGGATTTTTACCTGTTTTTCCTCACAGTTTGGTTTGTTACAAAGGGCAGAGATATTGTTATGATACAGATCACTGTAAAACATTAAAAAACAACGTGCTTTTCAGTTAAAATATTTTAACTTAAATATTTTAAGTCCAATAGTTAGGGATCCCTAGCTATCTAACTATCCCTTAGTAATGCTACGATAGGTTTAGACTGCTGAGGGACATTTCCTGGTACACAAGGGCTGCTAACTTTCCAAAAACCTTGGAGTAAGATTTAATGAAGACAATCCAAATTTTGCTGTATACAGAACAGCAAGACATTAGACCCAGGATGTTTCATTTTATGTAGGTTTAATAATAAAATATAGCACTCAGAAGTAACATTCCATTATCATATATATATATATATATATATATATATATATATATATATATATATATATATATATATATATATATATATAATGAAATGAAATGAAAAATACTTTATTAATCCCCAAAGGGAAATATTGTAGTATATAATAATAATAACTAGAGGAGGTCTTGTTCCGGAGGCTGATGGCTGCTGGCAGGAATGATCTTCTGTATCTTTCAGTCTTACATCGGACCTGAAGAAGCCGCTCACTGAACACACTTTGTTGTTTCATCACTGTGTTGTGGAGAGGGTGTGAAGAATCCTCCATCATCTTCATCAGCTTGTGCAGCATTCTTCTTTGGACAATCAGCTCCAGCGGCTCCAGAGTTACTCCAAGCACAGAAGCAGCTTTCTGGATCAGTTTGTTGATTCTCTTCAAGTCTCTGGTTCTGATGCTACTACCCCAGCAGATGCTGCAAAGCTGACTGCACTCTCCACAACAGACTTATAGAAGATATGCAACATCTTGGTGCAGACGTTAAACCATCTCAGCTTCCTTAAGAAGTACAGTCTGCTCTGACCTTTCTTGTAGATGTAGTCAGTGTTGCATTTCCAGTCCAGTTTGTTGTCCAGCTGAACTCCAAGATACTTGTATTCCTCCACCACCTCCACCTCCTCTCCCAGGATGGAAACAGTGCTTTGTTTATTCTTCTTCCTCCTGAAGGCAACAATCATCTCTTTTCAGTCTGTCTGCATATAACTCCACAATAAATGGTGAGAAAATCCAGGACAAGTTCCAAACAGGTTTACTATCCAGAACAGGAACGACGTTCTGGACACACCCATCCAGAACAGGAACAACATTTTATCATTGCAAGAGAACAAACATGTCACAAACACCACAATGTAGCCAGACACTGTTGATTCTTTATCAATAGATCTGGAATCTGATAGTGGATCCATAAAAATTGGTTGTCGGACCAGAACATCGACTGCTGGATTGAGGTCTGGACTTTCTGGGGTTTCAGATCTATTATTGCAGATTTTCTGCCTGTTAAGCCATCGTGGGTTGGTGTGGAACATTTGCAGCAATGTGTTTGACTGTTAGGAATATACGTATATATGACGTCTATGTGTCTACATATATATGATGTCTATGTGTCTACGTATATATGATGTCCATGTGTCTACGTATATATGATGTCTGTCTACGTATATATGACGTCTATGTGTCTATGTATATATGATGTCTATGTGTCTATGTATATATGATGTCTATGTGTCTATGTATATATGATGTCTATGTGTCTATGTATATATGATGTCTATGTGTCTACGTATATATGACGTCTATGTGTCTACGTCTATATGATGTCTATGTGTCTACGTATATATGATGTCCATGTGTCTACGTCTATATGATGTCTATGTGTCTACGTATATATGATGTCCATGTGTCTACGTATATATGATGTCTATGTGTCTACGTATATATGACGTCTATGTGTCTACGTCTATATGATGTCTATGTGTCTACGTATATATGATGTCTATGTGTCTATGTATATATGATGTCTATGTGTCTACGTATATATGATGTCCATGTGTCTACGTATATATGATGTCTATGTGTCTACGTCTATATGATGTCTATGTGTCTACGTATATATGATGTCTATGTGTCTACGTATATATGATGTCTATGTTTCTACGTATATATGACGTCTATGTGTCTACGTATATATGATGTCTGTGTGTCTAACTATATATGACGTCTATGTGTCTACGTCTATATGATGTCTATGTGTCTACGTATATATGATGTCCATGTGTCTACGTATATATGATGTCTATGTGTCTACGTATATATGATGTCTGTCTACGTATATATGACGTCTATGTGTCTACGTCTATATGATGTCTATGTGTCTACGTATATATGATGTCTATGTGTCTATGTATATATGATGTCTATGTGTCTACGTATATATGATGTCCATGTGTCTACGTATATATGATGTCTATGTGTCTACGTCTATATGATGTCTATGTGTCTACGTATATATGATGTCTATGTGTCTACGTATATATGATGTCTATGTTTCTATGTATATATGATGTCTATGTGTCTACGTCTATATGATGTCTATGTGTCTACGTATATATGATGTCTGTGTCTACGTATATATGATGTCTATGTGTCTACGTATATATGATGTCTATGTTTCTATGTATATATGATGTCTATGTGTCTACGTATATATGATGTCTATGTGTCTACGTATATATGATGTCTATGTTTCTATGTATATATGATGTCTATGTGTCTACGTATATATGATGTCTATGTGTCTACGTATATATGATGTCTATGTGTCTACGTATATATGATGTCTATGTGTCTACGTATATATGATGTCTATGTTTCTATGTATATATGATGTCTATGTGTCTACGTATATATGATGTCTATGTGTCTACGTATATATGATGTCTATGTGTCTACGTATATATGATGTCTATGTTTCTATGTATATATGATGTCTATGTGTCTACGTCTATATGATGTCTATGTGTCTACGTATATATGATGTCTATGTGTCTACGTGTATATGATGTCTATGTGTCTACGTCTATATGATGTCTATGTTTCTACGTATATATGATGTCTATGTTTCTACGTATATATGATGTCTATGTTTCTACGTATATATGATGTCTATGTGTCTACGTCTATATGATGTCTATGTGTCTACGTCTATATGATGTCTATGTGTCTACGTCTATATGATGTCTATGTGTCTACGTCTATATGATGTCTATGTTTCTACGTATATATGATGTCTATGTTTCTACGTGTATATGATGTCTATGTTTCTACGTATATATGATGTCTATGTTTCAACGTATATATGATGTCTATGTGTCTACGTATATATGATGTCTATGTGTCTACGTCTATATGATGTCTATGTTTCTACGTATATATGATGTCTATGTTTCTACGTATATATGATGTCTATGTGTCTACATCTATATGATGTCTATGTGTCTACGTGTATATGATGTCTATGTGTCTACGTATATATGATGTCTATGTTTCTACGTATATATGTTTATGTGTCTACGTCTATATGATGTCTATGTGTCTACGTATATATGATGTCTATGTGTCTACGTATATATTATGTCTATGTTTCTACGTATATATGATGTCTATGTGTCTACGTATATATGATGTCTATGTGTCTACGTATATATGATGTCTATGTGTCTATGTATATATGATGTCTATTTTTCTACATATATATGTCTATGTTTCTACGTATATATGATGTCTATGTGTCTACGTATATATGATGTCTATATGTCTACGTATATATGATGTCTATGTGTCTACGTATATATGATGTCTATGTGTCTACGTATATATGATGTCTATGTGTCTACGTATATATGACGTCTATGTGTCTACGTATATATGATGTCTGTGTGTCTAACTATATATGACGTCTATGTGTCTACGTCTATATGATGTCTATGTGTCTACGTATATATGATGTCCATGTGTCTACGTATATATGATGTCTATGTGTCTACGTATATATGATGTCTGTCTACGTATATATGACGTCTATGTGTCTACGTCTATATGATGTCTATGTGTCTACGTATATATGATGTCTATGTGTCTATGTATATATGATGTCTATGTGTCTACGTATATATGATGTCCATGTGTCTACGTATATATGATGTCTATGTGTCTACGTCTATATGATGTCTATGTGTCTACGTATATATGATGTCTATGTGTCTACGTATATATGATGTCTATGTTTCTATGTATATATGATGTCTATGTGTCTACGTCTATATGATGTCTATGTGTCTACGTATATATGATGTCTGTGTCTACGTATATATGATGTCTATGTGTCTACGTATATATGATGTCTATGTTTCTATGTATATATGATGTCTATGTGTCTACGTATATATGATGTCTATGTGTCTACGTATATATGATGTCTATGTTTCTATGTATATATGATGTCTATGTGTCTACGTATATATGATGTCTATGTGTCTACGTATATATGATGTCTATGTGTCTACGTATATATGATGTCTATGTTTCTATGTATATATGATGTCTATGTGTCTACGTCTATATGATGTCTATGTGTCTACGTGTATATGATGTCTATGTGTCTACGTCTATATGATGTCTATGTTTCTACGTATATATGATGTCTATGTTTCTACGTATATATGATGTCTATGTTTCTACGTATATATGATGTCTATGTGTCTACGTCTATATGATGTCTATGTGTCTACGTCTATATGATGTCTATGTGTCTACGTGTATATGATGTCTGTCTACGTATATATGACGTCTATGTGTCTATGTATATATGATGTCTATGTGTCTATGTATATATGATGTCTATGTGTCTACGTCTATATGATGTCTATGTGTCTACGTATATATGATGTCTATGTGTCTACGTATATATGATGTCTATGTTTCTATGTATATATGATGTCTATGTGTCTACGTCTATATGATGTCTATGTGTCTACGTATATATGATGTCCATGTGTCTACGTATATATGATGTCTATGTGTCTACGTATATATGATGTCTATGTGTCTACGTATATATGATGTCTATGTGTCTACGTATATATGATGTCTATGTGTCTACGTATATATGATGTCTATGTTTCTATGTATATATGATGTCTATGTGTCTACGTCTATATGATGTCTATGTGTCTACGTGTATATGATGTCTATGTGTCTACGTCTATATGATGTCTATGTTTCTACGTATATATGATGTCTATGTTTCTACGTATATATGATGTCTATGTTTCTACGTATATATGATGTCTATGTGTCTACGTCTATATGATGTCTATGTGTCTACGTCTATATGATGTCTATGTGTCTACGTGTATATGATGTCTATGTGTCTACGTATATATGATGTCCATGTGTCTACGTATATATGATGTCTATGTGTCTACGTATATATGATGTCTATGTGTCTACGTATATATGATGTCTATGTGTCTACGTATATATGATGTCTATGTGTCTACGTATATATGATGTCTATGTTTCTATGTATATATGATGTCTATGTGTCTACGTCTATATGATGTCTATGTGTCTACGTGTATATGATGTCTATGTGTCTACGTCTATATGATGTCTATGTTTCTACGTATATATGATGTCTATGTTTCTACGTATATATGATGTCTATGTTTCTACGTATATATGATGTCTATGTGTCTACGTCTATATGATGTCTATGTGTCTACGTCTATATGATGTCTATGTGTCTACGTGTATATGATGTCTGTCTACGTATATATGACGTCTATGTGTCTATGTATATATGATGTCTATGTGTCTATGTATATATGATGTCTATGTGTCTACGTCTATATGATGTCTATGTGTCTACGTATATATGATGTCTATGTGTCTACGTATATATGATGTCTATGTTTCTATGTATATATGATGTCTATGTGTCTACGTCTATATGATGTCTATGTGTCTACGTATATATGATGTCTGTGTCTACGTATATATGATGTCTATGTGTCTACGTATATATGATGTCTATGTTTCTATGTATATATGATGTCTATGTGTCTACGTATATATGATGTCTATGTGTCTACGTATATATGATGTCTATGTTTCTATGTATATATGATGTCAATGTGTCTACGTATATATGATGTCTATGTGTCTACGTATATATGATGTCTATGTGTCTACGTATATATGATGTCTATGTTTCTATGTATATATGATGTCTATGTGTCTACGTCTATATGATGTCTATGTGTCTACGTGTATATGATGTCTATGTGTCTACGTCTATATGATGTCTATGTTTCTACGTATATATGATGTCTATGTTTCTACGTATATATGATGTCTATGTTTCTACGTATATATGATGTCTATGTGTCTACGTCTATATGATGTCTATGTGTCTACGTCTATATGATGTCTATGTGTCTACGTGTATATGATGTCTATGTGTCTACGTCTATATGATGTCTATGTTTCTACGTATATATGATGTCTATGTTTCTACGTGTATATGATGTCTATGTTTCTACGTATATATGATGTCTATGTTTCAACGTATATATGATGTCTATGTGTCTACGTATATATGATGTCTATGTGTCTACGTCTATATGATGTCTATGTTTCTACGTATATATGATGTCTATGTTTCTACGTATATATGATGTCTATGTGTCTACATCTATATGATGTCTATGTGTCTACGTGTATATGATGTCTATGTGTCTAGGTATATATGATGTCTATGTTTCTACGTATATATGTTTATGTGTCTACGTCTATATGATGTCTATGTGTCTACGTATATATGATGTCTATGTGTCTACGTATATATTATGTCTATGTTTCTACGTATATATGATGTCTATGTGTCTACGTATATATGATGTCTATGTGTCTACGTATATATGATGTCTATGTGTCTATGTATATATGATGTCTATTTTTCTACATATATATGTCTATGTTTCTACGTATATATGATGTCTATGTGTCTACGTATATATGATGTCTATATGTCTACGTATATATGATGTCTATGTGTCTACGTATATATGATGTCTATGTGTCTACGTATATATGATGTTTATGTGTCTACGTATATATGATGTCTATGTGTCTATGTATATATGGTGTCTATGTTTCTACGTATATATGTCTATGTTTCTACGTCTATATGATGTCTATGTGTCTACGTATATATGATGTCTATGTGTCTATGTATATATGATGTCTATGTGTCTACGTGTATATGATGTCTACGTTTCTACGTCTATATGATGTCTATGTGTCTACGTATATATGATGTCTATGTGTCTACGTCTATATGATGTCTATGTGTCTACGTGTATATGATGTCTATGTTTCTACGTATATATGATGTCTATGTGTCTACGTCTATATGATGTCTATGTGTCTACGTATATATGATGTCTATGTTTCTACGTATATGTGATGTCTATGTGTCTACGTCTATATGATGTCTATGTGTCTACGTATATATGATGTCTATGTGTCTACGTATATATGATGTCTATGTGTCTACGTATATATGATGTCTATGTGTCTACGTATATATGATGTCTATGTGTCTACGTATATATGATGTCTATGTGTCTACGCATATATGATGTCTATGTGTCTACGTCTATATGATGTCTATGTGTCTACGTCTATATGATGTCTATGTGTCTACGTCTATATGATGTCTATGTGTCTATGTATATATGATGTCTATGTTTCTACGTATATATGTCTATGTTTCTACGTATATATGATGTCTATGTGTCTACGTATATATGATGTCTATGTGTCTACGTATATATGATGTCTATGTGTCTACGTATATATGATGTCTATGTGTCTACGTAAATATGATGTCTATGTTTATACGTATATATGTCTTTGTTTCTACGTATATATGATGTCTATGTGTCTATGTATATATGATGTCTATGTTTCTACGTATATATGATGTCTATGTGTCTACGTATATATGATGTCTATGTGTCTATGTATATATGATGTCTATGTGTCTACGTGTATATGATGTCTATGTTTCTACGTGTATATGATGTCTATGTGTCTACGTATATATGATGTCTATGTGTCTACGTCTATATGATGTCTATGTGTCTACGTGTATATGATGTCTATGTTTCTACGTGTATATGATGTCTATGTGTCTACGTCTATATGATGTCTATGTGTCTACGTCTATATGATGTCTATGTGTCTACGTATATATGATGTCTATGTTTCTACGTATATATGATGTCTATGTGTCTACGTCTATATGATGTCTATGTGTCTACGTCTATATGATGTCTATGTGTCTACGTGTATATGATGTCTGTCTACGTATATATGACGTCTATGTGTCTATGTATATATGATGTCTATGTGTCTATGTATATATGATGTCTATGTGTCTACGTCTATATGATGTCTATGTGTCTACGTATATATGATGTCTATGTGTCTACGTATATATGATGTCTATGTTTCTATGTATATATGATGTCTATGTGTCTACGTCTATATGATGTCTATGTGTCTACGTATATATGATGTCTGTGTCTTCGTATATATGATGTCTATGTGTCTACGTATATATGATGTCTATGTTTCTATGTATATATGATGTCTATGTGTCTACGTATATATGATGTCTATGTGTCTACGTATATATGATGTCTATGTTTCTATGTATATATGATGTCAATGTGTCTACGTATATATGATGTCTATGTGTCTACGTATATATGATGTCTATGTGTCTACGTATATATGATGTCTATGTTTCTATGTATATATGATGTCTATGTGTCTACGTCTATATGATGTCTATGTGTCTACGTGTATATGATGTCTATGTGTCTACGTCTATATGATGTCTATGTTTCTACGTATATATGATGTCTATGTTTCTACGTATATATGATGTCTATGTTTCTACGTATATATGATGTCTATGTGTCTACGTCTATATGATGTCTATGTGTCTACGTCTATATGATGTCTATGTGTCTACGTGTATATGATGTCTATGTGTCTACGTCTATATGATGTCTATGTTTCTACGTATATATGATGTCTATGTTTCTACGTGTATATGATGTCTATGTTTCTACGTATATATGATGTCTATGTTTCAACGTATATATGATGTCTATGTGTCTACGTATATATGATGTCTATGTGTCTACGTCTATATGATGTCTATGTTTCTACGTATATATGATGTCTATGTTTCTACGTATATATGATGTCTATGTGTCTACATCTATATGATGTCTATGTGTCTACGTGTATATGATGTCTATGTGTCTAGGTATATATGATGTCTATGTTTCTACGTATATATGTTTATGTGTCTACGTCTATATGATGTCTATGTGTCTACGTATATATGATGTCTATGTGTCTACGTATATATTATGTCTATGTTTCTACGTATATATGATGTCTATGTGTCTACGTATATATGATGTCTATGTGTCTACGTATATATGATGTCTATGTGTCTATGTATATATGATGTCTATTTTTCTACATATATATGTCTATGTTTCTACGTATATATGATGTCTATGTGTCTACGTATATATGATGTCTATATGTCTACGTATATATGATGTCTATGTGTCTACGTATATATGATGTCTATGTGTCTACGTATATATGATGTTTATGTGTCTACGTATATATGATGTCTATGTGTCTATGTATATATGGTGTCTATGTTTCTACGTATATATGTCTATGTTTCTACGTCTATATGATGTCTATGTGTCTACGTATATATGATGTCTATGTGTCTATGTATATATGATGTCTATGTGTCTACGTGTATATGATGTCTACGTTTCTACGTCTATATGATGTCTATGTGTCTACGTATATATGATGTCTATGTGTCTACGTCTATATGATGTCTATGTGTCTACGTGTATATGATGTCTATGTTTCTACGTATATATGATGTCTATGTGTCTACGTCTATATGATGTCTATGTGTCTACGTATATATGATGTCTATGTTTCTACGTATATGTGATGTCTATGTGTCTACGTCTATATGATGTCTATGTGTCTACGTATATATGATGTCTATGTGTCTACGTATATATGATGTCTATGTGTCTACGTATATATGATGTCTATGTGTCTACGTATATATGATGTCTATGTGTCTACGTATATATGATGTCTATGTGTCTACGCATATATGATGTCTATGTGTCTACGTCTATATGATGTCTATGTGTCTACGTCTATATGATGTCTATGTGTCTACGTCTATATGATGTCTATGTGTCTATGTATATATGATGTCTATGTTTCTACGTATATATGTCTATGTTTCTACGTATATATGATGTCTATGTGTCTACGTATATATGATGTCTATGTGTCTACGTATATATGATGTCTATGTGTCTACGTATATATGATGTCTATGTGTCTACGTAAATATGATGTCTATGTTTATACGTATATATGTCTTTGTTTCTACGTATATATGATGTCTATGTGTCTATGTATATATGATGTCTATGTTTCTACGTATATATGATGTCTATGTGTCTACGTATATATGATGTCTATGTGTCTATGTATATATGATGTCTATGTGTCTACGTGTATATGATGTCTATGTTTCTACGTGTATATGATGTCTATGTGTCTACGTATATATGATGTCTATGTGTCTACGTCTATATGATGTCTATGTGTCTACGTGTATATGATGTCTATGTTTCTACGTGTATATGATGTCTATGTGTCTACGTCTATATGATGTCTATGTGTCTACGTCTATATGATGTCTATGTGTCTACGTATATATGATGTCTATGTTTCTACGTATATGTGATGTCTATGTGTCTACGTCTATGTGATGTCTATGTGTCTACGTATATATGATGTCTATGTGTCTACGTATATATGATGTCTATGTGTCTACGTATATATGATGTCTATGTGTCTACGTATATATGATGTCTATGTGTCTACGTATATATGATGTCTATGTGTCTACGTCTATATGATGTCTATGTGTCTACGTATATGATGTCTATGTGTCTACGTATATATGATGTCTATGTGTCTACGTCTATATGATGTCTATGTGTCTACGTATATATGATGTCTATGTGTCTACGTATATATGATGTCTACGTGTCTACGTCTATATGATGTCTATGTGTCTACGTATATATGATGTCTATGTGTCTACGTCTATATGATGTCTATGTGTCTACGTATATATGATGTCTATGTGTCTACGTATATATGATGTCTGTGTCTACGTCTATATGATGTCTATGTTTCTACGTATATATGATGTCTATGTGTCTACGTATATATGATGTCTATGTGTCTACGTATATATGATGTCTGTGTGTCTACGCATATATGATGTATATGTGTCTACGTCTATATGATGTCTATGTGTCTACGTCTATATGATGTCTATGTGTCTACGTATATATGATGTCTATGTGTCTACGTATATATGATGTCTATGTGTCTACGTATATATGATGTCTATGTGTCTACGTATATATGATGTCTATGTTTCTACGTATATATGATGTCTATGTGTCTACGTATATATGATGTCTATGTGTCTACGTATATATGATGTCTATGTTTCTACGTCTATATGATGTCTATGTGTCTACGTATATATGTCTTTGTTTCTACGTATATATGATGTCTATGTTTCTACGTATATGTGATGTCTATGTGTCTACGTATATATGATGTCTATGTGTCTACGTCTATATGATGTCTATGTGTCTACGTATATATGATGTCTATGTGTCTACGTATATATGATGTCTATGTGTCTAAGTACATATGTCTATGTGTCTACGTATATATGTCTATGTGTCTACGTATATATGATGTCTATGTGTCTACGTATATATGATGTCTATGTTTCTACGTATATATGTCTATGTTTCTACGTATATATGATGTCTATGTGTCTACGTATATATGATGTTTATGTCTACGTATATATGATGTCTATGTGTCTAAGTATATATGATGTCTATGTGTCTATGTATATATGATGTCTATGTTTCTACGTATATATGTCTATGTGTCTACGTATATATGATGTCTATGTGTCTACGTATATATGATGTCTATGTGTCTACGTATATATGATGTCTATGTTTCTACGTATATATGATGTCTATGTGTCTACGTATATATGATGTCTATGTGTCTACGTATATATGATGTCTATGTGTCTATGTATATATGATGTCTATGTTTCTACGTATATATGTCTATGTGTCTACGTATATATGATGTCTATGTGTCTACGTATATATGATGTCTATGTGTCTACGTATATATGATGTCTATGTTTCTACGTATATATGATGTCTATGTGTCTACGTATATATGATGTCTATGTGTCTACGTATATATGATGTCTATGTGTCTATGTATATATGATGTCTATGTTTCTACATATATATGTCTATGTTTCTACGTATATATGATGTCTATGTATCTACGTATATATGATGTCTATGTGTCTATGTATATATGATGTCTATGTGTCTACGTGTATATGATGTCTACGTTTCTACGTATATATGATGTCTATGTGTCTACGTCTATATGATGTCTATGTGTCTACGTATATATGATGTCTATGTTTCTACGTATATGTGATGTCTATGTGTCTACGTCTATGTGATGTCTATGTGTCTACGTATATATGATGTCTATGTGTCTACGTATATATGATGTCTATGTGTCTACGTATATATGATGTCTATGTGTCTACGTATATATGATGTCTATGTGTCTACGTATATATGATGTCTATGTGTCTACGTATATATGATGTCTATGTGTCTACGTATATATATGATGTCTATGTGTCTACGTATATATGATGTCTATGTGTCTACGTCTATATGATGTCTATGTGCCTACGTATATGATGTCTATGTGTCTACGTATATATGATGTCTATGTGTCTACGTCTATATGATGTCTATGTGTCTACGTATATATGATGTCTATGTGTCTACGTATATATGATGTCTACGTGTCTACGTCTATATGATGTCTATGTGTCTACGTATATGATGTCTATGTGTCTACGTCTATATGATGTCTATGTGTCTACGTATATATGATGTCTATGTGTCTACGTCTATATGATGTCTATGTGTCTACGTATATATGATGTCTATGTGTCTACGTATATATGATGTCTGTGTCTACGTCTATATGATGTCTATGTTTTTACGTGTATATGATGTCTATGTTTCTACGTATATATGATGTCTATGTTTCAACGTATATATGATGTCTATGTGTCTAAGTACATATGTCTATGTGTCTACGTATATATGTCTATGTGTCTACGTATATATGATGTCTATGTTTCTACGTATATATGTTTATGTGTCTACGTCTATATGATGTCTATGTGTCTACGTATATGTGATGTCTATGTGTCTACGTATATATTATGTCTATGTGTCTACGTATATATGATGTCTATGTGTCTACGTCTATATGATGTCTATGTGTCTACGTATATATGATGTCTATGTGTCTACGTATATATGATGTCTACGTGTCTACGTCTATATGATGTCTATGTGTCTACGTATATGATGTCTATGTGTCTACGTCTATATGATGTCTATGTGTCTACGTATATATGATGTCTATGTGTCTACGTCTATATGATGTCTATGTGTCTACGTATATATGATGTCTATGTGTCTACGTATATATGATGTCTGTGTCTACGTCTATATGATGTCTATGTTTTTACGTGTATATGATGTCTATGTTTCTACGTATATATGATGTCTATGTTTCAACGTATATATGATGTCTATGTGTCTAAGTACATATGTCTATGTGTCTACGTATATATGTCTATGTGTCTACGTATATATGATGTCTATGTGTCTACGTATATATGATGTCTATGTTTCTACGTATATATGTCTATGTTTCTACGTATATATGATGTCTATGTGTCTACGTATATATGATGTTTATGTCTACGTATATATGATGTCTATGTGTCTAAGTATATATGATGTCTATGTGTCTATGTATATATGATGTCTATGTTTCTACGTATATATGTCTATGTGTCTACGTATATATGATGTCTATGTGTCTACGTATATATGATGTCTATGTGTCTACGTATATATGATGTCTATGTTTCTACGTATATATGATGTCTATGTGTCTACGTATATATGATGTCTATGTGTCTACGTATATATGATGTCTATCTGTCTATGTATATATGATGTCTATGTTTCTACGTATATATGTCTATGTGTCTACGTATATATGATGTCTATGTGTCTACGTATATATGATGTCTATGTGTCTACGTATATATGATGTCTATGTTTCTACGTATATATGATGTCTATGTGTCTACGTATATATGATGTCTATGTGTCTACGTATATATGATGTCTATGTGTCTATGTATATATGATGTCTATGTTTCTACATATATATGTCTATGTTTCTACGTATATATGATGTCTATGTATCTACGTATATATGATGTCTATGTGTCTATGTATATATGATGTCTATGTGTCTACGTGTATATGATGTCTACGTTTCTACGTATATATGATGTCTATGTGTCTACGTCTATATGATGTCTATGTGTCTACGTATATATGATGTCTATGTTTCTACGTATATGTGATGTCTATGTGTCTACGTCTATGTGATGTCTATGTGTCTACGTATATATGATGTCTATGTGTCTACGTATATATGATGTCTATGTGTCTACGTATATATGATGTCTATGTGTCTACGTATATATGATGTCTATGTGTCTACGTATATATGATGTCTATGTGTCTACGTATATATGATGTCTATGTGTCTACGTATATATATGATGTCTATGTGTCTACGTATATATGATGTCTATGTGTCTACGTCTATATGATGTCTATGTGCCTACGTATATGATGTCTATGTGTCTACGTATATATGATGTCTATGTGTCTACGTCTATATGATGTCTATGTGTCTACGTATATATGATGTCTATGTGTCTACGTATATATGATGTCTACGTGTCTACGTCTATATGATGTCTATGTGTCTACGTATATGATGTCTATGTGTCTACGTCTATATGATGTCTATGTGTCTACGTATATATGATGTCTATGTGTCTACGTCTATATGATGTCTATGTGTCTACGTATATATGATGTCTATGTGTCTACGTATATATGATGTCTGTGTCTACGTCTATATGATGTCTATGTTTTTACGTGTATATGATGTCTATGTTTCTACGTATATATGATGTCTATGTTTCAACGTATATATGATGTCTATGTGTCTACGTATATATGATGTCTATGTGTCTACGTCTATATGATGTCTATGTTTCTACGTATATATGATGTCTATGTTTCTACGTATATATGATGTCTATGTGTCTACATCTATATGATGTCTATGTGTCTACGTGTATATGATGTCTATGTGTCTACGTATATATGATGTCTATGTTTCTACGTATATATGTTTATGTGTCTACGTCTATATGATGTCTATGTGTCTACGTATATGTGATGTCTATGTGTCTACGTATATATTATGTCTATGTTTCTACGTATATATGATGTCTATGTGTCTACGTATATATGATGTCTATGTGTCTACGTATATATGATGTCTATGTGTCTATGTATATATGATGTCTATTTTTCTACATATATATGTCTATGTTTCTACGTATATATGATGTCTATGTGTCTACGTATATATGATGTCTATATGTCTACGTATATATGATGTCTATGTGTCTACGTATATGTGATGTCTATGTGTCTACGTATATATGATGTTTATGTGTCTACGTATATATGATGTCTATGTGTCTATGTATATATGGTGTCTATGTTTCTACGTATATATGTCTATGTTTCTACGTCTATATGATGTCTATGTGTCTACGTATATATGATGTCTATGTGTCTACGTATATATGATGTCTATGTGTCTACGTGTATATGATGTCTACGTTTCTACGTATATATGATGTCTATGTGTCTACGTATATATGATGTCTATGTGTCTACGTCTATATGATGTCTATGTGTCTACGTGTATATGATGTCTATGTTTCTACGTATATATGATGTCTATGTGTCTACGTCTATATGATGTCTATGTGTCTACGTATATATGATGTCTATGTTTCTACGTATATGTGATGTCTATGTGTCTACGTCTATATGATGTCTATGTGTCTACGTATATATGATGTCTATGTGTCTACGTATATATGATGTCTATGTGTCTACGTATATATGATGTCTATGTGTCTACGTATATATGATGTCTATGTGTCTACGCATATATGATGTCTATGTGTCTACGTCTATATGATGTCTATGTGTCTACGTCTATATGATGTCTATGTGTCTACGTCTATATGATGTCTATGTGTCTATGTATATATGATGTCTATGTTTCTACGTATATATGTCTATGTTTCTACGTATATATGATATCTATGTGTCTACGTATATATGATGTCTATGTGTCTATGTATATATGATGTCTATGTGTCTACGTATATATGATGTCTATGTGTCTATGTATATATGATGTCTATGTGTCTACGTGTATATGATGTCTATGTTTCTACGTGTATATGATGTCTATGTGTCTACGTATATATGATGTCTATGTGTCTACGTCTATATGATGTCTATGTGTCTACGTGTATATGATGTCTATGTTTCTACGTGTATATGATGTCTATGTGTCTACGTCTATATGATGTCTATGTGTCTACGTCTATATCATGTCTATGTGTCTACGTATATATGATGTCTATGTTTCTACGTATATGTGATGTCTATGTGTCTACGTCTATGTGATGTCTATGTGTCTACGTATATATGATGTCTGTGTCTACGTCTATATGATGTCTATGTTTCTACGTATATATGATGTCTATGTGTCTACGTATATATGATGTCTATGTGTCTACGTATATATGATGTCTGTGTGTCTACGCATATATGATGTATATGTGTCTACGTCTATATGATGTCTATGTGTCTACGTCTATATGATGTCTATGTGTCTACGTATATATGATGTCTATGTGTCTACGTATATATGATGTCTATGTGTCTACGTATATATGATGTCTATGTGTCTACGTATATATGATGTCTATGTTTCTACGTATATGATGTCTATGTGTCTACGTCTATATGATGTCTATGTGTCTACGTCTATATGATGTCTATGTGTCTACGTATATATGATGTCTATGTGTCTACGTCTATATGATGTCTATGTGTCTACGTATATATGATGTCTATGTGTCTACGTCTATATGATGTCTATGTGTCTACGTATATATGATGTCTATGTGTCTACGTATATATGATGTCTGTGTCTACGTCTATATGATGTCTATGTTTCTACGTATATATGATGTCTATGTGTCTACGTATATATGATGTCTATGTGTCTACGTATATATGATGTCTGTGTGTCTACGCATATATGATGTATATGTGTCTACGTCTATATGATGTCTATGTGTCTACGTCTATATGATGTCTATGTGTCTACGTATATATGATGTCTATGTGTCTACGTATATATGATGTCTATGTGTCTACGTATATATGATGTCTATGTGTCTATGTATATATGATGTCTATGTTTCTACGTATATATGTCTATGTGTCTACGTATATATGATGTCTATGTGTCTACGTATATATGATGTCTATGTGTCTACGTATATATGATGTCTATGTTTCTACGTATATATGATGTCTATGTGTCTACGTATATATGATGCCTATGTGTCTACGTATATATGATGTCTATGTGTCTATGTATATATGATGTCTATGTTTCTACATATATATGTCTATGTTTCTACGTATATATGATGTCTATGTATCTACGTATATATGATGTCTATGTGTCTATGTATATATGATGTCTATGTGTCTACGTGTATATGATGTCTACGTTTCTACGTATATATGATGTCTATGTGTCTACGTCTATATGATGTCTATGTGTCTACGTATATATGATGTCTATGTTTCTACGTATATGTGATGTCTATGTGTCTACGTCTATGTGATGTCTATGTGTCTACGTATATATGATGTCTATGTGTCTACGTATATATGATGTCTATGTGTCTACGTATATATGATGTCTATGTGTCTACGTATATATGATGTCTATGTGTCTACGTATATATGATGTCTATGTGTCTACGTATATATGATGTCTATGTGTCTACGTATATATATGATGTCTATGTGTCTACGTATATATGATGTCTATGTGTCTACGTCTATATGATGTCTATGTGCCTACGTATATGATGTCTATGTGTCTACGTATATATGATGTCTATGTGTCTACGTCTATATGATGTCTATGTGTCTACGTATATATGATGTCTATGTGTCTACGTATATATGATGTCTACGTGTCTACGTCTATATGATGTCTATGTGTCTACGTATATGATGTCTATGTGTCTACGTCTATATGATGTCTATGTGTCTACGTATATATGATGTCTATGTGTCTACGTCTATATGATGTCTATGTGTCTACGTATATATGATGTCTATGTGTCTACGTATATATGATGTCTGTGTCTACGTCTATATGATGTCTATGTTTCTACGTATATATGTCTATGTTTCTACGTATATATGATGTCTATGTGTCTACGTATATATGATGTTTATGTCTACGTATATATGATGTCTATGTGTCTACGTATATATGATGTTTATGTCTACGTATATATGATGTCTATGTGTCTACGTATATATGATGTCTATGTTTCTACGTATATATGTCTATGTTTCTACGTATATATGATGTCTATGTGTCTACGTATATATGATGTTTATGTCTACGTATATATGATGTCTATGTGTCTACGTATATATGATGTCTATGTGTCTATGTATATATGATGTCTATGTTTCTACGTATATATGTCTATGTGTCTACGTATATATGATGTCTATGTGTCTACGTATATATGATGTCTATGTGTCTACGTATATATGATGTCTATGTTTCTACGTATATATGATGTCTATGTGTCTACGTATATATGATGCCTATGTGTCTACGTATATATGATGTCTATGTGTCTATGTATATATGATGTCTATGTTTCTACATATATATGTCTATGTTTCTACGTATATATGATGTCTATGTATCTACGTATATATGATGTCTATGTGTCTATGTATATATGATGTCTATGTGTCTACGTGTATATGATGTCTACGTTTCTACGTATATATGATGTCTATGTGTCTACGTCTATATGATGTCTATGTGTCTACGTATATATGATGTCTATGTTTCTACGTATATGTGATGTCTATGTGTCTACGTCTATGTGATGTCTATGTGTCTACGTATATATGATGTCTATGTGTCTACGTATATATGATGTCTATGTGTCTACGTATATATGATGTCTATGTGTCTACGTATATATGATGTCTATGTGTCTACGTATATATGATGTCTATGTGTCTACGTATATATGATGTCTATGTGTCTACGTATATATATGATGTCTATGTGTCTATGTACATATGTCTATGTGTCTACGTATATATGTCTATGTGTCTACGTATATATGATGTCTATGTGTCTACGTATATATGATGTCTATGTTTCTACGTATATATGTCTATGTTTCTACGTATATATGATGTCTATGTGTCTACGTATATATGATGTTTATGTCTACGTATATATGATGTCTATGTGTCTACGTATATATGATGTCTATGTGTCTATGTATATATGATGTCTATGTTTCTACGTATATATGTCTATGTGTCTACGTATATATGATGTCTATGTGTCTACGTATATATGATGTCTATGTGTCTACGTATATATGATGTCTATGTTTCTACGTATATATGATGTCTATGTGTCTACGTATATATGATGCCTATGTGTCTACGTATATATGATGTCTATGTGTCTATGTATATATGATGTCTATGTTTCTACATATATATGTCTATGTTTCTACGTATATATGATGTCTATGTATCTACGTATATATGATGTCTATGTGTCTATGTATATATGATGTCTATGTGTCTACGTGTATATGATGTCTACGTTTCTACGTATATATGATGTCTATGTTTCTACATATATATGTCTATGTTTCTACGTATATATGATGTCTATGTATCTACGTATATATGATGTCTATGTGTCTATGTATATATGATGTCTATGTGTCTACGTGTATATGATGTCTACGTTTCTACGTATATATGATGTCTATGTGTCTACGTCTATATGATGTCTATGTGTCTACGTATATATGATGTCTATGTTTCTACGTATATGTGATGTCTATGTGTCTACGTCTATGTGATGTCTATGTGTCTACGTATATATGATGTCTATGTGTCTACGTATATATGATGTCTATGTGTCTACGTATATATGATGTCTATGTGTCTACGTATATATGATGTCTATGTGTCTACGTATATATGATGTCTATGTGTCTACGTATATATGATGTCTATGTGTCTACGTATATATATGATGTCTATGTGTCTACGTATATATGATGTCTATGTGTCTACGTCTATATGATGTCTATGTGCCTACGTATATGATGTCTATGTGTCTACGTATATATGATGTCTATGTGTCTACGTCTATATGATGTCTATGTGTCTACGTATATATGATGTCTATGTGTCTACGTATATATGATGTCTACGTGTCTACGTCTATATGATGTCTATGTGTCTACGTATATGATGTCTATGTGTCTACGTCTATATGATGTCTATGTGTCTACGTATATATGATGTCTATGTGTCTACGTCTATATGATGTCTATGTGTCTACGTATATATGATGTCTATGTGTCTACGTATATATGATGTCTGTGTCTACGTCTATATGATGTCTATGTTTCTACGTATATATGTCTATGTTTCTACGTATATATGATGTCTATGTGTCTACGTATATATGATGTTTATGTCTACGTATATATGATGTCTATGTGTCTACGTATATATGATGTTTATGTCTACGTATATATGATGTCTATGTGTCTACGTATATATGATGTCTATGTTTCTACGTATATATGTCTATGTTTCTACGTATATATGATGTCTATGTGTCTACGTATATATGATGTTTATGTCTACGTATATATGATGTCTATGTGTCTACGTATATATGATGTCTATGTGTCTATGTATATATGATGTCTATGTTTCTACGTATATATGTCTATGTGTCTACGTATATATGATGTCTATGTGTCTACGTATATATGATGTCTATGTGTCTACGTATATATGATGTCTATGTTTCTACGTATATATGATGTCTATGTGTCTACGTATATATGATGCCTATGTGTCTACGTATATATGATGTCTATGTGTCTATGTATATATGATGTCTATGTTTCTACATATATATGTCTATGTTTCTACGTATATATGATGTCTATGTATCTACGTATATATGATGTCTATGTGTCTATGTATATATGATGTCTATGTGTCTACGTGTATATGATGTCTACGTTTCTACGTATATATGATGTCTATGTGTCTACGTCTATATGATGTCTATGTGTCTACGTATATATGATGTCTATGTTTCTACGTATATGTGATGTCTATGTGTCTACGTCTATGTGATGTCTATGTGTCTACGTATATATGATGTCTATGTGTCTACGTATATATGATGTCTATGTGTCTACGTATATATGATGTCTATGTGTCTACGTATATATGATGTCTATGTGTCTACGTATATATGATGTCTATGTGTCTACGTATATATGATGTCTATGTGTCTACGTATATATATGATGTCTATGTGTCTACGTATATATGATGTCTATGTGTCTACGTCTATATGATGTCTATGTGCCTACGTATATGATGTCTATGTGTCTACGTATATATGATGTCTATGTGTCTACGTCTATATGATGTCTATGTGTCTACGTATATATGATGTCTATGTGTCTACGTATATATGATGTCTACGTGTCTACGTCTATATGATGTCTATGTGTCTACGTATATGATGTCTATGTGTCTACGTCTATATGATGTCTATGTGTCTACGTATATATGATGTCTATGTGTCTACGTCTATATGATGTCTATGTGTCTACGTATATATGATGTCTATGTGTCTACGTATATATGATGTCTGTGTCTACGTCTATATGATGTCTATGTTTCTACGTATATATGTCTATGTTTCTACGTATATATGATGTCTATGTGTCTACGTATATATGATGTTTATGTCTACGTATATATGATGTCTATGTGTCTACGTATATATGATGTTTATGTCTACGTATATATGATGTCTATGTGTCTACGTATATATGATGTCTATGTTTCTACGTATATATGTCTATGTTTCTACGTATATATGATGTCTATGTGTCTACGTATATATGATGTTTATGTCTACGTATATATGATGTCTATGTGTCTACGTATATATGATGTCTATGTGTCTATGTATATATGATGTCTATGTTTCTACGTATATATGTCTATGTGTCTACGTATATATGATGTCTATGTGTCTACGTATATATGATGTCTATGTGTCTACGTATATATGATGTCTATGTTTCTACGTATATATGATGTCTATGTGTCTACGTATATATGATGCCTATGTGTCTACGTATATATGATGTCTATGTGTCTATGTATATATGATGTCTATGTTTCTACATATATATGTCTATGTTTCTACGTATATATGATGTCTATGTATCTACGTATATATGATGTCTATGTGTCTATGTATATATGATGTCTATGTGTCTACGTGTATATGATGTCTACGTTTCTACGTATATATGATGTCTATGTGTCTACGTCTATATGATGTCTATGTGTCTACGTATATATGATGTCTATGTTTCTACGTATATGTGATGTCTATGTGTCTACGTCTATGTGATGTCTATGTGTCTACGTATATATGATGTCTATGTGTCTACGTATATATGATGTCTATGTGTCTACGTATATATGATGTCTATGTGTCTACGTATATATGATGTCTATGTGTCTACGTATATATGATGTCTATGTGTCTACGTATATATGATGTCTATGTGTCTACGTATATATATGATGTCTATGTGTCTATGTACATATGTCTATGTGTCTACGTATATATGTCTATGTGTCTACGTATATATGATGTCTATGTGTCTACGTATATATGATGTCTATGTTTCTACGTATATATGTCTATGTTTCTACGTATATATGATGTCTATGTGTCTACGTATATATGATGTTTATGTCTACGTATATATGATGTCTATGTGTCTACGTATATATGATGTCTATGTGTCTATGTATATATGATGTCTATGTTTCTACGTATATATGTCTATGTGTCTACGTATATATGATGTCTATGTGTCTACGTATATATGATGTCTATGTGTCTACGTATATATGATGTCTATGTTTCTACGTATATATGATGTCTATGTGTCTACGTATATATGATGCCTATGTGTCTACGTATATATGATGTCTATGTGTCTATGTATATATGATGTCTATGTTTCTACATATATATGTCTATGTTTCTACGTATATATGATGTCTATGTATCTACGTATATATGATGTCTATGTGTCTATGTATATATGATGTCTATGTGTCTACGTGTATATGATGTCTACGTTTCTACGTATATATGATGTCTATGTGTCTACGTCTATATGATGTCTATGTGTCTACGTATATATGATGTCTATGTTTCTACGTATATATGATGTCTATGTGTCTACGTCTATGTGATGTCTATGTGTCTACGTATATATGATGTCTATGTGTCTACGTATATATGATGTCTATGTGTCTACGTATATATGATGTCTATGTGTCTACGTATATATGATGTCTATGTTTCTACGTATATATGTCTATGTTTCTACGTATATATGATGTCTATGTGTCTACGTATATATGATGTTTATGTCTACGTATATATGATGTCTATGTGTCTATGTATATATGATGTCTATGTTTCTACGTATATATGTCTATGTGTCTACGTATATATGATGTCTATGTGTCTACGTATATATGATGTCTATGTGTCTACGTATATATGATGTCTATGTTTCTACGTATATATGATGTCTATGTGTCTACGTATATATGATGCCTATGTGTCTACGTATATATGATGTCTATGTGTCTATGTATATATGATGTCTATGTTTCTACATATATATGTCTATGTTTCTACGTATATATGATGTCTATGTATCTACGTATATATGATGTCTATGTGTCTATGTATATATGATGTCTATGTGTCTACGTGTATATGATGTCTACGTTTCTACGTATATATGATGTCTATGTGTCTACGTCTATATGATGTCTATGTGTCTACGTATATATGATGTCTATGTTTCTACGTATATGTGATGTCTATGTGTCTACGTCTATGTGATGTCTATGTGTCTACGTATATATGATGTCTATGTGTCTACGTATATATGATGTCTATGTGTCTACGTATATATGATGTCTATGTGTCTACGTATATATGATGTCTATGTGTCTACGTATATATGATGTCTATGTGTCTACGTATATATGATGTCTATGTGTCTACGTATATATGATGTCTATGTGTCTACGTATATATGATGTCTATGTGTCTACGTATATATGATGTCTATGTGTCTACGTATATATGATGTCTATGTGTCTACGTATATATATGATGTCTATGTGTCTATGTACATATGTCTATGTGTCTACGTATATATGTCTATGTGTCTACGTATATATGATGTCTATGTGTCTACGTATATATGATGTCTATGTTTCTACGTATATATGTCTATGTTTCTACGTATATATGATGTCTATGTGTCTACGTATATATGATGTTTATGTCTACGTATATATGATGTCTATGTGTCTACGTATATATGATGTCTATGTGTCTATGTATATATGATGTCTATGTTTCTACGTATATATGTCTATGTGTCTACGTATATATGATGTCTATGTGTCTACGTATATATGATGTCTATGTGTCTACGTATATATGATGTCTATGTTTCTACGTATATATGATGTCTATGTGTCTACGTATATATGATGCCTATGTGTCTACGTATATATGATGTCTATGTGTCTATGTATATATGATGTCTATGTTTCTACATATATATGTCTATGTTTCTACGTATATATGATGTCTATGTATCTACGTATATATGATGTCTATGTGTCTATGTATATATGATGTCTATGTGTCTACGTGTATATGATGTCTACGTTTCTACGTATATATGATGTCTATGTGTCTACGTCTATATGATGTCTATGTGTCTACGTATATATGATGTCTATGTTTCTACGTATATATGATGTCTATGTGTCTACGTCTATGTGATGTCTATGTGTCTACGTATATATGATGTCTATGTGTCTACGTATATATGATGTCTATGTGTCTACGTATATATGATGTCTATGTGTCTACGTATATATGATGTCTATGTTTCTACGTATATATGTCTATGTTTCTACGTATATATGATGTCTATGTGTCTACGTATATATGATGTTTATGTCTACGTATATATGATGTCTATGTGTCTACGTATATATGATGTCTATGTGTCTATGTATATATGATGTCTATGTTTCTACGTATATATGTCTATGTGTCTACGTATATATGATGTCTATGTGTCTACGTATATATGATGTCTATGTGTCTACGTATATATGATGTCTATGTTTCTACGTATATATGATGTCTATGTGTCTACGTATATATGATGCCTATGTGTCTACGTATATATGATGTCTATGTGTCTATGTATATATGATGTCTATGTTTCTACATATATATGTCTATGTTTCTACGTATATATGATGTCTATGTATCTACGTATATATGATGTCTATGTGTCTATGTATATATGATGTCTATGTGTCTACGTGTATATGATGTCTACGTTTCTACGTATATATGATGTCTATGTGTCTACGTCTATATGATGTCTATGTGTCTACGTATATATGATGTCTATGTTTCTACGTATATGTGATGTCTATGTGTCTACGTCTATGTGATGTCTATGTGTCTACGTATATATGATGTCTATGTGTCTACGTATATATGATGTCTATGTGTCTACGTATATATGATGTCTATGTGTCTACGTATATATGATGTCTATGTGTCTACGTATATATGATGTCTATGTGTCTACGTATATATGATGTCTATGTGTCTACGTATATATATGATGTCTATGTGTCTACGTATATATGATGTCTATGTGTCTACGTCTATATGATGTCTATGTGCCTACGTATATGATGTCTATGTGTCTACGTATATATGATGTCTATGTGTCTACGTCTATATGATGTCTATGTGTCTACGTATATATGATGTCTATGTGTCTACGTATATATGATGTCTACGTGTCTACGTCTATATGATGTCTATGTGTCTACGTATATGATGTCTTTGTGTCTACGTCTATATGATGTCTATGTGTCTACGTATATATGATGTCTATGTGTCTACGTCTATATGATGTCTATGTGTCTACGTATATATGATGTCTATGTGTCTACGTATATATGATGTCTGTGTCTACGTCTATATGATGTCTATGTTTCTACGTGTATATGATGTCTATGTTTCTACGTATATATGATGTCTATGTTTCAACGTATATATGATGTCTATGTGTCTACGTATATACGATGTCTATGTGTCTACGTCTATATGATGTCTATGTTTCTACGTATATATGATGTCTATGTTTCTACGTATATATGATGTCTATGTGTCTACATCTATATGATGTCTATGTGTCTACGTGTATATGATGTCTATGTGTCTACGTATATATGATGTCTATGTTTCTACGTATATATGTTTATGTGTCTACGTCTATATGATGTCTATGTGTCTACGTATATATGATGTCTATGTGTCTACGTATATATTATGTCTATGTTTCTACGTATATATGATGTCTATGTGTCTACGTATATATGATGTCTATGTGTCTACGTATATATGATGTCTATGTGTCTATGTATATATGATGTCTATTTTTCTACATATATATGTCTATGTTTCTACGTATATATGATGTCTATGTGTCTACGTATATATGATGTCTATATGTCTACGTATATATGATGTCTATGTGTCTACGTATATATGATGTCTATGTGTCTACGTATATATGATGTTTATGTGTCTACGTATATATGATGTCTATGTGTCTATGTATATATGGTGTCTATGTTTCTACGTATATATGTCTATGTTTCTACGTCTATATGATGTCTATGTGTCTACGTATATATGATGTCTATGTGTCTATGTATATATGATGTCTACGTGTCTACGTGTATATGATGTCTACGTTTCTATGTATATATGATGTCTATGTGTCTACGTATATATGATGTCTATGTGTCTACGTCTATATGATGTCTATGTGTCTACGTGTATATGATGTCTATGTTTCTACGTATATATGATGTCTATGTGTCTACGTCTATATGATGTCTATGTGTCTACGTATATATGATGTCTATGTTTCTACGTATATGTGATGTCTATGTGTCTACGTCTATATGATGTCTATGTGTCTACGTATATATGATGTCTATGTGTCTACGTATATATGATGTCTATGTGTCTACGTATATATGATGTCTATGTGTCTACGTATATATGATGTCTATGTGTCTACGTATATATGATGTCTATGTGTCTACGCATATATGATGTCTATGTGTCTATGTATATATGATGTCTATGTGTCTACGTGTATATGATGTCTACGTTTCTACGTATATATGATGTCTATGTGTCTACGTCTATATGATGTCTATGTGTCTACGTATATATGATGTCTATGTTTCTACGTATATGTGATGTCTATGTGTCTACGTCTATGTGATGTCTATGTGTCTACGTATATATGATGTCTATGTGTCTACGTATATATGATGTCTATGTGTCTACGTATATATGATGTCTATGTGTCTACGTATATATGATGTCTATGTGTCTACGTATATATGATGTCTATGTGTCTACGTATATATGATGTCTATGTGTCTACGTATATATGATGTCTATGTGTCTACGTATATATGATGTCTATGTGTCTACGTATATATGATGTCTATGTGTCTACGTATATATGATGTCTATGTGTCTACGTATATATGATGTCTATGTGTCTACGTATATATATGATGTCTATGTGTCTATGTACATATGTCTATGTGTCTACGTATATATGTCTATGTGTCTACGTATATATGATGTCTATGTGTCTACGTATATATGATGTCTATGTTTCTACGTATATATGTCTATGTTTCTACGTATATATGATGTCTATGTGTCTACGTATATATGATGTTTATGTCTACGTATATATGATGTCTATGTGTCTACGTATATATGATGTCTATGTGTCTATGTATATATGATGTCTATGTTTCTACGTATATATGTCTATGTGTCTACGTATATATGATGTCTATGTGTCTACGTATATATGATGTCTATGTGTCTACGTATATATGATGTCTATGTTTCTACGTATATATGATGTCTATGTGTCTACGTATATATGATGCCTATGTGTCTACGTATATATGATGTCTATGTGTCTATGTATATATGATGTCTATGTTTCTACATATATATGTCTATGTTTCTACGTATATATGATGTCTATGTATCTACGTATATATGATGTCTATGTGTCTATGTATATATGATGTCTATGTGTCTACGTGTATATGATGTCTACGTTTCTACGTATATATGATGTCTATGTGTCTACGTCTATATGATGTCTATGTGTCTACGTATATATGATGTCTATGTTTCTACGTATATATGATGTCTATGTGTCTACGTCTATGTGATGTCTATGTGTCTACGTATATATGATGTCTATGTGTCTACGTATATATGATGTCTATGTGTCTACGTATATATGATGTCTATGTGTCTACGTATATATGATGTCTATGTTTCTACGTATATATGTCTATGTTTCTACGTATATATGATGTCTATGTGTCTACGTATATATGATGTTTATGTCTACGTATATATGATGTCTATGTGTCTACGTATATATGATGTCTATGTGTCTATGTATATATGATGTCTATGTTTCTACGTATATATGTCTATGTGTCTACGTATATATGATGTCTATGTGTCTACGTATATATGATGTCTATGTGTCTACGTATATATGATGTCTATGTTTCTACGTATATATGATGTCTATGTGTCTACGTATATATGATGCCTATGTGTCTACGTATATATGATGTCTATGTGTCTATGTATATATGATGTCTATGTTTCTACATATATATGTCTATGTTTCTACGTATATATGATGTCTATGTATCTACGTATATATGATGTCTATGTGTCTATGTATATATGATGTCTATGTGTCTACGTGTATATGATGTCTACGTTTCTACGTATATATGATGTCTATGTGTCTACGTCTATATGATGTCTATGTGTCTACGTATATATGATGTCTATGTTTCTACGTATATGTGATGTCTATGTGTCTACGTCTATGTGATGTCTATGTGTCTACGTATATATGATGTCTATGTGTCTACGTATATATGATGTCTATGTGTCTACGTATATATGATGTCTATGTGTCTACGTATATATGATG
Source organism: Telmatherina bonti (assembly GCF_933228915.1). NCBI lineage: Eukaryota > Metazoa > Chordata > Actinopteri > Atheriniformes > Telmatherinidae > Telmatherina > Telmatherina bonti. The sequence continues at coordinate 468,254 of NC_136615.1, forward strand.
TCTATGTGTCTACGTATATATGATGTCTATGTGTCTACGTATATATGATGTCTATGTGTCTACGTATATATATGATGTCTATGTGTCTACGTATATATGATGTCTATGTGTCTACGTCTATATGATGTCTATGTGCCTACGTATATGATGTCTATGTGTCTACGTATATATGATGTCTATGTGTCTACGTCTATATGATGTCTATGTGTCTACGTATATATGATGTCTATGTGTCTACGTATATATGATGTCTACGTGTCTACGTCTATATGATGTCTATGTGTCTACGTATATGATGTCTATGTGTCTACGTCTATATGATGTCTATGTGTCTACGTATATATGATGTCTATGTGTCTACGTCTATATGATGTCTATGTGTCTACGTATATATGATGTCTATGTGTCTACGTATATATGATGTCTGTGTCTACGTCTATATGATGTCTATGTTTCTACGTGTATATGATGTCTATGTTTCTACGTATATATGATGTCTATGTTTCAACGTATATATGATGTCTATGTGTCTACGTATATACGATGTCTATGTGTCTACGTCTATATGATGTCTATGTTTCTACGTATATATGATGTCTATGTTTCTACGTATATATGATGTCTATGTGTCTACATCTATATGATGTCTATGTGTCTACGTGTATATGATGTCTATGTGTCTACGTATATATGATGTCTATGTTTCTACGTATATATGTTTATGTGTCTACGTCTATATGATGTCTATGTGTCTACGTATATATGATGTCTATGTGTCTACGTATATATTATGTCTATGTTTCTACGTATATATGATGTCTATGTGTCTACGTATATATGATGTCTATGTGTCTACGTATATATGATGTCTATGTGTCTATGTATATATGATGTCTATTTTTCTACATATATATGTCTATGTTTCTACGTATATATGATGTCTATGTGTCTACGTATATATGATGTCTATATGTCTACGTATATATGATGTCTATGTGTCTACGTATATATGATGTCTATGTGTCTACGTATATATGATGTTTATGTGTCTACGTATATATGATGTCTATGTGTCTATGTATATATGGTGTCTATGTTTCTACGTATATATGTCTATGTTTCTACGTCTATATGATGTCTATGTGTCTACGTATATATGATGTCTATGTGTCTATGTATATATGATGTCTACGTGTCTACGTGTATATGATGTCTACGTTTCTATGTATATATGATGTCTATGTGTCTACGTATATATGATGTCTATGTGTCTACGTCTATATGATGTCTATGTGTCTACGTGTATATGATGTCTATGTTTCTACGTATATATGATGTCTATGTGTCTACGTCTATATGATGTCTATGTGTCTACGTATATATGATGTCTATGTTTCTACGTATATGTGATGTCTATGTGTCTACGTCTATATGATGTCTATGTGTCTACGTATATATGATGTCTATGTGTCTACGTATATATGATGTCTATGTGTCTACGTATATATGATGTCTATGTGTCTACGTATATATGATGTCTATGTGTCTACGTATATATGATGTCTATGTGTCTACGCATATATGATGTCTATGTGTCTACGTCTATATGATGTCTATGTGTCTACGTCTATATGATGTCTATGTGTCTACGTCTATATGATGTCTATGTGTCTATGTATATATGATGTCTATGTTTCTACGTATATATGTCTATGTTTCTACGTATATATGATGTCTATGTGTCTACGTATATATGATGTCTATGTGTCTACGTATATATGATGTCTATGTGTCTATGTATATATGATGTCTATGTGTCTACGTGTATATGATGTCTATGTTTCTACGTGTATATGGTGTCTATGTGTCTACGTATATATGATGTCTATGTGTCTACGTCTATATGATGTCTATGTGTCTACGTGTATATGATGTCTATGTTTCTACGTGTATATGATGTCTATGTGTCTACGTCTATATGATGTCTATGTGTCTACGTCTATATGATGTCTATGTGTCTACGTATATATGATGTCTATGTTTCTACGTATATGTGATGTCTATGTGTCTACGTCTATGTGATGTCTATGTGTCTACGTATATATGATGTCTATGTGTCTACGTATATATGATGTCTATGTGTCTACGTATATATGATGTCTATGTGTCTACGTATATATGATGTCTATGTGTCTACGTATATATGATGTCTATGTGTCTACGTCTATATGATGTCTATGTGTCTACGTATATGATGTCTATGTGTCTACGTATATATGATGTCTATGTGTCTACGTCTATATGATGTCTATGTGTCTACGTATATATGATGTCTATGTGTCTACGTATATATGATGTCTACGTGTCTACGTCTATATGATGTCTATGTGTCTACGTATATGATGTCTATGTGTCTACGTCTATATGATGTCTATGTGTCTACGTCTATATGATGTCTATGTGTCTACGTATATATGATGTCTATGTGTCTACGTCTATATGATGTCTATGTGTCTACGTATATATGATGTCTATGTGTCTACGTATATATGATGTCTATGTGTCTACGTATATATGATGTCTATGTGTCTACGTATATATGATGTCTATGTGTCTACGTATATATGATGTCTATGTGTCTACGTATATATGATGTCTATGTTTCTACGTATATATGATGTCTATGTTTCTACGTATATGTGATGTCTATGTGTCTACGTATATATGATGTCTATGTGTCTACGTATATATGATGTCTATGTGTCTACGTATATATGATGTCTATGTGTCTATGTACATATGTCTATGTGTCTACGTATATATGTCTATGTGTCTACGTATATATGATGTCTATGTGTCAACGTATATATGATGTCTATGTTTCTACGTATATATGTCTATGTTTCTACGTATATATGATGTCTATGTGTCTACGTATATATGATGTTTATTTCTAAGTATATATGATGTCTATGTGTCTACGTATATATGATGTCTATGTGTCTATGTATATATGATGTCTATGTTTCTACGTATATATGATGTCTATGTGTCTACGTATATATGATGTCTATGTGTCTACGTCTATATGATGTCTATGTTTCTACGTATATATGATGTCTATGTGTCTACGTATATATGATGTCTATGTGTCTACGTATATATGATGTCTATGTTTCTACGTCTATATGATGTCTATGTGTCTACGTATATATGATGTCTTTGTTTCTACGTATATATGATGTCTATATTTCTACGTATATGTGATGTCTATGTGTCTACGTATATATGATGTCTATGTGTCTACGTCTATATGATGTCTATGTGTCTACGTATATATGATGTCTATGTGTCTACGTATATATGATGTCTATGTGTCTATGTACATATGTCTATGTGTCTACGTATATATGTCTATGTGTCTACGTATATATGATGTCTATGTGTCTACGTATATATGATGTCTATGTTTCTACGTATATATGTCTATGTTTCTACGTATATATGATGTCTATGTGTCTACGTATATATGATGTTTATGTGTCTACGTATATATGATGTCTATGTGTCTACGTATATATGATGTCTATGTGTCTACGTATATATGATGTCTATGTGTCTACGTATATATGATGTCTATGTTTCTACGTATATATGATGTCTATGTGTCTACGTATATATGATGTCTATGTGTCTACGTATATATGATGTCTATGTGTCTATGTATATATGATGTCTATGTTTCTACATATATATGTCTATGTTTCTACGTATATATGATGTCTATGTATCTACGTATATATGATGTCTATGTGTCTATGTATATATGATGTCTATGTGTCTACGTGTATATGATGTCTACGTTTCTACGTATATATGATGTCTATGTGTCTACGTCTATATGATGTCTATGTGTCAACGTATATATGATGTCTATGTTTCTACGTATATGTGATGTCTATGTGTCTACGTCTATGTGATGTCTATGTGTCTACGTATATATGATGTCTATGTGTCTACGTATATATGATGTCTATGTGTCTACGTATATATGATGTCTATGTGTCTACGTATATATGATGTCTATGTGTCTACGTATATATGATGTCTATGTGTCTACGTATATATGATGTCTATGTGTCTACGTATATATATATGATGTCTATGTGTCTACGTATATATGATGTCTATGTGTCTACGTCTATATGATGTCTATGTGCCTACGTATATGATGTCTATGTGTCTACGTATATATGATGTCTGTGTCTACGTCTATATGATGTCTATGTGTCTACGTATATATGATGTCTATGTGTCTACGTATATATGATGTCTACGTGTCTACGTCTATATGATGTCTATGTGTCTACGTATATGATGTCTATGTGTCTACGTCTATATGATGTCTATGTGTCTACGTATATATGATGTCTATGTGTCTACGTCTATATGATGTCTATGTGTCTACGTATATATGATGTCTATGTGTCTACGTATATATGATGTCTGTGTCTACGTCTATATGATGTCTATGTTTCTACGTATATATGATGTCTATGTGTCTACGTATATATGATGTCTATGTGTCTACGTATATATGATGTCTGTGTGTCTACGCATATATGATGTCTATGTGTCTATGTCTATATGATGTCTATGTGTCTACGTCTATATGATGTCTATGTTTCTACGTATATATGATGTCTATGTGTCTACGTATATATGATGTCTATGTGTCTACGTATATATGATGTCTATGTTTCTACGTCTATATGATGTCTATGTGTCTACGTATATATGATGTCTTTGTTTCTACGTATATATGATGTCTATATTTCTACGTATATGTGATGTCTATGTGTCTACGTATATATGATGTCTATGTGTCTACGTCTATATGATGTCTATGTGTCTACGTATATATGATGTCTATGTGTCTACGTATATATGATGTCTATGTGTCTATGTACATATGTCTATGTGTCTACGTATATATGTCTATGTGTCTACGTATATATGATGTCTATGTGTCTACGTATATATGATGTCTATGTTTCTACGTATATATGTCTATGTTTCTACGTATATATGATGTCTATGTGTCTACGTATATATGATGTTTATGTGTCTACGTATATATGATGTCTATGTGTCTACGTATATATGATGTCTATGTGTCTATGTATATATGATGTCTATGTTTCTACGTATATATGTCTGTTTCTACGTATATATGTCTATGTGTCTACGTATATATGATGTCTATGTGTCTACGTATGTATGATGTCTATGTGTCTACGTATATATGATGTCTATGTTTCTACGTATATATGATGTCTGTGTCTACGTATATATGATGTCTATGTGTCTACGTATATATGATGTCTATGTGTCTATGTATATATGATGTCTATGTTTCTACATATATATGTCTATGTTTCTACGTATATATGATGTCTATGTTTCTACCTATATATGTCTATGTTTCTACGTATATATGATGTCTATGTGTCTACGTATATATGATGTCTATGTGTCTATGTATATATGATGTCTATGTGTCTACGTGTATATGATGTCTACGTTTCTACGTATATATGATGTCTATGTGTCTACGTCTATATGATGTCTATGTGTCTACGTATATATGATGTCTATGTTTCTACGGATATGTGATGTCTATGTGTCTACGTCTATATGATGTCTATGTGTCTACGTATATATGATGTCTATGTGTCTACGTATATATGATGTCTATGTGTCTACGTATATATGATGTCTATGTGTCTACGTATATATGATGTCTATGTGTCTACGTATATATGTCTATGTTTCTACGTATATATGATGTCTATGTGTCTACGTATATATGATGTCTATGTGTCTACGTATATATGATGTCTATGTGTCTATGTATATATGATGTCTATGTTTCTACGTATATATGTCTATGTTTCTACGTATATATGTTTATGTGTCTACGTATATATGATGTCTATGTGTCTACGTATATATGATGTCTATGTGTCTACGTATATATTATGTCTATGTTTCTACGTATATATGATGTCTATGTGTCTACGTATATATGATGTCTATGTGTCTACGTATATATGATGTCTATGTGTCTATGTATATATGATGTCTATTTTTCTACATATATATGTCTATGTTTCTACGTATATATGATGTCTATGTGTCTACGTATATATGATGTCTATATGTCTACGTATATATGATGTCTATGTGTCTACGTATATATGATGTCTATGTGTCTACGTATATATGATGTTTATGTGTCTACGTATATATGATGTCTATGTGTCTATGTATATATGATGTCTATGTTTCTACGTATATATGTCTATGTTTCTACGTATATATGATGTCTATGTGTCTACGTATATATGATGTCTAGGTGTCTATGTATATATGATGTCTATGTGTCTACGTGTATATGATGTCTACGTTTCTACGTATATATGATGTCTATGTGTCTACGTATATATGATGTCTATGTGTCTACGTATATATGATGTCTATGTGTCTACGTATATGTGATGTCTATGTGTCTACGTCTATATGATGTCTATGTGTCTACGTATATATGATGTCTATGTGTCTACGTCTATATGATGTCTATGTGTCTACGTATATATGATGTCTATGTGTCTACGTCTATATGATGTCTATGTGTCTATGTGTATATGATGTCTATGTGTCTACGTCTATATGATGTCTATGTGTCTACGTATATATGATGTCTATGTTTCTACGTATATGTGATGTCTATGTGTCTACGTCTATATGATGTCTATGTGTCTACGTATATATGATGTCTATGTGTCTACATATATATGATGTCTATGTGTCTACGTATATATGATGTCTATGTGTCTACGTATATATGATGTCTATGTGTCTACGTATATATGATGTCTATGTGTCTACGTATATATGATGTCTATGTGTCTACGTATATATGATGTCTATGTGTCCACGTATATATGATGTCTATGTGTCTACGTCTATATGATGTCTTTGTGTCTATGTATATATGATGTCTATGTGTCTACGCATATATGATGTCTATGTGTCTACGTCTATATGATGTCTATGTGTCTACGTCTATATGATGTCTATGTGTCTACGTCTATATGATGTCTATGTGTCTATGTATATATGATGTCTATGTGTCTACGTATATATGATGTCTATGTGTCTACGTATATATGATGTCTATGTGTCTACGTCTATATGATGTCTATGTGTCTACGTGTATATGATGTCTATGTGTCTACGTATATATGATGTCTATGTGTCTACGTATATATGATGTCTATGTGTCTACGTATATATGATGTCTATGTGTCTACGTATATATGATGTCTATGTGTCTACGTATATATATGATGTCTATGTGTCTACGTATATATGATGTCTATGTGTCTACGTATATATGATGTCTATGTGTCTACGTATATATGATGTCTATGTGTCTACGTATATATGATGTCTATGTGTCTACGTATATATGATGTCTATGTGTCTACGTATATATATGATGTCTATGTGTCTACGTATATATGATGTCTATGTGTCTACGTCTATATGATGTCTATGTGCCTACGTATATGATGTCTATGTGTCTACGTATATATGATGTCTATGTGTCTACGTCTATATGATGTCTATGTGTCTACGTATATATGATGTCTACGTGTCTACGTCTATATGATGTCTATGTGTCTACGTATATGATGTCTATGTGTCTACGTCTATATGATGTCTATGTGTCTACGTATATATGATGTCTATGTGTCTACGTCTATATGATGTCTATGTGTCTACGTATATATGATGTCTATGTGTCTACGTATATATGATGTTTGTGTCTACGTCTATATGATGTCTATGTTTCTACGTATATATGATGTCTATGTGTCTACGTATATATGATGTCTATGTGTCTACGTATATATGATGTCTATGTTTCTACGTATATATGATGTCTATGTGTCTACGTATATATGATGTCTATGTGTCTACGTATATATGATGTCTATGTTTCTACGTCTATATGATGTCTATGTGTCTACGTATATATGATGTCTTTGTTTCTACGTATATATGATGTCTATATTTCTACGTATATGTGATGTCTATGTGTCTACGTATATATGATGTCTATGTGTCTACGTCTATATGATGTCTATGTGTCTACGTATATATGATGTCTATGTGTCTACGTATATATGATGTCTATGTGTCTATGTACATATGTCTATGTGTCTACGTATATATGTCTATGTGTCTACGTATATATGATGTCTATGTGTCTACGTATATATGATGTCTATGTTTCTACGTATAGATGTCTATGTTTCTACGTATATATGATGTCTATGTGTCTACGTATATATGATGTTTATGTGTCTACGTATATATGATGTCTATGTGTCTACGTATATATGACGTCTATGTGTCTACGTATATATGATGTCTATGTGTCTACGTATATATGATGTCTATGTGTCTACGTATATATGATGTCTATGTGTCTACGTCTATATGATGTCTATGTGTCTACGTATATATGATGTCTATGTGTCCACGTATATATGATGTCTATGTGTCTACGTCTATGTGATGTCTATGTGTCCACGTATATATGATGTCTATGTGTCTACGTATATATGATGTCTATGTGTCCACGTATATGTGATGTCTATGTGTCTACGTCTATATGATGTCTATGTGTGGACGTCTATATGATGTCTTTGTGTCTATGTATATATGATGTTTATTTGTCTACGTATATATGATGTCTATGTGTCTATGTATATATTATGTCTATGTGTCTACGTATATATGATGTCTATGTGTCTACGTATATATGATGTCTATGTGTCTATGTATATATTATGTCTATGTGTCTACGTATATATGATGTCTATGTGTCTACGTATATATGATGTCTATGTGTCTACGTATATGTGATGTCTATGTGTCTACGTATATATGATGTCTATGTGTCTATGTACATATGTCTATGTGTCTACGTATATATGTCTATGTGTCTACGTATATATGATGTCTATGTGTCTACGTATATATGATGTCTATGTTTCTACGTATATATGTCTATGTTTCTACGTATATATGATGTCTATGTGTCTACGTATATATGATGTTTATGTGTCTACGTATATATGATGTCTATGTGTCTATGTATATATGATGTCTATGTTTCTACGTATATATGTCTATGTTACTACGTATATATGTCTATGTGTCTACGTATATATGATGTCTATGTGTCTACGTATATATGTCTATGTGTCTACGTATATATGATGTCTATGTTTCTACGTATATATGATGTCTATGTGTCTACGTATATATGATGTCTATGTGTCTACGTATATATGATGTCTATGTGTCTATGTATATATGATGTCTATGTTTCTACATATATATGTCTATGTTTCTACGTATATATGATGTCTATGTGTCTACGTATATATGATGTCTATGTGTCTATGTATATATGATGTCTATGTGTATACGTCTATATGTTGTCTATGTTTCTACGTATATATGATGTCTATGTGTCTACGTATATATGATGTCTATGTGTCTACGTCTATATGATGTCTACGTTTCTACATATATATGATGTCTATGTGTCTACGTATATATGATGTCTATGTGTCTACGTGTACATGATGTCTATGTGTCTACGTGTATATGATGTCTATGTGTCTACGTGTATATGATGTCTACGTTTCTACATATATATGATGTCTATGTGTCTACGTATATATGATGTCTATGTGTCTACGTCTATATGATGTCTATGTGTCTACGTGTATATGATGTCTATGTGTCTACGTGTATATGATGTCTACGTTTCTACATATATATGATGTCTATGTGTCTACGTATATATGATGTCTATGTGTCTACGTCTATATGATGTCTATGTGTCTACGTGTATATGATGTCTATGTGTCTACGTGTATATGATGTCTACGTTTCTACATATATATGATGTCTATGTGTCTACGTATATATGATGTCTATGTGTCTACGTCTATATGATGTCTATGTGTCTACGTATATATGATGTCTATGTGTCCACGTATATATGATGTCTATGTGTCTACATCTATATGATGTCTATGTGTCCACGTATATATGATGTCTATGTGTCTACGTATATATGATGTCTATGTGTCCACGTATATGTGATGTCTATGTGTCTACGTCTATATGATGTCTATGTGTGTACGTCTATATGATGTCTTTGTGTCTATGTATATATGATGTCTATGTGTCTACGTCTATATGATGTCTATGTGTCTACGTATATATGATGTCTATGTGTCCACGTATATATGATGTCTATGTGTCTACGTCTATATGATGTCTATGTGTCCACGTATATATGATGTCTATTTGTCTACGTATATATGATGTCTATGTGTCTACGTATATATGATGTCTATGTGTCTACGTCTATATGATGTCTATGTGTCTACGTATATATGATGTCTATGTGTCCACGTATATATGATGTCTATGTGTCTACGTCTATATGATGTCTATGTGTCCACGTCTACATGATGTCTATGTGTGTACGTCTATATGATGTCTATGTGTCTACGTATATATGATGTCTATGTGTCTACGTGTATATGATGTCTATGTGTCTACGTATATATGATGTCTATGTGTCTACGTATATATGACGTCTATGTGTCTACGTATATATGATGTCTATGTGTCTACGTATATATGACGTCTATGTGTCTACGTATATATGATGTCTATGTGTCTATGTACATATGTCTATGTGTCTACATATATATGATGTCTATGTGTCTACGTATATATGATGTCTATGTGTCTACGTGTATATGATGTCTACGTTTCTACATATATATGATGTCTATGTGTCTACGTATATATGATGTCTATGTGTCTACGTCTATATGATGTCTATGTGTCTACGTGTATATGATGTCTATGTGTCTAGGTGTATATGATGTCTATGTTTCTACGTCTATATGATGTCTATGTGTCTATGTCTATATGATGTCTATGTGTCTACGTATATATGATATCTATGTGTCTACGTATATATGATGTCTATGTGTCTACGTCTATATGATGTCTATGTGTCTACGTATATATGATGTCTATGTGTCCACGTATATATGATGTCTATGTGTCTACATCTATATGATGTCTATGTGTCCACGTATATATGATGTCTATGTGTCTACGTATATATGATGTCTATGTGTCCACGTATATGTGATGTCTATGTGTCTACGTCTATATGATGTCTATGTGTGTACGTCTATATGATGTCTTTGTGTCTATGTATATATGATGTCTATGTGTCTACGTCTATATGATGTCTATGTGTCTACGTATATATGATGTCTATGTGTCCACGTATATATGATGTCTATGTGTCTACGTCTATATGATGTCTATGTGTCCACGTATATATGATGTCTATTTGTCTACGTATATATGATGTCTATGTGTCTACGTATATATGATGTCTATGTGTCTACGTCTATATGATGTCTATGTGTCTACGTATATATGATGTCTATGTGTCCACGTATATATGATGTCTATGTGTCTACGTCTATATGATGTCTATGTGTCCACGTATATATAACGTCTATGTGTCTACGTATATATGATGTCTATGTGTCTACGTATATATGATGTCTATGTGTCCACGTATATGTGATGTCTATGTGTCTACGTCTACATGATGTCTATGTGTGTACGTCTATATGATGTCTATGTGTCTACGTATATATGATGTCTATGTGTCTACGTATATATGATGTCTATGTGTCTACGTATATATGATGTCTATGTGTCTACGTATATATGACGTCTATGTGTCTACGTATATATGATGTCTATGTGTCTACGTATATATGACGTCTATGTGTCTACGTATATATGATGTCTATGTGTCTATGTACATATGTCTATGTGTCTACATATATATGATGTCTATGTGTCTACGTATATATGATGTCTATGTGTCTACGTCTATATGATGTCTATGTGTCTACGTATATATGATGTCTATGTGTCTACGTATATATGATGTCTATGTGTCCACGTATATATGATGTCTATGTGTCTACGTCTATGTGATGTCTATGTGTCCACGTATATATGATGTCTATGTGTCCACGTATATGTGATGTCTATGTGTTTACGTCTACATGATGTCTATGTGTGTACGTCTATATGATGTCTTTGTGTCTATGTATATATGATGTCTATGTGTCTACGTCTATATGATGTCTATGTGTCTACGTATATATGATGTCTATGTGTCCACGTATATATGATGTCTTATGTGTCTACGTCTATATGATGTCTTTGTGTCTATGTATATATGATGTCTATGTGTCTACGTCTATATGATGTCTATGTGTCTACGTATATATGATGTCTATGTGTCTACGTATATATGATGTCTATGTGTCCACGTATATATGATGTCTATGTGTCTACGTCTATATGATGTCTATGTGTCCACGTATATATGATGTCTATGTGTCTAGGTATATATGATGTCTATGTGTCCACGTATATGTGATGTCTATGTGTCTACGTCTACATGATGTCTATGTGTGTACGTCTATATGATGTCTTTGTGTCTATGTATATATGATGTTTATTTGTCTACGTATATATGATGTCTATGTGTCTATGTATATATTATGTCTATGTGTCTACGTATATATGATGTCTATGTGTCTACGTATATATGATGTCTATGTGTCTATGTATATATTATGTCTATGTGTCTACGTATATATGATGTCTATGTGTCTACGTATATATGATGTCTATGTGTCTACGTATATGTGATGTCTATGTGTCTACGTATATATGATGTCTATGTGTCTATGTACATATGTCTATGTGTCTACGTATATATGTCTATGTGTCTACGTATATATGATGTCTATGTGTCTACGTATATATGATGTCTATGTTTCTACGTATATATGTCTATGTTTCTACGTATATATGATGTCTATGTGTCTACGTATATATGATGTTTATGTGTCTACGTATATATGATGTCTATGTGTCTACGTATATATGATGTCTATGTGTCTATGTATATATGATGTCTATGTTTCTACGTATATATGTCTATGTTACTACGTATATATGTCTATGTGTCTACGTATATATGATGTCTATGTGTCTACGTATATATGTCTATGTGTCTACGTATATATGATGTCTATGTTTCTACGTATATATGATGTCTATGTGTCTACGTATATATGATGTCTATGTGTCTACGTATATATGATGTCTATGTGTCTATGTATATATGATGTCTATGTTTCTACATATATATGTCTATGTTTCTACGTATATATGATGTCTATGTGTCTACGTATATATGATGTCTATGTGTCTATGTATATATGATGTCTATGTGTATACGTCTATATGTTGTCTATGTTTCTACGTATATATGATGTCTATGTGTCTACGTATATATGATGTCTATGTGTCTACGTCTATATGATGTCTTTGTGTCTATGTATATATGATGTCTATGTGTCTACGTCTATATGATGTCTATGTGTCTACGTATATATGATGTCTATGTGTCTACGTATATATGATGTCTATGTGTCCACGTATATATGATGTCTATGTGTCTACGTCTATATGATGTCTATGTGTCCACGTATATATGATGTCTATGTGTCTAGGTATATATGATGTCTATGTGTCTATGTCTATATGATGTCTATGTGTCTACGTATATATGATATCTATGTGTCTACGTATATATGATGTCTATGTGTCTACGTCTATATGATGTCTATGTGTCTACGTATATATGATGTCTATGTGTCCACGTATATATGATGTCTATGTGTCTACATCTATATGATGTCTATGTGTCTACGTATATATGATGTCTATGTGTCTACGTATATATGATGTCTATGTGTCTACGTATATATGATGTCTATGTGTCTACGTATATATGACGTCTATGTGTCTACGTATATATGATGTCTATGTGTCTACGTATATATGACGTCTATGTGTCTACGTATATATGATGTCTATGTGTCTATGTACATATGTCTATGTGTCTACATATATATGATGTCTATGTGTCTACGTATATATGATGTCTATGTGTCTACGTCTATATGATGTCTATGTGTCTACGTATATATGATGTCTATGTGTCTACGTATATATGATGTCTATGTGTCCACGTATATATGATGTCTATGTGTCTACGTCTATGTGATGTCTATGTGTCCACGTATATATGATGTCTATGTGTCCACGTATATGTGATGTCTATGTGTTTACGTCTACATGATGTCTATGTGTGTACGTCTATATGATGTCTTTGTGTCTATGTATATATGATGTCTATGTGTCTACGTCTATATGATGTCTATGTGTCTACGTATATATGATGTCTATGTGTCCACGTATATATGATGTCTTATGTGTCTACGTCTATATGATGTCTTTGTGTCTATGTATATATGATGTCTATGTGTCTACGTCTATATGATGTCTATGTGTCTACGTATATATGATGTCTATGTGTCTACGTATATATGATGTCTATGTGTCCACGTATATATGATGTCTATGTGTCTACGTCTATATGATGTCTATGTGTCCACGTATATATGATGTCTATGTGTCTAGGTATATATGATGTCTATGTGTCCACGTATATGTGATGTCTATGTGTCTACGTCTACATGATGTCTATGTGTGTACGTCTATATGATGTCTTTGTGTCTATGTATATATGATGTTTATTTGTCTACGTATATATGATGTCTATGTGTCTATGTATATATTATGTCTATGTGTCTACGTATATATGATGTCTATGTGTCTACGTATATATGATGTCTATGTGTCTATGTATATATTATGTCTATGTGTCTACGTATATATGATGTCTATGTGTCTACGTATATATGATGTCTATGTGTCTACGTATATGTGATGTCTATGTGTCTACGTATATATGATGTCTATGTGTCTATGTACATATGTCTATGTGTCTACGTATATATGTCTATGTGTCTACGTATATATGATGTCTATGTGTCTACGTATATATGATGTCTATGTTTCTACGTATATATGTCTATGTTTCTACGTATATATGATGTCTATGTGTCTACGTATATATGATGTTTATGTGTCTACGTATATATGATGTCTATGTGTCTACGTATATATGATGTCTATGTGTCTATGTATATATGATGTCTATGTTTCTACGTATATATGTCTATGTTACTACGTATATATGTCTATGTGTCTACGTATATATGATGTCTATGTGTCTACGTATATATGTCTATGTGTCTACGTATATATGATGTCTATGTTTCTACGTATATATGATGTCTATGTGTCTACGTATATATGATGTCTATGTGTCTACGTATATATGATGTCTATGTGTCTATGTATATATGATGTCTATGTTTCTACATATATATGTCTATGTTTCTACGTATATATGATGTCTATGTGTCTACGTATATATGATGTCTATGTGTCTATGTATATATGATGTCTATGTGTATACGTCTATATGTTGTCTATGTTTCTACGTATATATGATGTCTATGTGTCTACGTATATATGATGTCTATGTGTCTACGTCTATATGATGTCTTTGTGTCTATGTATATATGATGTCTATGTGTCTACGTCTATATGATGTCTATGTGTCTACGTATATATGATGTCTATGTGTCTACGTATATATGATGTCTATGTGTCCACGTATATATGATGTCTATGTGTCTACGTCTATATGATGTCTATGTGTCCACGTATATATGATGTCTATGTGTCTAGGTATATATGATGTCTATGTGTCCACGTATATGTGATGTCTATGTGTCTACGTCTACATGATGTCTATGTGTGTACGTCTATATGATGTCTTTGTGTCTATGTATATATGATGTTTATTTGTCTACGTATATATGATGTCTATGTGTCTATGTATATATTATGTCTATGTGTCTACGTATATATGATGTCTATGTGTCTACGTATATATGATGTCTATGTGTCTATGTATATATTATGTCTATGTGTCTACGTATATATGATGTCTATGTGTCTACGTATATATGATGTCTATGTGTCTACGTATATGTGATGTCTATGTGTCTACGTATATATGATGTCTATGTGTCTATGTACATATGTCTATGTGTCTACGTATATATGTCTATGTGTCTACGTATATATGATGTCTATGTGTCTACGTATATATGATGTCTATGTTTCTACGTATATATGTCTATGTTTCTACGTATATATGATGTCTATGTGTCTACGTATATATGATGTTTATGTGTCTATGTATATATGATGTCTATGTGTATACGTCTATATGTTGTCTATGTTTCTACGTATATATGATGTCTATGTGTCTACGTATATATGATGTCTATGTGTCTACGTCTATATGATGTCTTTGTGTCTATGTATATATGATGTCTATGTGTCTACGTCTATATGATGTCTATGTGTCTACGTATATATGATGTCTATGTGTCTACGTATATATGATGTCTATGTGTCCACGTATATATGATGTCTATGTGTCTACGTCTATATGATGTCTATGTGTCCACGTATATATGATGTCTATGTGTCTAGGTATATATGATGTCTATGTGTCCACGTATATGTGATGTCTATGTGTCTACGTCTACATGATGTCTATGTGTGTACGTCTATATGATGTCTTTGTGTCTATGTATATATGATGTTTATTTGTCTACGTATATATGATGTCTATGTGTCTATGTATATATTATGTCTATGTGTCTACGTATATATGATGTCTATGTGTCTACGTATATATGATGTCTATGTGTCTATGTATATATTATGTCTATGTGTCTACGTATATATGATGTCTATGTGTCTACGTATATATGATGTCTATGTGTCTACGTATATGTGATGTCTATGTGTCTACGTATATATGATGTCTATGTGTCTATGTACATATGTCTATGTGTCTACGTATATATGTCTATGTGTCTACGTATATATGATGTCTATGTGTCTACGTATATATGATGTCTATGTTTCTACGTATATATGTCTATGTTTCTACGTATATATGATGTCTATGTGTCTACGTATATATGATGTTTATGTGTCTACGTATATATGATGTCTATGTGTCTACGTATATATGATGTCTATGTGTCTATGTATATATGATGTCTATGTTTCTACGTATATATGTCTATGTTACTACGTATATATGTCTATGTGTCTACGTATATATGATGTCTATGTGTCTACGTATATATGTCTATGTGTCTACGTATATATGATGTCTATGTTTCTACGTATATATGATGTCTATGTGTCTACGTATATATGATGTCTATGTGTCTACGTATATATGATGTCTATGTGTCTATGTATATATGATGTCTATGTTTCTACATATATATGTCTATGTTTCTACGTATATATGATGTCTATGTGTCTACGTATATATGATGTCTATGTGTCTATGTATATATGATGTCTATGTGTATACGTCTATATGTTGTCTATGTTTCTACGTATATATGATGTCTATGTGTCTACGTATATATGATGTCTATGTGTCTACGTCTATATGATGTCTACGTTTCTACATATATATGATGTCTATGTGTCTACGTATATATGATGTCTATGTGTCTACGTCTATATGATGTCTATGTGTCTACGTGTACATGATGTCTATGTGTCTACGTGTATATGATGTCTATGTGTCTACGTGTATATGATGTCTACGTTTCTACATATATATGATGTCTATGTGTCTACGTATATATGATGTCTATGTGTCTACGTCTATATGATGTCTATGTGTCTACGTGTATATGATGTCTATGTGTCTACGTGTATATGATGTCTACGTTTCTACATATATATGATGTCTATGTGTCTACGTATATATGATGTCTATGTGTCTACGTCTATATGATGTCTATGTGTCTACGTGTATATGATGTCTATGTGTCTACGTGTATATGATGTCTACGTTTCTACATATATATGATGTCTATGTGTCTACGTATATATGATGTCTATGTGTCTACGTCTATATGATGTCTATGTGTCTACGTATATATGATGTCTATGTGTCCACGTATATATGATGTCTATGTGTCTACATCTATATGATGTCTATGTGTCCACGTATATATGATGTCTATGTGTCTACGTATATATGATGTCTATGTGTCCACGTATATGTGATGTCTATGTGTCTACGTCTATATGATGTCTATGTGTGTACGTCTATATGATGTCTTTGTGTCTATGTATATATGATGTCTATGTGTCTACGTCTATATGATGTCTATGTGTCTACGTATATATGATGTCTATGTGTCCACGTATATATGATGTCTATGTGTCTACGTCTATATGATGTCTATGTGTCCACGTATATATGATGTCTATTTGTCTACGTATATATGATGTCTATGTGTCTACGTATATATGATGTCTATGTGTCTACGTCTATATGATGTCTATGTGTCTACGTATATATGATGTCTATGTGTCCACGTATATATGATGTCTATGTGTCTACGTCTATATGATGTCTATGTGTCCACGTCTACATGATGTCTATGTGTGTACGTCTATATGATGTCTATGTGTCTACGTATATATGATGTCTATGTGTCTACGTGTATATGATGTCTATGTGTCTACGTATATATGATGTCTATGTGTCTACGTATATATGACGTCTATGTGTCTACGTATATATGATGTCTATGTGTCTACGTATATATGACGTCTATGTGTCTACGTATATATGATGTCTATGTGTCTATGTACATATGTCTATGTGTCTACATATATATGATGTCTATGTGTCTACGTATATATGATGTCTATGTGTCTACGTGTATATGATGTCTACGTTTCTACATATATATGATGTCTATGTGTCTACGTATATATGATGTCTATGTGTCTACGTCTATATGATGTCTATGTGTCTACGTGTATATGATGTCTATGTGTCTACGTGTATATGATGTCTATGTTTCTACGTCTATATGATGTCTATGTGTCTATGTCTATATGATGTCTATGTGTCTACGTATATATGATATCTATGTGTCTACGTATATATGATGTCTATGTGTCTACGTCTATATGATGTCTATGTGTCTACGTATATATGATGTCTATGTGTCCACGTATATATGATGTCTATGTGTCTACATCTATATGATGTCTATGTGTCCACGTATATATGATGTCTATGTGTCTACGTATATATGATGTCTATGTGTCCACGTATATGTGATGTCTATGTGTCTACGTCTATATGATGTCTATGTGTGTACGTCTATATGATGTCTTTGTGTCTATGTATATATGATGTCTATGTGTCTACGTCTATATGATGTCTATGTGTCTACGTATATATGATGTCTATGTGTCCACGTATATATGATGTCTATGTGTCTACGTCTATATGATGTCTATGTGTCCACGTATATATGATGTCTATTTGTCTACGTATATATGATGTCTATGTGTCTACGTATATATGATGTCTATGTGTCTACGTCTATATGATGTCTATGTGTCTACGTATATATGATGTCTATGTGTCCACGTATATATGATGTCTATGTGTCTACGTCTATATGATGTCTATGTGTCCACGTATATATAACGTCTATGTGTCTACGTATATATGATGTCTATGTGTCTACGTATATATGATGTCTATGTGTCCACGTATATGTGATGTCTATGTGTCTACGTCTACATGATGTCTATGTGTGTACGTCTATATGATGTCTATGTGTCTACGTATATATGATGTCTATGTGTCTACGTATATATGATGTCTATGTGTCTACGTATATATGATGTCTATGTGTCTACGTATATATGACGTCTATGTGTCTACGTATATATGATGTCTATGTGTCTACGTATATATGACGTCTATGTGTCTACGTATATATGATGTCTATGTGTCTATGTACATATGTCTATGTGTCTACATATATATGATGTCTATGTGTCTACGTATATATGATGTCTATGTGTCTACGTCTATATGATGTCTATGTGTCTACGTATATATGATGTCTATGTGTCTACGTATATATGATGTCTATGTGTCCACGTATATATGATGTCTATGTGTCTACGTCTATGTGATGTCTATGTGTCCACGTATATATGATGTCTATGTGTCCACGTATATGTGATGTCTATGTGTTTACGTCTACATGATGTCTATGTGTGTACGTCTATATGATGTCTTTGTGTCTATGTATATATGATGTCTATGTGTCTACGTCTATATGATGTCTATGTGTCTACGTATATATGATGTCTATGTGTCCACGTATATATGATGTCTTATGTGTCTACGTCTATATGATGTCTATGTGTCTACGTCTACATGATGTCTATGTGTCTACGTATATATGATGTCTATGTGTCCACGTATATACGATGTCTATGTGTCTACGTCTATATGATGTCTATGTGTCCACGTATATGTGATGTCTATGTGTCCACGTATATATGATGTCTATGTGTCTACGTATATATGATGTCTATGTGTCCACGTATATGTGATGTCTATGTGTTTACGTCTACATGATGTCTATGTGTGTACGTCTATATTATGTCTATGTGTCTACGTATATATGATGTCTATGTGTCTACGTATATATGATGTCTATGTGTCTATGTATATATGATGTTTATTTGTCTACGTATATATGATGTCTATGTGTCTATGTATATATTATGTCTATGTGTCTACGTATATATGATGTCTATGTGTCTACGTATATATGATGTCTATGTGTCTACGTATATATGATGTCTATGTGTCTATGTATATATGATGTCTATGTGTCTATGTATATATTATGTCTATTTGTCTACGTATATATGATGTCTATGTGTCTACGTATATATGATGTCTATGTGTCTATGTATATATTATGTCTATGTGTCTACGTATATATGATGTCTATGTGTCTACGTATATATGATGTCTATGTGTCCACGTATATATGATGTCTATGTGTCTACGTCTATATGATGTCTATGTGTCCACGTATATATAACGTCTATGTGTCTACGTATATATGATGTCTATGTGTCTACGTATATATGATGTCTATGTGTCCACGTATATGTGATGTCTATGTGTCTACGTCTACATGATGTCTATGTGTGTACGTCTATATGATGTCTATGTGTCTACGTATATATGATGTCTATGTGTCTACGTATATATGATGTCTATGTGTCTACGTATATATGATGTCTATGTGTCTACGTATATATGACGTCTATGTGTCTACGTATATATGATGTCTATGTGTCTACGTATATATGACGTCTATGTGTCTACGTATATATGATGTCTATGTGTCTATGTACATATGTCTATGTGTCTACATATATATGATGTCTATGTGTCTACGTATATATGATGTCTATGTGTCTACGTCTATATGATGTCTATGTGTCTACGTATATATGATGTCTATGTGTCTACGTATATATGATGTCTATGTGTCCACGTATATATGATGTCTATGTGTCTACGTCTATGTGATGTCTATGTGTCCACGTATATATGATGTCTATGTGTCCACGTATATGTGATGTCTATGTGTTTACGTCTACATGATGTCTATGTGTGTACGTCTATATGATGTCTTTGTGTCTATGTATATATGATGTCTATGTGTCTACGTCTATATGATGTCTATGTGTCTACGTATATATGATGTCTATGTGTCCACGTATATATGATGTCTTATGTGTCTATGTATATATTATGTCTATGTGTCTACGTATATATGATGTCTATGTGTCTACGTATATATGATGTCTATGTGTCTACGTATATATGATGTCTATGTGTCTATGTATATATTATGTCTATGTGTCTATGTATATATTATGTCTATTTGTCTACGTATATATGATGTCTATGTGTCTACGTATATATGATGTCTATGTGTCTATGTATATATTATGTCTATGTGTCTACGTATATATGATGTCTATGTGTCTACGTATATATGATGTCTATGTGTCTACGTATATATGATGTCTATGTGTCTACGTATATATGATGTCTATGTGTCTATGTATATATTATGTCTATGTGTCTACGTATATATGATGTCTATGTGTCTACGTATATATGATGTCTATGTGTCTATGTATATATTATGTCTATGTGTCTACGTATATATGATGTCTATGTGTCTACGTATATATGATGTCTATGTGTCTACGTATATATGATGTCTATGTGTCTACGTATATATGATGTCTATGTGTCTACGTATATATGATGTCTATGTGTCTACGTATATATGATGTCTATGTGTCTATGTATATATTATGTCTATGTGTCTACGTATATATGATGTCTATGTGTCTACGTATATATGATGTCTATGTGTCTACGTATATATGATGTCTATGTGTCTACGTATATATGATGTCTATGTGTCTACGTATATATGATGTCTATGTGTCTACGTCTATATGATGTCTATGTGTCTACGTCTATATGATGTCTATGTGTCTACGTATATATGATGTCTATGTGTCTACGTATATATGATGTCTATGTGTCTACGTCTATATGATGTCTATGTGTCTACGTATATATGATGTCTATGTGTCTACGTCTATATGATGTCTATGTGTCTACGTATATATGATGTCTATGTGTCTATGTATATATGATGTTTATTTGTCTACGTCTATATGATGTCTATGTGTCTACGTCTATATGATGTCTATGTGTCTATGTATATATGATGTTTATTTGTCTACGTATATATGATGTCTATGTGTCTACGTATATGATGTCTATGTGTCTACGTATATATGATGTCTATGTGTCTACGTATATATGATGTCTATGTGTCTATGTATATATGATGTCTATGTGTCTACGTCTATATGATGTCTATGTGTCTATGTATATATGATGTTTATTTGTCTACGTATATATGATGTCTATGTGTCTACGTATATGATGTCTATGTGTCTACGTATATATGATGTCTATGTGTCTACGTATATATGATGTCTATGTGTCTATGTATATATGATGTTTATTTGTCTACGTCTATATGATGTCTATGTGTCTACGTCTATATGATGTCTATGTGTCTATGTATATATGATGTCTATGTGTCTACGTATATATGATGTCTATGTGTCTACGTATATATGATGTCTATGTGTCTACGTATATATGATGTCTAGACACATAGACATCATGTATGTCACCCAGATGCGCATTCAAAACATTTTTTTAATTTCCGAAACCAAGAAGAAGAATCTGGAGGTCCAGACCAGAGACCAGGATCTAGACCAGGATCCAGATATCAGGATCCATCTGAAGGAAATAAACCCGGGAGAAGAACCAGTAAAGTTTTATAACACTTTATTTAAGCATGATCTCAGATCAGGTGTAAAGCAGAGTAGAGACGGGTCGATGAAGCTCTGGAGGTTTCTATTTAATTCTACTGGAGTAGAGACAAAGCCTGATAAAACCCTCCATCCAGTGACACCTGGTGGTCAGCTGCGGGTATTACAGCCACAGATGTAATTATCAGTTCTCCAACTTCATTTAACTTCCAACAAAACAGTTCAGTGTTGCAGCTGTCATCTTTCTGAGAGGTGGTCGTCTCTATCACAGAGACACTCTGGCTGTTTCTCAGTCCAGGGACCAAGTGCTCAGACTGCGGAGGTAACCAGGTGTTCTACATCGTCTGCACACTGAAGTGCCTTCCTGCCAGTAAAATGAGACGGCCTCTCTAGTGGAGGAGAATTACTCATAGTGTTCCAGTCTTCCGTTGCCTAGCAACTACATATGCCAGGTTTATCTAGTTACTGATCCCATTCTTCCATAAAAACATGAAAATATGTCTCAAATGGCAGAAAAAGGTGGCGGTAATTAAACTTTGATTTCTTTTCTTTTCCTTTGTGTTTAAATGACAAACATGAGGAGGAGGCGGTTTATACGAGCTCTCCTCTGGCTGACAGCTCATCCTGTCAAGCTGACTTCAGTGGAAAATAATCCTTGTTAGACACATATACAGTCGTCCTCATATGTATTCATACCCTCCCATTAAAGAAGGAGAAAACTGCAGCCTGGGAAATAAGATGAAATTGACTAAAGTCATAATAAATAAAAGTTTGATGAAAATCATGACATTATTTTCTAATTCTGGTTCAACAGAAAGATTTTCTAAAAACAAACAAACATGATAAAATAATAAATGTTCCAACAGTCATAAACTAATATTCAGTAGAAGAATCCTGTGATGTTTCCAGTCCAGTCAGGTGTTTTCTGTTCCTCCCAGTCAGACTTCTGCACCTGTTGACAGGTATTTTGTCCCACTGTTCATCAGAAAAATGCTCTCATTAGTCCAGGACACATTTGTTTGTTTTTTTCTTTAACCCAATTAAATCACAAAACCGTGTCTTATATCACTGAATTAAAATTTAGCACATGTTTAATTCCTGTTCCTTATTCAGTCTCCAGTTATCTGAGTGACTGGAATAAATTCAGTCTTTTCTTTAATGAAAGGAGACGAAGACATCTGAGGACGACTGGAATGAAATCCATTGTGGTTATTGGACACAATGTCCTCCCAGCTTGTCTGCTGGGACAAATATGTGTTTTTATACATAAAAATTAATAAATAAACGGTCTGGCTGGTGTGGTACCTACACCAGCGCTCTGCTGCTCTTTCTGTTCTATCAGGAGCGCAATGAATTCTGGGATAGGAGAGGGCGCTTAGGACGCATCTCTAGTAGCCTTCGTTTTAAGCTGATCTGGAGCCAAACGAAGGGCGGACTGGGAGGACTGGGAGGACTGGGAGGACTGGGAGGAGCCTTGGTACTGGGACAGCACTTGGCGCGCCACCATGACGCCTGCAGCCGAGGGATGTGCCCGTGGAAGTGTGGAGACTCTGAGGGTCAGGGCTGAACCTGTTCTGTTCCTCAGCTGCTCTGAAACAGACGTTTAGTTTCCTGGACGTGTGATGGGTTGGGAGACGTGCTGATGCATCCAGTGGGAATTTCTGAGAACAATCTTCAACGTTTTGATGGTTCTTCCTGATTTCTGAATGATAGAACAGCCTGAACATCATGTTTTAATCTGAACTAATCTTCTCTTGTCAGGTATCTGAGCCCACGTCACAGAGAGATGTTTCCTCATCCCAGATCGTACTAAACAATTCTACTCAGTACTATGTAATGTAAAACTATTTGCCGTCTTATTACCCTCCTACCTTTGTGGGTGCCACAAACACACCTGATTGTTTTCTTCCACTCGGAGTCTCCATCCTGAAGGTTTTCTCTGTTAGCCTGGGAAGCGGCGAGCGGGAGGGAACGCCGGGCGGCACCAGGACCGCCAACGCTTTGAATCAGTGGTTTCCAGTGTCTCGTTGGGCGTGTCATCGGTCACAGGACGGCAGCTTTCGCAGAGGCTTCAACGCAGCGCTTCGACCACGTCCGTCTCATTTGAAGGGAACAGACTTCGTTTCAAACTTCGTCTCTAAACCAAACGAGTTCTGACTGGCAGCTTTTCACCGCTTTCTCATTCTCTGATTGGAGAGTTTCAGGTAAAGCATCCGCTCAGCGAAGGCTGGCTCGTCCTGAGAAAATGTGCATTTATGGAAGATAAGTCCAGTCAGAGTAATCCTGCCATACGCTTTACGTCCGAACAAGCCGGGTTCCCGACATGCGGAGAGGCTGGAAGGATGCTTCGTAAACACGCCAGAATACTCATGTTTCTGTCTGGACATCACAGCAGCAGCAGTTCCTACTGACATCGCTTTTACAAAAAGGCTTTTTCTCATTAATGTGTCCATGTTCGCATGAATGAGATCCTGTTCGGCCATTTTTTTTATTATTCCACCAGACTCCTCCTGCGCCGTTCAGGTCACTTCAATCATTCAGATCCTAAACCCTGCAGCTCCTTCAGGACGCGTGGGCTACCATTTCTTTTTATTTTAAATCTTTGTAGTTTTTGAGATATTGAGCATTTTGTAAAAATAAATTGAAAGTCCTTCCAACCAAATGCTGATTGGACCGTGCAAAAATACAGCTTGGCGATTGGTCAACGGGGTTTCCGAGCTCTGCCCCGGTTTGCAGAGTCCGCTTCACCAGTTTCCCGTCTCCACTGTCTTTCCTGCTAAATGTCTGAAACGCTGCTCCTCCGGCACCGTTTGTCTCACTTCAACCGTTCCAGTATCTTCAGGCCATTCAGGAGATATGTTCTACCTCTTCTGCTCTCATCTGCTCAAAGTGCTTTGGTTGCAAACTGTGCAATTAAAGTGTGGGCTGTCTGCAGAAAGAAGATATATCCTGTCCAATGTGTGTCCTCCAAAGTTGTACAAAGGGTTAGTTCAATGTCAGAAAAGAAACTGCAGAAATGACAGAAAATATTACAGTTTTGTTGTTAAAGTGCTTGAAATGAAACAACATTGCTCACGTTGAACAGTAAAGTCTTTCACTGATTACACAAGCAGTTTGAAATGGTTTTCTGCAGTGATTGATGCAGTTTAACTACTGACTTTGACTAATCTTTGGCTTCCTGACAGCAGTTCAACCTTTCACATCTTTTTGCAGTTCTGCTGGTGACACACTGGTGGAGAAGGCGATCCCACCCCAGTGGTAAGAAATATCAGCGCTCCTGCCAGGTGCTGGAGAGGGACTCTAGTGGCATCAGGGTAAAACTAATAGCTTCTCATTCAGAAGGTTGCGAGTTCAAATCCGAGCTGCTGGATCTTCATAAACCATATCAGATGGTTGTACTTCTTATGCTGATCTGTGTCTAATCGATCTTGTCTGCTACTTTACACATTTAAATCTTAAGCTCTTTTGCCGATTCCACATTGCAGGAAGTGTAAAAAAAAAAAACATTCCCATTTCCAGTGATAAAAAACGTAGATGATTCTGCCATGGAGCAGTGGAGAGCTGTGCTGGTGTAGTGGTTAAAGAAATGGGCTCAGATGTCCATGGGTTTGAATTCTGATGCATTACCATAATAAATTAAGGTGCAGAGTTGTGCTGCTTCTTCAAATGGTTATTCAACTGAACATCAATCATTCAGCATAAAAGGGAATTCACATTTGCTCTACTGCAAGAAGAGCACTTTTCTAGTTTAAATAAAGCTTTATTGCGACAACACATAGAAACATATAAAGGATACGCAGTAAATAACTAATTCACATTTAATCGAGCGCGACATCAAATCTTTGTAAATCACACCTCTTCCTGAGTGTCTCTTGAGAAATCTTCTCCGGAACTCATGGAAATAATCCACTTGGAAATATCAGACATATAGACATATTATCTGTTGTTCTTTCCACAGAATATCATTCTGGGTGAAAATAGCCTGGGGTAGACGTCGACGTTGATTAATATAGCTTGTTATAAAAAAAACAAAAAGTTTCGTGTCTGAATGATAGAAAAGTCAGAAGGAAAATAAATAATAAAATAATAAGTTTAAAAGGGCTTAACTTAAGTCATATTTATCACTCAGAGAATAAAGTTTTGCTGCTTGGGCGTTTTTAATCAACTTTAAGTTTTTGTAAAACAGGTTGAGTTCATTTTTTCATGTTGGGGGGATTTTGTAAACCGGCACGTATGGAGGTAAAATTTAGGAAAAATTATATTATTATTAACTAAAAATTGCTTTGGTTTATTTCCTGTCATAATAACAAGATTCATAATGTTAAATAAATTAAAATCTACATTTATTGATTTACACTGAAGCCATTCCTGTTTCGATCGCCACAATTTATATATATATATATATATATATATATATATATATATATATATAAATAATTTATATAAATAATATATATATATATATATATATATATATATATACACACACACACACACACACACACACACACACACACACACATATACGCATGATAACATCAACTCCCCCATTGAAACTGGGTACCAGGGGCTTCTCGTCGGACCACCAGCCATGACGGTCGCACAGTAGAGAGCTCCCGACGGAACCCGAGAAATTTTGTCATAAAACCCATTTTAAGCTGAGGATACTCCCGCAAAGACTTTATGAAAAGGGGGGAATAGGACACCGCTAATTTTTTTTGCTCTAACCGCGAAGTTTAATAGTTTTTCCTTAACGATGGTTAAGGCTAACTAGTAGCTGCTAGCATTTAGCAAGGATGGCAGACGCCGAGATTTTGCTGGAACTGAAGCAGTTTCGACAAGAAAACAGGCAGCAATTTGAAGAACTAAAAGGTGAGCTATCAGGAGTCACAAAAAGACTGGATGAGGCCGAAAGCCGTATTGAGTCGGTCGAGGAACGGATGCAAGCCACCGAAGAGGCAACCTCCGAGATGCTAAAGCTATATGTGAGGCTAGACGAGAAGCTAACAGACATGGAGAGCCGCAGCAGACGTGAAAACCTAAGAATTTATGGAGTACCCGAAGAAGCCGAAAGAGACTCTGCTAATATGCTGTCTTTTGTTGATAAACTTCTCCGGGATGGTCTGCAACTCTCTGAGGACGTGCAAGATTTGCAAATCGAAAGGGCTCATCGCTCACTAGGCCTCCCAGCACCAGCGAGCGCAGCACCTCGCTCCATTGTAGTGAAGTTTTTGAGCTATAAAACAAAAGAGATGTTGCTACGCAAAGCTTGGCAAGCAAAGGGGTTTAAATGGAAAGACAGTCACATAAACCTCGACCACGACTATCCGCCAGCTATTATTGCTAAACGGAGAGATTATGCGGAGATTCGAAAAGTACTAAAGGAAAATCAAGTGAAGTTTCAAACTTTGCACCCAGCAAGACTACGTGTGATTCACAATGATGGCACTAAAGTATATGAAACTTCCGCCGAGGCGACCGAGGATCTTGTGAAAAGAGGCTACGCGATCAAGACAATACCGGCGCCGGCAGCGACATCACTCATGGAGCGAATAAAGCTGCTGTCCTGGACTCGAGTGGGCCGGCGTACTACGAGAGCAGCTCGCGACACCACCCAAGACCGCACCTACAAGGAGAAGCTGCATACGTTCAGGAGAGAGACGTCAAATACAAACACCGATTGAAAGTTAGACCTAGCCAAGTTAAGTGTCCTGAGTGATTAATGTTATTAATGAATCAGCGGGTGAGTAAATTGTAAAACTTTGTAATTATGGGTTCTGTAAACAGAGCTTTCAGTTTCTGTGCTAACCAGGGAGGATCCCCTTCACTGAAGGGCTTTTGCCTTAGAGCGCCCTATTGGGCTAGTAAGGGTTTACTAGCTAGACCCCTGCATAGGAAGTCACTTTTTGTGTTTCTTTGTTTGGTTAATGCGTGTTTTGTTTTTGCTTTGTGTTGTAGTTCATACTCTGCTGTTCTGTGCAGAGAAAGGAAGAGTACCATTTATTATGTGTTAATAATCATTTGTACCATAATATGTCATTCAGACCTTTAAAATTTGTGTCACTTAACATAAATGGTGTGCTTAACCCAATTAAGAGAACAAGAATGCTATCGCAGTTGAAAAGAGATAAGGGTCAGATAGCATACATACAAGAATCCCATCTTAGTGACATTGAGCATGCCAAACTAAATAAAATGGGATTCACAAAAGTCTTTTTTTCTTCACATAGCTCAGGCAGGCGCAGAGGAGTGGCGATTTTGTTGTACAGTGCAGTCAATTTTGAAATCATATCAGAACATAAAGATAGTGAAGGAAGATACATTATGATAATAGGTAAAATTGAAGGAACTTTAGTGACTTTGTTCAATGTTTATATCCCTCCAGGCAGTGACTGGTCATTCTATAAACATATACTCGAAACCATGACAACAAAGAGTCAAGGCATTATAATATGCGGGGGAGATTTTAATATTCGATTAAATCCCAAAATAGATAGCTCCAACGGTAAACCTGATGTTAAAAAAATTAGTAAAAAAATGAACAATTTCATGAAAGAAGTGGGAATACTAGACGTATGGAGGGAAAATAACCCGACCAATCTTGAATATACTCATTATTCTGGGACACATAATGTCTACTCTAGAATAGACTTGTTCTTGATGCTCAAAAGTGATATATTTAGGTTAGTTCAGTGCAACATTGGTACTTGCACGTTCTCAGACCACAACCCTTTATATCTGTCATTGGACCTTAACAATAAAATTAAATCTACTCTTTGGAAATTGAATTCAAATATTTTAAATGACAAACACATCAAGGAGAAATTGAAGTTTGAAATTGATTTGTATCTAGAATATAATGATAATGGTGAAGTTTCGCCTGTTATATTATGGGATGCTTTAAAAGCGGTGCTTCGGGGGAAGGTAATTGCGATTTCATTGAATTTAAAGAAACTTAAGAAACAGAAAATATTAGAGCTTGAAGCTAAACTAAAGAAACTACTAAAGGAGCATTCTATTTCTCTGCAAGAATCAACCAAAGTAAAAATACTCAATGTGAAGAAGGAGATAAACGATCTAAACACAGATGAGATTCAGAAAAAACTACTTTTTACTAAGCAACAATACTACGACAATGGGGGGAAGGCTTTAAAACTGTTATCATATCATATTCCCCATCAGGAGAAAATCCATCGCCGAAGGAGCTCGCGCTGTCATCGCCGTGGATAAATTATTTATCAATGGACAGTTGTACCGCGACCCAAACATCACTACGTGGCTCTACTGACTTGTTGGTATGTTCCTTAATAATCTTAAATCTTAAATAAGTTATGCCATATTTGTAATACTGTGGTTTCAAAATAATTATCAGTATTTTCTCCACCCGTCTCTGCTACACCGTTCTCGTCACGGATGTTTCTTTTACATTATTTTCTTCCTTTGGCACGGTCACTTTTTTCTCTTCTCACTTTTCTTTGTTTGAAACCTTTCACTTTTATCAGTAATGTCACCTACTTCTCTATTTATATGTTTCATGGCGCACGCACAAGATTAAACATCGGACACAACGTTATGCATGATTCACACATACACACACAGTTCAGTATGAGGAAAGCACACATAGAGACACTTAACGCGCAGATCCAGGTACCGCACACAGCTGACAGGCGCACAAGCAGCGGGTTACACACAGACACACGCTGTGGTAATATGCACACAACCTCCATCTCTGCTGGTTTATGGATACACTGAGGTTTGTAATATGCAGATAGTCTTCGTTTTTGTTGGTTTATGGATACACTGAGGTTTGTCACTTGGAATGTGCGTGGAGCTGGTACAAGAGAGAAGAGGTTAAAAATTCTTAATCAGATGCGTGAAATGAAGGCAGACATCGTTCTCCTGCAGGAGACTCATTTATCTAATTCAACAATAAATCTTTCAACGTTTCCACATGTTTACTCAGCTTGCTATAATTCCAGACAAAGAGGAGTAGCCACTCTTATTAATAAAAGGTTAAAATTTGACATTGATCAAACAATCACAGATCCAGAAGGCAGATTTTTAATAGTTACATTATCTATTCAAAATGTTAAGTTAACTATTGCAAATGTTTATGGCCCAAATGTTGATGACTCCTCCTTTTTTCACTCCCTCTTTACTTCGCTCTATGATTACTTAGATAACACAATCATTGTAGCAGGGGACTTAAATGTTATTCTAGACAAATACAGTTCATCAGGGAAGTATCGAGGTTGGAAATCAGCTGAAACGGTTAAACAGTACATGAAGGATTTTGGTCTTTGCGATGCATGGCGTTCTCATCACCCGACACTGAGAGAATACACTTTCTTCTCTTCAGTTCACCATACCTATTCTAGACTAGACTACTTCCTAATCAGCACTTCACTCATGAGTGACATATCAGAGATAAAGATCCATCCCATAATCATCAGTGATCATGCACCTGTATCATTAACCCTTAGAAGTAAAAACTGTAAGCCAGCCACTAGAAACTGGAGATTTAATACATCATTACTTACAGATTCTGAGTTTATCAGTTACTTTAAAAGAGAATGGTCCTCATATCTAGAAAACAATAACAGAGCAGAAACTTCAGCGTGTGTTCTGTGGGAAGCAGGAAAAGCAGTAATGAGAGGGAAAATAATATCCTTCTCTTCCCATAAGAAAAAGAAGGAAACTTTGAGAACATCAGAATTAGAACTCAGAATTAAATCACTAGAGGAAGCTTACCATGTCTCCCCAGAAGAACACACACTGAATGATATTAGAAAAGCCAAATTAGAACTTAATGAAATAATAGATAAAAGAACACAATTCATGGTGCAAAGACTTCGATTGGACAATTTTGAACATGGTAACAAATCTGGAAAGTTCCTGGCTAACCAACTAAAGGCAAATAAGGAGAAAACAACAATTTCCTCTATAAAAGATTCAGAAGGAAATATCAGCCATGATCCTGACATGATAAACAATACTTTCAAAGAATTTTACAAAGCATTATATTCATCACAAATAAATCCAACAGATGAGAATATTAACCAATTTCTTAGCAGCATCAATCTTCCTAAAATAAATCAGGAAAATAAAATGGCTCTAGATTCACCTATTTCAGTTCATGAGCTCCATGAAGCTCTCCATCGTATGCCAAATAATAAAGCACCGGGTCCAGATGGTTATCCAGCTGAATTCTACAAAGAATTCTGGACCACACTGGCTCCAACCTTTTACAGCATGGTATTAGAAATAAAGGAAAAGCAAAAAATACCCTCCAATATGAACTTGGCGAATATTTCAGTCCTATTAAAACCAGGAAAGGACCCTACACTCCCATCCAGTTATCGTCCAATTTCATTAATAAACGTAGATCTCAAAATAATCAGCAAAGCTCTAGCCAGAAGGATAGAGAAAATAACTCCTTCCATTATTCACCCTGATCAAACAGGCTTTATAAAAGGTAGACGTTCCTACACTAACATGCGCAGATTAATTAACATAATAGATTATTTAACTCTACACAATCTGAAGTCCACAGTTATTTCTTTAGATGCAGAAAAAGCATTTGACCGTGTAAACTGGAAACTTTTATTTGCAACTTTAAAAGAATTTGGGTTTGGGTCATCATTTATTGACTGGATAAAAATATTATACAGCAAACCTAATCTATGTGTGAAGACTAATGACAAAACTTCTCCAAACTTCTGCTTCCAGAGAGGCACCAGACAGGGCTGCCCACTTTCTCCATCACTCTTTGCCATTTTTATCGAACCCCTGGCAGCTGCCATAAGACAAAACCCAGAAATCAAAGGAATTCAAGCTAAAAATATTGAACATAAAATTAGTCTTTACGCAGATGACGTTTTACTTTTCCTTCACAACTCACAAACAACACTTTCTCAAACAATCACACTAATTAATACATTCTCTTCAATATCAGACTATTCTATTAACTGGTTAAAGACTACAGCAATGCCCATTAACTGTGACTTTAAAAACATATCTAACACCACTATACAGTCAGGAAATATTAGTTATTTAGGTATAATAATCTCTCCCAGACTAACCGAATTAATAAAGTTAAATCATGATCAGCTAATAAAAACCGTAGAGGATGACCTCTCAAGGTGGAACCGCTTGCCCATATCACTTATGGGGAGGGTTTCCACCGTTAAAATGACGGTTCTACCAAGAGTTAATTACCTTTTCTCAATGGTTCCCATCAGAACATCCTCCACTTGGTTTAAATCACTAGACTCCCACATATCCAGATTTCTCTGGAAAAACAAGCCATCCCGCATTAGTCTAAAAACTTTACAACAGACCAAAGACAGAGGTGGGTTGGACCTGCCAAATTTTAACCAATATTTCTTATGTAATAGGCTGCAATGCATCTCCAAGTGGCTTAATCCAAGTTCTTTGGATGAGTCATGGCTGGATGTTGAGCAAGCATTGTGTGAGGATTTAGTCATCTCTGATTTACCATTCATCAGCTCAACTGTCAAGTCATATAAGTGTTTTAAAAGCATTAACATCAGCTCCAGTTTAACGGCTTGGTGGGAATTCCTGAAAGTAACCAAGTCTGCGCTTATTCCATGTAAGCTCACACCCATCTGGAACAATCCTGACTTCCTGCAAAACAGAAAGATGATAAACTTCCCTCGGTGGAAGAATAAAGGAGTAAAGCAGTTAGAACATATAATAGAAAATGGAAACTTTCTGCCATTTGATGCAATTTCTTCACGGTATGAATTCAGCAGCACCAAATTCTTAGAATACCACCAACTTAAATCTATTATAAGTAAGAAATACACCACTGATCAACTAAACTTACAGTTACCTATAAGGGTTGCAGAATTCCTAAATCTTAAGGCCCCGAAGCTACTATCCAAAATATACAGATTACCATTGAAGCTAGAAGATTCCATCTCTCTCCCAACTTCTAAATGGGAAGCAGACTTATCCAGTAACTTCAATCAAAATGAATGGTCACAAATCTGCTCAAACACATTCAAAATGACTAAGAATTCAAGCATGCAATTAATACAATTCAAAATTCTACACAGAACTCATTATACAGGACACAGGATGTTCAAGATGGGTCTGTTACACTCACATATCTGTTCACACTGTACTGACAACATGATTGACAGCTACTACCATGCCTTATGGTCTTGCCCACCTGTCCAGAGATTCTGGCTCCAGGTATGTAAAGATCTGTCAGACTGGTTTAAATGTAAAATCCCTGCAAACCCCAAACTGGGCCTCTTGAGTCACTTAGGTGAAAATAACAGGGTTTAATTTAGCAAAACCAATCCTCAGCAGCCTGTGCATCGCAAAGAAAACTATCCTTGTGAACTGGAAAAGCAAACAGAATCTGTGTATCCAGCAGTTTAGAAATCTGTTATTAGATTACATCAGCATGGAAATGATGTCTGCCTCCTCAAAGGATCAGTCAGTTGGATTTCACTCTCTCTGGTCTCCTGTGATCAGCTCCATCACTTAGTGTAGGGGGGAGAGTGTGACCTCATCCTGCTCGGGGCTGGGGAGTGGCTGGGTGGCTCAGGTGGCTGTGGGTCTGGGGTGGACCCCTGGACGGGGATCTTGGCTGCTTCATTACTGGGGGGGCTAGGTTTCCAGACCTGGCGGGAGGCCTTGGGTTGATCAATGGTTGGAGTTGCCTTGCGGCGGGGGGGGCGAGGTCGCTGGCGGGGGCTGGATCGGCAGGTATTGGCTCCGTGACGGGTGGCCGGCAGAGGGACCCGGGCCCAAGATAGTTGAGGATGGGGGGGTGCCTGTGTGTGTATGGGGTGTGTATGGAGGAGTGTAGTGGTACATGAATGTATGGGGGGTAGGGGTGTGTGTATGTGGGAGTGTGTTGAGGCATGTATGTGTGGGGGTGTGGGGGTTGGGGTTTAGGGGAGTGTGATAGTACATGATTGTGTGGGGTGTTGGGGGTGTGGATGAGGGAGTGGGTGTGTGTGTGTGTGTGTGTGTGTGTGGGAAGGGGTAAGGCCTTGTGTGTGGATAATCTGGTGTTAAATGCATGGGAGATAGGGGTGTGTATATAGAGGAGTATTGAGATGCATGTGTATGGGGGGTAGTGGCCCGTGTGTAGGGGGGAGTGGGGGGGTGCATGTGTATGTAGGTGTATAGGGGGGTGAAGGGTCATGATTATGAAGGGGGGAGGACTTCAGTGAGAGAAGTGGGGAGTTGTGGTGGTTTGTTCTAGGGTAGGTAGAATGAGAAGGGGTGTTTTGTGATGGGCAGGGGGGGGGAGTGGACTAAACTTTTGGCCGTGTATCTGTTAGAATGGGTGTGTGTGTGTATAGATGTATGTGTGTGTGTGTAGGTGTGTGTGTGTGTGTAGATGTGTGTGTACACCAGGCTGATGGTGAGGGGGTGTGAATGTGTTGGTGTGTAAAGGAGAAGGGAATGCAACGTGTCTCTGGGTGGGGGCGTCTCCTAGGGGTGTGGGGGCGGTGGGCCCTTGGTCTGTCTCTCCTTCTCCCGCCCCTCCTCTTCTTTGCCCCCCCCCCCCCCCCCCCACTTCTGCATGTGGTTCGTTGGTGCCTTCTGGGGCCGGTGGCGGCTCCTTTATTGGGGTTGCTGAGGGCCCTGGTTGTTGGGGCAGCTGCCCTTGGCCTGTCCTGGCCTTCGGGGGCCCCGGGAATGGGGGACGTGCCTCGTGCCGCAGGTGGCTCATCTTCTTGAGGGAGGGGCGCTTCCCTCGGGACCTAAATCCCCGGACCCCCCTCCTTCCCTTCTTCCACCACACACAGGCAGGGCGTTGGGAGGTGGACACGTTGATCTGGATGGTGAGAGAGGCCATCAAGGTGGTCTCCATCGCTGCACCCAGCATCGGTTCACCTCCCAGTTTTAATTACACTTAGTCAACATAACACAAAAAACACACACTGACAACACATGGACATGTTTTGGGGGGGGGGGGGCCATGCAGTGTGCGGTGGGCGGGGCTGCTTTGGTGGTCCCGCTCCCAACATGATGTGGTTACTTCTTCCCAATTTTAATAGCAAACAACACACACTTCACAATCATTCATAAGCTGGGAGGGAGGGGGTGACAATGGGGTCCTGCCACGCCCCTATTTCTGGGGCTGTGCCGGGGGGGTTGGGCGGGGGAGTGGTGCTGTTCAGGGGGCCTGGGTCTGGGCTGGCCTGGCGGGGGTGGGACTGCTGCTGGCCCTGGGTGGTGCTGGATCGGCTGCATGTGTGGAGTGGTGGGGGGGCATTGACAGGGGTGGGGGGTAGTTGTGGGGCCCTGATCGGGGCCCCCCTATCCCCTGCTCCCCCGGGGGTATCTCACAGGGGACACATTGGGAAAGAAAGGTGAGGGCGTGCATGAGCCAATGGATGAAGTGGTGACTGAATGTTAGGGTAGAGGGGGGGGGGGGGGATCAGGGTGAAAGAATTTAGGAAAGTGGATGGCCGCTGGGATAGGGGGGAGGGGGGGTGTATGCAGATGGGTGGGGGTGTGTATGTGGGGTTATGTTGGTGGTACAGGGAAGTGATGGGGTGGGTGTACAATGAGGACTGTGAATGTGGATAGAGGGGTGTAGGGAGGTGTGTGTGTGTGTGTGTAGAGTGGGGTGTGTGTGTATGGAAGAATGGGTGATTATAGAGGGAGCAGGGATGTGTGTGTGAGGGGGTGTGTGGGTAGGAGAGTGTGAGTTTGAGCGTGTGTAAGAGAATGGGGGTATAGGGTGTGTTTAAGGAGGAAGTGTGGATGCGTGTGGGTGGGGGTAGGTGTGTGCGTATGTGTGTGTGTGTGTGTGGGTGTGTGTGTGTGGGTGGGGGTGTGTGTGTGTGCACATGTGTGTGCGTATGTGTGTGCGTGTGTGTGTGTGTGCGTGGGTGCGTGGAGGGTCTTGGTGCTCGGGGAGCGCTGCTGGTCCACTGGGGTGCGGCCTGGCTGCCGCTCGGTGGCGGTCTGGGGATCCTGGCCCTCCGTCGGTGTGGGCTGGGCCCTCTGCCTGCGGGGGTGGGGGGTTGCTTCTGGGCTCTTGGGGCCGTGGGGCCCGCGCTCTGTCTGCCCTGGGGGGCCGGTGCCCGGCGGGGCCGGTCCTCGCTGGTCCGGGCCTGCTGGGGCCTGTTCCCCCTGACTGCGGGGGACTCTGGCTGGGACCCCCCTCTGCCTCCTCCTGGGTCGGTGCATGGCTGGCTCCGGGGTGGGGCGGTTGGGGTCTGCGCCTGGGGGTGGCTGCCAATGGTCTGGGTCTCGGGGGTCCTCCTGGCGTGCCTCATGCCTTTGTGTGGGAGGGGTCACACTGGCATGATCTTCTCTGAACACGTTCCACTCTGCATGTTCTGCATGTGACACAGTCACCGAGTCGTCTGCAGGTTTATTCACTAACAGCAGCTGGTTTTCTCATTTCTGTTTGTTTCTCATTTATATTTAACTTTTTACATTCATAGTTTAGTTACTATGATCTAAAGTTGGCTTGTATGTGTATGTATATGTGTTAATACTGGCAAGTGCGTATATGTTTGTACGTGTGTATGTGTGTGTGTGTGTGTGTGCATAGAGGTGTGTGTGTATATGTATGTGTATGTATGCGTGTGTATGTGTGTGTGTATATGTATGTGTGTGCCTGTATGTGTGTATGTATACATCTGTAGGTTGTTTTCTTTCTTTTTGTTTTTGGGTTATTTTTTAGTTGTTTTTTTCTCTCCCTTTATCTCTTTCCCTTTTCTTATGAGGTATTTCTTCTCCTTTCTCTTTCTGTCTTTCGTCTGTCCTCTCTGGTCCAGCAGTACAAACTCTACAATTCAAACAACAATACAAAATAAACATAGAAATAAAATAAAAATTCAGAAAGTCAAGGGGATCATTATATCTATAAAGCTTCCCTTGGCAGAGAAAATTTGCTCAGCAGAACATCCAGACCATCATTCTGCTGCCTAAATGCTGGACAAGACAAAAAAAAACAAAAAACAAAAAAAAACTGTTATCATATAGATTAAGGAAGCAACAAGCAGAAAGAACAATTTATAAAATCAAACACCCAATAACAAATCAAATAGAGACCAGTCTAGAAAAAATTAAACAATGTTTTGAAGAATATTATCACAAATTATATTCTCAACCTCACTTAAGAAGTGTAAATGAAATTGATTTGTTTTTAGCTTCATTAAATTTACCTAAAGTTACAAACAACCAGAACAAGAAATTGACATCCGAAATAACCAAAGAAGAAATTCTGTCAGCAATTAAAAGATTAAAAAACGGAAAGGCCCCGGGGGTGGATGGTTTTAATTCAGAATGGTATAAGATTATGCAAGATCGGTTAACACCAACATTAGTAAAAACATTTAACTATGTACTCGAAAAGAAAATTATCCCTCCTTCTTGGAGAGAGGCGATTATTTCTGTTATACCCAAAGAGAATAAGGACAAACTGGACTGCGGAAATTACCGCCCCGTGAGGGGCCCTGTACTTAACATTGACTACAAATTATTTACTTCTATATTATGTAAGCGCCTTGAAATAATAGTACCAGAGCTCATTAACAAAGACCAGACAGGTTTTATTAGACAACGTCAGACGCAAGACAATATTAGAAAAGCACTGTTGATCATGAAACAGGCCAGACAGCACAATTTAGAAACCCTCATACTGAGTTTAGACGCAGAAAAAGTGTTTGATTCAGTACGTTGGGAATTTTTATATAAAGTAATGGCCGCATTTGGTTTTCATGCAAACCTGATTGAAGTATTCTCTGCATTGTACAACAAACCTACGGCCAGGATTAAAATAAATGGGGATTTATCTGAATCAATTAATCTAGAAAGAGGAACTCGCCAGGGCTGTGGTGCTTCGGCCTTGTTGTTCAGTCTGTTCATTGAACCTTTAGCTCAGTGGATGAGACAAAACACAGAAATCAGCGGGGTTGCCTTAGAATCAGGTGAACAAAAATTGGCTCTATTTGCTGATGATTTACTGATATTTTTGACGGACCCTACCCAATCACTTCCCAAATTAATGAAAATGCTAGATGAATATGGCTCTTATTCGGGCTATAAAATCAATATTTCCAAAACTCAAATACTAAAACTAAATTATAATCCACCTACAAGTATCATAAAGGCATACAAATGGAAATGGGAAACAAAAGACATTAAATACTTAGGGGTTGTATTGACAGAGGATCCATCTAAATTGTTTGAAGCCAATTATAATCCTTTGATTTCAAAGATAAAATCAGATTTACAAAGATGGAATGATATTCCCTTTTTGAATCTATATTCTCGGGTAGATTCAATTAGAATGAATATCCTTCCCCGTTTCCTGTACCTCTTTCGATGTCTTCCCATTCATTTAACCCAAAAACACTTTGGGGAATGGGATAGAATGCTCGCAAAATTTATTTGGCAAAATAAAAAAGGCAGGATTAAGTATCAAACATTGCAATTAATGGACGCAAAGGGAGGAATGGGGCTCCCCTGCCTAAAGGAATATTATTATGCCGCCCAGCTTAGGCCTTTAATCTGTTTGTGTTCACCCACCTACTCTGCAGGATGGAAAGATGTGGAGGGGAGAGTTATAAGGGGTATACCCATTCTAGCCCTATTGGCTGACAAAAAACTGCAAAATAATGTTAACATTACAGAGGATTATATGTATGAGTCTCTACTAAAATCTTGGAATGGTATCATGCAAATTTGTAGGTTAGAAGAAATATCCAAAATCTTAAAATGGTGCGCTTACGATTCAGATTTCAATCCAAACACGTTAGACAAAAGATTTAAAAGTTGGATCTCAAAAGGGCTCACTACCTATTACTCCTTCATCCAGAAGGGGGCATTCATGAGTTTTGAGTCTTTACAGAAAAAACATGGATTAGGTCAAGAAGATTTTTATAGATACTTACAAATTAGACATAATTTTGATATTAATATAAAGGCAACATTTGAGAAAAGTGAATTGGGTTTCTTACATACCTTCCTAACATTAATTAAATCAATTTCACAAAATAATTTAATATCCAAGATATATAAAGCCATCCAAAAATTTAAACAAACCAACACTGAATATATAAAGATGAGATGGGAAAGAGAAAGCAATGTCCAGATTTCAAATGAAAATTGGGAAAAAATTTGTAAATTACAATGGTGTTCTACTGGATCCAACACATGGCGAGAATTCTGCTGGAAGAATACGATCAGGTTCTTTATCACACCTATTCAAAAAAGACACCAAGGTTGCGGAGATTCATGCTGGAGACTCTGTGGATGTTCAGGGGCCAACCATTACCATATTTTCTGGGACTGTACTGTTTTAAGACCATACTGGTCTTAAAACAGTATAAAACAGGTATGCGAACACATTAACAATGTATTTGGTTCTAAAATGGTTTGTAATTTTGAAAATGTATACTTGGCTAACGTAAATGTAACAGAGTGGAGAAATAAGGATAAGAAGCTGCTTTGGATTCTCCTTGCTGCAAGTAAGAAAGTCATAACCAGGAAATGGCTTAAACCGGACCCCCCAACTATTGAAGAATGGATCAACATTACACAAGAAATTTACATTATGGAAAAACTGTCATTCACCCTTAGATTCCAGAGAGACTCTTTTTACAACATCTGGTCAAAATGGACTGAATATGTGAAACCCATAAGGTCAGACTTTACATAGCAATTTACTGTATTGTAGAATACACTCTTTATATTTCCCTTTCACTGGTGCTCTTCCTTTTTTTTGTGTGTGTCTTCTTTAACAAAAAATGTTGAATAAAAATGAAAATTACAAAAAAAAAAGAAACTGGGTACCAAGCCCCAGAGAAAGAGATAAGTGAGGGAATAATCAGCCTCAGAGACAGCATCATAACTAAGATGAGAGTGAGGCACCCCCGGCACCCACTGGGAAGAATTAGTGATAAACCGCCATAAAGCCTTCTAACTGAGGTGAATGCAGCAATAAGTACAGTCCCTACCGCAACCATGACTGAAACCAATGAGCTGATATACAGCAACAGTGATCCTGGAGAAGATTGGCTGACATAACATCAAGGGCAAGAAGGATGGAAGAGGATGATAGAAACCAAGATCAAGGCAACTCGAAGGGAAGTTAGTCAACTGTAAGAACTCCAGAAGGGCACAACCATGAAGAGGGTTCCAGAGAGGTACAGCCAGATGTCCATACCTGAGGCCCTGGAAACTGCCAACCAAAGGCTCCAACCATTGGCTGTGAGACTGAAGAGATACACAAGAGAAGTTGAGGCCAGAAGAACAAACTGGATCTTCTCAACTAACCAGCTAAAGTGTACTCCCAGTGGCAGGATAATACCACACAAGCTGACCCACCAAGGCCGGAGACAGAACAATACTGGAAATGCATTTGGAAGGAGGCATCACATAACAGTGAAGCACGGTGGTTTAAAGACCTCAGAGCAGACCACAGCTCCCTCCCTGAACAAGACCCAGTTACCATCATGGTGGCAGATATCCAGCATAGACTCTCAGGTATGAAGAACTGGTCAGTGCCTGGCCCTGATATGATCCATGCCTACTGGCTAAAGAGGCTGACTTCACTCCATGAATGCCTGGCAGCACAAATGAACCAACTCCTGAGGGATGGGACTCATCCTGAATGGCTGAGCAAGGGATGAACAGTCCTGATACTGAAAGACCCCCACAAGGGATCTGTCCCATCCAACTACCGGCCAATAACCTGCCTCTCCACAACATGGAAGCTCCTGTCAGGCATCATAGCGGCTAAGGTAAGTGGGCACATGGATCAATACATGGCAGAGACACAGAAAGGCATTGGCAGAGGAACCAGAGGAGCCAAACATCAGCTGCTGGTTGACAGAACAGTCGTCTGAGACTGCAAAACCAGACAGACAAACCTGTGCACCGCCTTCTTCTTCTTCCTGCTCTCGGAGAGGACGGCCGCTTTTTCTCTCCCTCCCGTTCCCACTCTGACCTGCTGCTTCTTTGTATTGTCATCTATCTATCTGAGCCTCTTTCTCCATTTCCTTCTGAATTTAAATCATGGATCTGGTCAGCTGGTCTCTCAATGCAACTTATAAAATCTTTTTTCCCAAAAGAACGGGCTATGGGGAGCCCGCAGGTCCCGACGGACTGCATGCTGCTGGATACGTGATGAAGGTCATGTGTCTGCTGCTTCTTTCTGTGGAGGATTTCTACACGATTGTATTTATGATAACTGTGTTTCTGCTGGTTGGTGTGTGCAGTTTCCTGGTGTCTCGCAAATTTTGGAAGATCTGTGATGGACTACGCCGACTGGCACTCGAACTCATGCGTGACGGCACTGGACCGCGACTGGAGCTGGTCCTGGTTCTGGAGCTCAACCGTAAGTGGGAAACATCTTGGAGAAGCGGTTGCTCGGTTTTGGTGGAAACTGACCCGATTTGGCTGTTTCGGAGTCCGACAGAGACCACTAAGGACTCAAAGCTGAGCCAAATGAAGCTTAGCTTGACCCAAAACAAAGCTGTTATCTGGATCTGGCTCCCTGACTGGCCTTGGGCAGGCTGGTTATCACGTCTCCTGGAATGTAATGCTGTCTGACGCTCAGCCCCCTCCTAACCCCCCTCCCTTTCTCAGGCCTGTGGAACTTAAACTGAACTCAGCTCTCAAGGCCGCGTTTACATCAGGTGGCCCAGATGAACTGGGGAAAGTTCACAGACTCACTCACTGAACGCACACACACACACACACACACACACACACACTGTTACAGACACACACTTCTAGCTTTCACCGCCTTCTCCGGACCTCGGCCCTCCCTCCACTCACGGACGGCGAGTTGGATGGGCGTGCTGCTAGGATGGCTGCGACCTCACTGGCTGTCTGGGCGACCCCCCCCACCCCCTCCCATACTGTGTGCTGTCTATTGTCTGAACCTGTGCTTATGCTCAGAGGTGTGTTTTTTTTTTTTGTTGTTGTTGTTGCATCTTTATCCTTCCCCCTTCAGGTGAAGTGTAGAGATACTTCTTTATGTTCAGCACCCACCCATCCTTCCTCATGTCATCATTTCCACATTTTAAGGCAGTGCCGGTTAAAAAACTGGCTGCAGGGCCGAAGTATCAGTTCGTTCTGTAAACTTGTCAAATGTCTGTATGTCTAACCTTGGATGAGCTGACTTGAACCTTTAATTTCCCCTCGGGGATGAATAAAGTATCTTTGATTTGATTTGATTTACTCCCGGAAAGCCTTCAACTCAATGCCACACATATAAAGGAGATGACCTGTCCCCGCTGCTGTTCTGTAGAGGCCTGAACCCCCTCAGCCAACTAATCAACAAGACTGACAATGGACACCGACCCAGGAATGGAACCACCATCAGCCACCTCCTGTACATGGATGACATCAAGCTGTACGCTAAGAGTGAGCGGGACATCCACTCACTGATCCACACCACCAGGATCTACAGCAGGGACATCGGAATGTCATTCAGACTGGAGAAATGTGGGCGGATGATAACAAAG
Organism: Telmatherina bonti; assembly: GCF_933228915.1. Lineage (NCBI taxonomy): Eukaryota > Metazoa > Chordata > Actinopteri > Atheriniformes > Telmatherinidae > Telmatherina > Telmatherina bonti. The sequence goes on from NC_136615.1 coordinate 512,329, forward strand.
ACAGGGAAGGTAATCCATACGGAGGGCATTGCACTCCCAGAGGGCAGGATAACAGATGTGGAGGAAAGCTACAAGTACCTGGGCATACCACAGGCGAATGGTAACCATGAAGAAGTCATAAGGAAAGCTGCCACAGCTACATACCTGCAGCGACTGAGGCAAGTACTGAGAAGTCAGCTCAATGGCAAGAACAAGATCCAGGCAGTTAACAGCTACGCCCTGCCAGTGATCCGATACCCTGCTGGGATAATAAGCTGGCCAAAGGAGGAAGCTCAGACCACGGATGTCAGAACAGGGAAGCTGCTCACCATGCATGGAGGGTTCCACTCCAAGTCCAGTGTCCAGCGACTAGACACTAAGCAGAAAGAAGGGGGCCGGGGACTGGTGAGCATCAAGGCCACTATCCAAGATGAAACATCCAAGCTCCAGAAATACATCAGGAAGAGGGCACCGAGGGATGAAGCACTTAGTGAATGTCTCAGACAATGGAGTCTGGAGGAACACCAGATGGAAGAACCATCATGGGAGGAAAGGCCTCTGCATGGGATGTACCACCGGCAGATCACCGAAGTGGCCGATATAAACAAGTCCTGTCAATGGCTGGAGAGGGTCTACCAGACCAGGCAGGATCCCAGATCTACCAGACCAGACAGGATCCCAGATCTACCAGACCAGACAGGATCCCAGATCTACCGGACCAGGCAGGATCCCAGATCTACCAGACCAGAGAGGATCCCAGCATAGTGTACAGGAACATCTGTGCAGAATATGGACTGGAGACCCCTTAGTCCCAGTGGGAAACTCCCCCCAAGGTGGTGGAGAATGAGAGGACTAAGATCCTCTGGGACTTCCAGATCCAGACAGATAAAATGGTGGTGGCCAACCAAGCGGACAAAGTGATCATGGATAAGCAGCAGAGGAAAGCCGTAGTGATCCATGGATCCATCCCCAATGATGGAAATATCAGGAAAAAGGAGAAACTGGAGAAGTACCAAGGCCTCAAGGAAGACCTGGAGAAGGCCTGGAGGGTGAAAGTAACAGTGGTACCCATAGTGATGGGAGCACTGGGGGCCGTGTCCCCCCCCCACTGGAGAAGTGGCTCCAACTGATACCTGGTGGAACATCAGACATCTCCGTCCAGAAGAGATCAGTCCTAGGAACAGCTGAGATACTGAAGAGGAGCCTCCCAGGACTCTGGTGGAGAACCTGAGCTGGACAGATGAACAGCCACCCGCCCTACCCTGGGGAGATGCGGGGGGTGGGTGAGAGGATTTTTTTTTAAGTCACACCACTCCTCCTCCCTGTTACGCAGCTGAAGTGACACGTTATTTAATAATGTTACACATTCTACACACAGAAATCTTCTTTAAGTGCCTCCTGTTACCGAGTGACAAGATTAACCAGGTCCTCATGTCTGTCCTTGTCTCCCAGCGCCGCGGTCGGCAAGGACGTGTTGAAGGACTTGTCCTCCTGCAGAGGATTCTCAGTCAAAGCCTTCAAGTTTTTCCAGTAAGTTCCAGGAACCTTCAACCCTCGTTTTTCTGCAAGGACCAGAACCAGCTCGGAGACGGGACCGGCCAGGTTTGGACCTGCTGCTCTGAAACGGAAAAACGCAGCTTTGACGTCACACGAACTGATGATGTCATTCCTCTGATGTCACAGGAAGGACAGGAAGATGGCTCTGATGCAGCTGGGGTCGGCGGAAGAGGCCATCGAAGCTCTGACCAGTCTGCACGACCACCCGCTGGACCACAGCCAGCACCTCCGCGTCTCCTTCTCCAAGTCCACCGTCTGACCTCGGCAGCCAATCAGAGCTGCCCCTGGCAGGGACGAACCAATAGGACAGCTCCGACTGTTTTTCTGTGCCTAGCAACTGCCCGATGTGAGTGCCAGGACTTGTTGCCATGGTTACAGGTTAGGCAGCACATTCCAGAGGAGACTGAGCAACAAGGCATTGTGGGTAATGGAGTCCAGACTGATGCTTGAGGGTTCTTTTAGTTGCCATGGAGACATATCTGAGTAGCTGTATTTTCAGTTGAAACATCCTCCGTTTGGTGGCGGCGTCTCCAACGGTCTTCAGTGCTTTATTTCTGGAATTTTCTTCATTTATCTGAACTTTTGTGCGCGTTTGTTTTTTTTTTTTTTAAGTGGAAACACGATTTTCTACTCAACATGCAATGCTCAAGAAGCCCCGCCCACCTACGTGGGAGACCTGTGATTGGAGTTCCTGTTTGTCAGACGGTGATTAATGAAAGCTGATTGGCTGTTATTTGTCCTGAACGTCGCCCCGGATTCAGAAATGGAATATTAATTTTCTCTTTGATCGGCTCTAATCAATCAAACCATCACAGCTCAGAACCATTGATCGGCTTTTACTTTAAATCAAGTCGTTATGACATCACTTCCTGTCCAAACAATCCATGATGTTGCCTTCAGGATCACTGGGAATTGTGGCTTCCTGCTCTACAGCATCCAGAACTTTGTCTTGGCAGGTTGAAACTTCCCGAACCGGGTTCTGGGTCTAGACCATGACTGGTTTTATTTCTGCTACAAGTATGCTCATCAGGGTGTTCATCCTGCGGCATGTAAAAGCGTTCTCATGTGGCGCAGTGCATGCTAGGACATGAGGCGGGGCTTTAACTTTATTCTGAAAGTGTGACAGGAAGTTGGAGCATGAATCAACAAATCAACCAATCAATTGCTGTTATCTGTCTGCGCTCCCGGCCAATCACAGAGCAAACAAGGCTAGTTTCAAAATAAAACTTTATTGTTCCTGTTGAGACAGTTCTCATCTGTGATTGGTCGTTTCACCACAACAAATATTTTAAAAAAATAAAAAACACAAATAAAATAACCCTACTGATCTGATTGGACGAGGTGAGGTTTCATCCGACATGCCTGATGATGTCATCACCAACCCCCCCAACCCCCAACAAAGTGCTAACGGCTAACAGCTAGGCTACACGTGCACACACACATGCTCGCTCATACACACTCAGTGTTCTGACTAAGACTTTTGTTTTTTGGTTTTACCGAAATGTTTTGACCTTTTTCACTTCAGAATACTTTGCTGGTCGTTGACCTCGACGCGCCTCTTCGCCTCGTTTCCCGGTTCAAACCCGACGCTGGATCAGAACTGGGAAGTTCTCCAAACCGGCGTGGAAGAAACCCTACAGACCTGATCCGGTTCATGGAACCCGTCCCGAATCAGATCCATGTAGTCACATTTCCATGTTAAAGCTGCACATATTTACAACAGGCTGAGGCGGGTCGATTCTGACCCGCTGGACCCAAACCACCCAGACCTGATCCAGGACTTCATGTGAGCCAATGGATCAGCTCACTTATCGATCATGTCACCCACAGATGGAGGCGGATCTGTGGGGAGAGGAAGACGGAGTCTCCTCGTCGATCGGGTGAGATGTAGGCGGAGCTTGTTAACTTCCTGCCCGCAACAAAGGAAAACTGGCCAACCAGGCGCCATAATTCCTGTTGCCATGTTCTGATAGGTTGATTTTGCTCCTGCTTTTTTTTGCGTGACGCATCACTTTTTTATCGTTCGTGTGTTCTCATTGGCTCGTTCTGCTATTGTTTATTTTTAGCACCAAAAGGAACATAAATAAAAACACACACACACTTTTCTGTTTGCATAAAAAAACAAACTGCCTCTCCTCTTCTGTGTGGCCAGTTGCCATGGTAACTAGACATCCAGGATCTCCTCGGCGGTGCCGCCGCAGCGCAGCCGGTACCGGCCGGTCCTCCAGCTGATGGTCGGGTCCCACAGAGCCGACAGGAAGATCTGCACAGCCATGGACTCCCTGATGAACCAGCCCACGGCGAAGTCCAGCTTGGAGAAGCTCGGCGGACCACCCTGCGTGTGATGTCATCAGTCAGCTTTTCATTCACAGGGGAAGGTGAGGAAGATGGCGGGTACAGACCTGGACTCCGGTCAGCTGGACGTAGTCGGCGATAAACCAGGCCAAACAGTGACACATAAAGAACACCATCATGTCCCACCTGGAACACAGAGCAAGTCAAATGCCGTCTCCATGGCGACGTCTACAGGGCCACATGGCGACATCTACAAGGCAACGTCTACGTGGCCACGTGGCGACGTCTACAAGGCGACGTGTACAGGGCCACATGGCGACGTCTACAGGGCCACATGGCGACGTCTACATGGCGACGTCTACATGGCCACGTGGCGACGTCTACCTGGCGACGTCTACATGGCCACGTGGCGACGTCTACATGGCGACGTCTACATGGCCACGTGGCGACGTCTACATGGCGACGTCTACATGGCCACGTGGCGACGTCTACATGGCGACGTCTACATGGCCACGTGGCGACGTCTACATGGCGACGTCTACATGGCCACGTGGCGACGTCTACAGGGCCACGTGGCGACGTCTACATGGCCACGTGGCGACATCTACAGGGCCACGTGGCGACATCTACAGGGCCACGTCTACATGGCGACGTCTACATGGCCACATGGCGACGTCTACAGGGCCACGTGGCGACGTCTACAGGGCCACGTGGCGACGTCTGCAGGGCGACGTCTACATGGCCACATGGCGACGTCTACATGGCGACGTCTACATGGCGACGTCTACATGGCGACGTCTACATGGCGACGTCTACATGGCCACGTGGCGACATCTACAGGGCCACGTGGCGACGTCTACATGGCCACGTGGCGACGTCTACATGGCGACGTCTACATGGCCACATGGCGACGTCTACATGGCGACGTCTACATGGCGACGTCTACATGGCCACATGGCGACGTCTACATGGCGACGTCTACATGGCCACATGGCGACGTCTACATGGCGACGTCTACATGGCCACGTGGCGACGTCTACATGGCCACATGGCGACATCTACATGGCGACGTCTACATGGTGACATCTACATGGCGACGTCTACATGGCCACGTCTACATGGTGACATCTACATGGCGACGTCTACATGGCCACGTGGCGACGTCTACATGGCGACGTCTACATGGCCACGTGGCGACGTCTACAAGGCGACGTCTACATGGCCACGTGGCGACGTCTACATGGCCACGTGGCGACATCTACAGGGCCACGTGGCGACATCTACATGGCGACGTCTACATGGTGACGTCTACATGGTGACATCTACATGGCGACGTCTACATGGCCACGTCTACATGGTGACATCTACATGGCGAAGTCTACATGGCCACGTGGCGACGTCTACATGGCGACGTCTACATGGCCACGTGGCGACGTCTACAAGGCGACGTCTACATGGCCACGTGGCGACGTCTACATGGCCACGTGGCGACGTCTACATGGCCACGTGGCGACGTCTACATGGCCACATGGCGACATCTACATGGCGACGTCTACATGGTGACATCTACATGGCGACGTCTACATGGCCACGTCTACATGGTGACATCTACATGGCGACGTCTACATGGCCACGTGGCGACGTCTACATGGCGACGTCTACATGGCCACGTGGCGACGTCTACATGGCGACGTCTACATGGCCACATGGCGACGTCTACAGGGCCACGTGGCGACGTCTACAGGGCCACGTGACGACGTCTACAGGGCGACGTCTACATGGCCACATGGCGACGTCTACATGGCGACGTCTACATGGCGACGTCTACAAGGCGACGTCTACAAGGCGACGTGGCGACGTCTACATGGCGACGTCTACATGGCCACATGGCAACGTCTACAGGGCCACATGGCGACGTCTACATGGCGACGTGGCGACGTCTACATGGCGACGTCTACATGGCCACATGGCGACATCTACAGGGCCACGTGGCGACGTCTACATGGCCACGTGGCGACGTCTACATGGCGACGTCTACATGGCCACATGGCGACGTCTACATGGCGACATCTACATGGCGACGTCTACATGGCGACGTCTACATGGCGACGTCTACATGGCCACATGGCGACGTCTACATGGCGACGTCTACATGGCCACATGGCGACGTCTACATGGCGACGTCTACATGGCCACGTGGCGACGTCTACATGGCCACATGGCGACATCTACATGGCGACGTCTACATGGTGACATCTACATGGCGACGTCTACATGGCCACGTCTACATGGTGACATCTACATGGCGACGTCTACATGGCCACGTGGCGACGTCTACATGGCGACGTCTACATGGCGACGTCTACATGGCGACGTCTACATGGCGACGTCTACATGGCGACGTCTACATGGCGACGTCTACATGGCGACGTCTACATGGCCACGTGGCGACGTCTACAAGGCGACGTCTACATGGCCACGTGGCGACGTCTACAAGGCGACGTCTACATGGCCACGTGGCGACGTCTACATGGCCACGTCTACATGGCCACGTCTACATGGCCACGTCTACAGGGCCACGTGGCGACGTCTACAGGGCGACGTGTACAGGGCCACGTGGCGACGTCTACATGGCCACGTGGCGACGTCTACATGGCCACGTCTACATGGCCACGTGGCGACGTCTACAAGGCGACGTGTACAGGGCCACGTGGCGACGTCTACATGGCCACGTGGCGACGTCTACGTGGCGACGTGTACAGGGCCACGTGGCGACGTCTACATGGCCACGTGGCGACGTCTACGTGGCGACGTCTACAGGGCCACGTGGCGACGTCTACGTGGCGACGTCTACAGAGCCACGTGGCGACGTCTACAGGGCCACGTGGCGACGTCTACAGGGTCACGTGGCGACGTCTACAGGGCCACGTGGCGACGTCTACAGGGTCACGTGGCGACGTCTACATGGCCACGTGGCGACGTCTACAGGGTCACGTGGCGACGTCTACAGGGCCACGTGGCGACGTCTACAGGGCCACGTGGCGACGTCTACATGGCCACATGGCGACGTCTACATGGTGACGTCTACAGGGCCACGTGGCGACGTCTACAAGTCAACGTCTACGTGGCCACGTGGCGACGTCTACATGGCGACGTCTACGTGGCCACGTGGCGACGTCTACATGGCGATGTCTACGTGGCCACGTCTACATGGCGACGTCTACGTGGCCACGTCTACATGGCGACGTCTACGTGGCCACGTGGCGACGTCTACAAGTCAACGTCTACAGGGCCACGTGGCGACGTCTACAAGTCAACGTCTACGTGGCCACGTGGCGACGTCTACATGGCGACGTCTACAGGGCCACGTGGCGACGTCTACGTGGCGACGTCTACATGGCGACGTCTACATGGCGACGTCTACATGGCGACGTCTACATGGCGACGTCTACATGGCGACGTCTACAAGTCAACGTCTACGTGGCCACGTGGCGACGTCTACATGGCGACGTCTACAAGGCGACGTCTACAGGGCCACATTGCGACGTCTACAGGGCCACGTGGCGACGTCTACAGGGCCACGTGGCGACGTCTACAGGGCGACGTCTACATGGCGACGTCTACAGGGCCACGTGGCGACGTCTACATGGCGACGTCTACAAGGCGACGTCTACATGGCCACATGGCGACGTCTACAGGGCCACGTGGCGACGTCTACATGGCGACGTCTACAAGGCGACGTCTACATGGCCACATGGCGACGTCTACAAGGCCACATGGCGACGTCTACAAGGCGACGTCTACATGGCCACATGGCGACGTCTACAAGGCGACGTCTACAGGGCCACGTGGCGACGTCTACATGGAGACGTCTACAGGGCCACGTGGCGACGTCTACATGGCCACATGGCGACGTCTACAAGGCCACATGGCGACGTCTACAAGGCGACGTCTACAGGGCCACGTGGCGACATCTACAAGGCAACGTCTACGTGGCCACATGGCGACGTCTACAGGGCCACATGGCGACGTCTACAAGGCGACGTCTACAGGGCCACGTGGCGACGTCTACAGGGCGACGTCTACAGGGCGACGTCTACATGGCGACGTCTACATGGCGACGTCTACATGGCGACGTCTACAGGGCCACGTGGCGACGTCTACATGGCGACGTCTACAGGGCCACGTGGCGACGTCTACGTGGCGACGTCTACATGGCGACGTCTACAGGGCCACGTGGCGACGTCTACATGGCGACGTCTACATGGCCACGTGGCGACGTCTACATGGCCACATGGCGACATCTACATGGCGACGTCTACATGGTGACATCTACAAGGCGACGTCTACATGGCCACATGGCGACGTCTACAAGGCCACATGGCGACGTCTAAAAGGCGACGTCTACATGGCCACATGGCGACGTCTACAAGGCCACATGGCGACGTCTACAAGGCGACGTCTACAGGGCCACGTGGCGACGTCTACATGGAGGCGTCTACAGGGCCACGTGGCGACGTCTACATGGCCACATGGCGACGTCTACAAGGCCACATGGCGACGTCTACAAGGCGACGTCTACAGGGCCACGTGGCGACATCTACAAGGCAACGTCTACGTGGCCACATGGCGACGTCTACAGGGCCACATGGCGACGTCTACAGGGCCACATGGCGACGTCTACAAGGCGACGTCTACAGGGCCACGTGGCGACGTCTACATGGCGACGTCTACATGGCGACGTCTACAGGGCGACGTCTACATGGCGACGTCTACAGGGCGACGTCTACAGGGCGACGTCTACAGGGCGACGTCTACATGGCGACGTCTACATGGCGACGTCTACAGGGCCACGTGGCGACGTCTACATGGCGACGTCTACAGGGCCACGTGGCGACGTCTACATGGCGACGTCTACAGGGCCACATGGCGACGTCTACAAGGCGACGTCTACAGGGCCACATGGCGACGTCTACAGGGCCACGTGGCGACGTCTACAGGGCCACGTGGCCACGTCTACAGGGCCACGTGGCGACGTCTACGTGGCGACGTCTACAGGGCCACGTGGCGACGTCTACAGGGCCACGTGGCGACGTCTACATGGCGACGTCTACAGGGCCACGTGGCGACGTCTACATGGCCACGTCTACAGGGCGACGTCTACAGGGCCACGTGGCGACATCTACAGGGCGACGTCTACAGGGCCACGTGGCGACGTCTACATGGCGACGTCTACAGGGCCACGTGGCGACGTCTACATGGCGACGTCTACAGGGCCACGTGGCGACGTCTACATGGCGACGTCTACAGGGCCACGTGGCGACGTCTACATGGCGACGTCTACAGGGCCACGTGGCGACGTCTACAGGGCGACGTCTACAGGGCCACATGGCGACGTCTACAGGGCCACATGGCGACGTCTACATGGCCACGTGGCGACGTCTACAGGGCGACGTCTACAGGGCCACATGGCGACGTCTACAGGGCCACGTGGCGACGTCTACAGGGCGACGTCTACAGGGCGACGTCTACAGGGCCACGTGGCGACGTCTACAGGGCGACGTCTACAGGGCGACGTCTACAGGGCCACGTGGCGACGTCTACAGGGCCACGTGGCGACGTCTACAGGGCCACATGGCGACGTCTACAGGGCCACATGGCGACGTCTACATGGCGACGTCTACAAGGCGACGTCTACAGGGCCACGTGGCGACGTCTACATGGCGACGTCTACAAGGCGACGTCTACAGGGCCACGTGGCGACGTCTACAGGGCCACGTGGCGACGTCTACAGGGCCACATGGCGACGTCTACAGGGCCACGTGGCGACGTCTACATGGTGACGTCTACAGGGCCACGTGGCGACGTCTACAAGTCAACGTCTACGTGGCCACGTGGCGACGTCTACATGGCGACGTCTACATGGCGACGTCTACGTGGCCACGTGGCGACGTCTACATGGCGATGTCTACGTGGCCACGTGGCGACGTCTACATGGCGACGTCTACGTGGCCACGTGGCGACGTCTACAAGTCAACGTCTACAGGGCCACGTGGCGACGTCTACAAGTCAACGTCTACGTGGCCACGTGGCGACGTCTACATGGCGACGTCTACATGGCGACGTCTACATGGCGACGTCTACAGGGCCACGTGGCGACGTCTACGTGGCGACGTCTACATGGCGACGTCTACATGGCGACGTCTACATGGCGACGTCTACAAGTCAACGTCTACGTGGCCACGTGGCGACGTCTACATGGCGACGTGTACATGGCGACGTGGCGACGTCTAATGGGCCACGTGGCGACGTCTACAGGGCCACGTGGCGACGTCTACGTGGCGACGTCTACATGGCGACGTCTACATGGCGACGTCTACATGGCGACGTCTACAGGGTCACGTGGCGACGTCTACAGGGCCACGTGGCGACGTCTACAGGGCGACGTCTACATGGCGACGTCTACAGGGCCACATTGCGACGTCTACATGGCGACGTCTACAGGGCCACGTGGCGACGTCTACAAGTCAACGTCTACGTGGCCACGTGGCGACGTCTACATGGCGACGTCTACAAGGCGACGTCTACATGGCCACATGGCGACGTCTACAAGGCCACATGGCGACGTCTACAAGGCGACGTCTACATGGCCACATGGCGACGTCTACAAGACCGCATGGCGACGTCTACAAGGCGACGTCTACAGGGCCACGTGGCGACGTCTACATGGAGACGTCTACAGGGCCACGTGGCGACGTCTACATGGAGACGTCTACAGGGCCACGTGGCGACGTCTACATGGCCACATGGCGACGTCTACATGGCCACATGGCGACGTCTACAAGGCCACATGGCGACGTCTACAAGGCGACGTCTACAGGGCCACGTGGCGACATCTACAAGGCAACGTCTACGTGGCCACATGGCGACGTCTACAGGGCCACATGGCGACGTCTACAGGGCGACGTCTACAGGGCGACGTCTACAGGGCGACGTCTACAGGGCGACGTCTACAGGGCGACGTCTACAGGGCGACGTCTACAGGGCGACGTCTACAGGGCGACGTCTACATGGCGACGTCTACAGGGCCACGTGGCGACGTCTACATGGCGACGTCTACAGGGCCACGTGGCGACGTCTACATGGCCACATGGCGACATCTACAAGGCGACGTCTACATGGCCACATGGCGACGTCTACAAGGCCACATGGCGACGTCTACAAGGCGACGTCTACATGGCCACATGGCGACGTCTACAAGGCCACATGGCGACGTCTACAAGGCCACATGGCGACGTCTACATGGAGACGTCTACAGGGCCACGTGGCGACGTCTACATGGAGACGTCTACATGGCCACATGGCGACGTCTACAAGGCCACATGGCGACGTCTACAGGGCCACGTGGCGACGTCTACAGGGCCACGTGGCGACGTCTACAGGGCCACGTGGCGACGTCTACATGGCGACGTCTACAAGGCGACGTCTACAGGGCCACGTGGCCACGTCTACAGGGCCACGTGGCCACGTCTACAGGGCCACGTGGCCACGTCTACAGGGCCACGTCTACAGGGCGACGTCTACAGGGCCACGTGGCGACGTCTACATGGCCACGTCTACAGGGCCACGTGGCGACGTCTACAGGGCCACGTGGCGACGTCTACATGGCCACGTCTACAGGGCGACGTCTACAGGGCCACGTGGCGACATCTACAGGGCGACGTCTACAGGGCCACGTGGCGACGTCTACATGGCGACGTCTACAGGGCCACGTGGCGACGTCTACATGGCGACGTCTACAGGGCCACGTGGCGACGTCTACATGGCGACGTCTACAGGGCCACGTGGCGACGTCTACATGGCGACGTCTACAGGGCCACGTGGCGACGTCTACAGGGCGACGTCTACAGGGCCACATGGCGACGTCTACAGGGCCACATGGCGACGTCTACATGGCCACGTGGCGACGTCTACAGGGCGACGTCTACAGGGCCACATGGCGACGTCTACAGGGCCACGTGGCGACGTCTACAGGGCGACGTCTACAGGGCGACGTCTACAGGGCCACGTGGCGACGTCTACAGGGCCACGTGGCGACGTCTACATGGCGACGTCTACAGGGCCACGTGGCGACGTCTACATGGCGACGTCTACAGGGCCACATGGCGACGTCTACATGGCGACGTCTACAAGGCGACGTCTACAAGGCGACGTCTACAGGGCCACGTGGCGACGTCTACAGGGCCACGTGGCGACGTCTACAGGGCCACATGGCGACGTCTACAGGGCCACATGGCGACGTCTACATGGCGACGTCTACAAGGCGACGTCTACAGGGCCACGTGGCGACGTCTACATGGCAACGTCTACAAGGCGACGTCTACAGGGCCACGTGGCGACGTCTACAGGGCCACGTGGCGACGTCTACAGGGCCACATGGCGACGTCTACAGGGCCACGTGGCGACGTCTACATGGTGACGTCTACAGGGCCACGTGGCGACGTCTACAAGTCAACGTCTACGTGGCCACGTGGCGACGTCTACATGGCGACGTCTACATGGCGACGTCTACGTGGCCACGTGGCGACGTCTACATGGCGATGTCTACGTGGCCACGTGGCGACGTCTACATGGCGACGTCTACGTGGCCACGTGGCGACGTCTACAAGTCAACGTCTACAGGGCCACGTGGCGACGTCTACAAGTCAACGTCTACGTGGCCACGTGGCGACGTCTACATGGCGACGTCTACATGGCGACGTCTACATGGCGACGTCTACAGGGCCACGTGGCGACGTCTACGTGGCGACGTCTACATGGCGACGTCTACATGGCGACGTCTACATGGCGACGTCTACAAGTCAACGTCTACGTGGCCACGTGGCGACGTCTACAGGGCCACGTGGCGACGTCTACATGGCGACGTGTACATGGCGACGTGGCGACGTCTACAGGGCCACGTGGCGACGTCTACAGGGCCACGTGGCGACGTCTACGTGGCGACGTCTACATGGCGACGTCTACATGGCGACGTCTACATGGCGACGTCTACATGGCGACGTCTACAGGGTCACGTGGCGACGTCTACAGGGCCACGTGGCGACGTCTACAGGGCGACGTCTACATGGCGACGTCTACAGGGCCACATTGCGACGTCTACATGGCGACGTCTACAGGGCCACGTGGCGACGTCTACAAGTCAACGTCTACGTGGCCACGTGGCGACGTCTACATGGCGACGTCTACAAGGCGACGTCTACATGGCCACATGGCGACGTCTACAAGGCCACATGGCGACGTCTACAAGGCGACGTCTACATGGCCACATGGCGACGTCTACAAGGCCACATGGCGACGTCTACAAGGCGACGTCTACAGGGCCACGTGGCGACGTCTACATGGAGACGTCTACAGGGCCACGTGGCGACGTCTACATGGAGACGTCTACAGGGCCACGTGGCGACGTCTACATGGCCACATGGCGACGTCTACATGGCCACATGGCGACGTCTACAAGGCCACATGGCGACGTCTACAAGGCGACGTCTACAGGGCCACGTGGCGACATCTACAAGGCAACGTCTACGTGGCCACATGGCGACGTCTACAGGGCCACATGGCGACGTCTACAGGGCGACGTCTACAGGGCCACGTGGCGACGTCTACATGGCGACGTCTACAGGGCGACGTCTACAGGGCGACGTCTACAGGGCGACGTCTACATGGCGACGTCTACAGGGCCACGTGGCAACGTCTACATGGCCACATGGCGACATCTACATGGCGACGTCTACATGGTGACATCTACAAGGCGACGTCTACATGGCCACATGGCGACGTCTACAAGGCCACATGGCGACGTCTACAAGGCGACGTCTACATGGCCACATGGCGACGTCTACAAGGCCACATGGCGACGTCTACAAGGCGACGTCTACAGGGCCACGTGGCGACGTCTACATGGAGACGTCTACAGGGCCACGTGGCGACGTCTACATGGCCACATGGCGACGTCTACAAGGCCACATGGCGACGTCTACAAGGCCACATGGCGACGTCTACAAGGCGACGTCTACAGGGCCACGTGGCGACATCTACAAGGCAATGTCTACGTGGCCACATGGCGACGTCTACAGGGCGACATGGCGACGTCTACAGGGCCACATGGCGACGTCTACAAGGCGACGTCTACAGGGCCACGTGGCGACGTCTACAGGGCCACGTGGCGACGTCTACATGGCGACGTCTACATGGCGACGTCTACAGGGCGACGTCTACAGGGCGACGTCTACAGGGCGACGTCTACATGGCGACGTCTACAGGGCGACGTCTACAGGGCGACGTCTACATGGCGACGTCTACAGGGCGACGTCTACAGGGCGACGTCTACATGGCGACGTCTACAGGGCGACGTCTACATGGCGACGTCTACAGGGCCACGTGGCGACGTCTACATGGCGACGTCTACAGGGCCACGTGGCGACGTCTACATGGCGACGTCTACAGGGCCACATGGCGACGTCTACATGGCGACGTCTACAAGGCGACGTCTACAGGGCCACGTGGCGACGTCTACAGGGCCACGTGGCCACGTCTACAGGGCCACGTGGCGACGTCTACAGGGCCACGTGGCGACGTCTACAGGGCCACGTGGCGACGTCTACAGGGCCACGTGGCGACGTCTACATGGCGACGTCTACAGGGCCACGTGGCGACGTCTACAGGGCCACGTGGCGACGTCTACATGGCGACGTCTACAGGGCGACGTGGCGACGTCTACAGGGCCACGTGGCGACGTCTACAGGGCCACGTGGCGACGTCTACAGGGCCACGTGGCGACGTCTACATGGCCACGTGGCGACGTCTACAAGTCAACGTCTACGTGGCCACGTGGCGACGTCTACATGGCGACGTCTACGTGGCCACGTGGCGACGTCTACATGGCGACGTCTACGTGGCCACGTGGCGACGTCTACATGGCGACGTCTACGTGGCCACGTGGCGACGTCTACAAGTCAACGTCTACGTGGCCACGTGGCGACGTCTACATGGCGACGTGGCGACGTCTACAGGGCCACGTGGCGACGTCTACGTGGCGACGTCTACATGGCGACGTCTACATGGCGACGTCTACAAGTCAACGTCTACGTGGCCACGTGGCGACGTCTACAGGGCCACGTGGCGACGTCTACAGGGCCACGTGGCGACGTCTACAGGGCCACGTGGCGACGTCTACAGGGCGACGTCTACATGGCGACGTCTACAGGGCCACATTGCGACGTCTACATGGCGACGTCTACATGGCGACGTGGCGACGTCTACAGGGCCACATGGCGACGTCTACGTGGCGACGTCTACATGGCGACGTCTACATGGCGACGTGGCGACGTCTACATGGCGACGTCTACAGGGTCACGTGGCGACGTCTACAGGGCCACGTGGCGACGTCTACAGGGCGACGTCTACAGGGCCACATTGCGACGTCTACATGGCGACGTCTACAGGGCCACGTGGCGACGTCTACAAGTCAACGTCTACGTGGCTACGTGGCCACGTGGCGACGTCTACATGGCGACGTCTACAAGGCAACGTCTACGTGGCCACGTGGCGACGTCTACATGGCGACGTCTACAAGGCGACGTCTACATGGCCACATGGCGACGTCTACAAGGCCACATGGCGACGTCTACAAGGCGACGTCTACAGGGCCACGTGGCGACGTCTACATGGAGACGTCTACAGGGCCACGTGGCGACGTCTACATGGCCACATGGCGACGTCTACAAGGCCACATGGCGACGTCTACAAGGCCACATGGCGACGTCTACAAGGCGACGTCTACAGGGCCACGTGGCGACATCTACAAGGCAACGTCTACGTGGCCACATGGCGACGTCTACAGGGCCACATGGCGACGTCTACAGGGCCACATGGCGACGTCTACGTGGCGACGTCTACATGGCGATGTCTACAGGGCGACGTCTACAGGGCGACGTCTACAGGGCGACGTCTACAGGGCGACGTCTACATGGCGACGTCTACATGGCGACGTCTACATGGCGACGTCTACATGGCGACGTCTACAGGGCCACGTGGCGACGTCTACATGGCGACGTCTACAGGGCCACGTGGCGACGTCTACATGGCGACGTCTACAGGGCCACATGGCGACGTCTACATGGCGACGTCTACAAGGCGACGTCTACAGGGCCACGTGGCGACGTCTACAGGGCCACGTGGCCACGTCTACAGGGCCACGTGGCGACGTCTACAGGGCCACGTGGCGACGTCTACATGGCGACGTCTACAAGGCGACGTCTACAGGGCCACGTGGCCACGTCTACAGGGCCACGTGGCCACGTCTACAGGGCCACGTGGCCACGTCTACAGGGCCACGTGGCCACGTCTACAGGGCCACGTCTACAGGGCGACGTCTACAGGGCCACGTGGCGACGTCTACAGGGCGACGTCTACAGGGCCACGTGGCGACGTCTACAGGGCGACGTCTACAGGGCCACGTGGCGACGTCTACATGGCGACGTCTACAGGGCCACGTGGCGACGTCTACATGGCCACGTCTACAGGGCGACGTCTACAGGGCCACATGGCGACGTCTACAGGGCGACGTCTACAGGGCCACGTGGCGACGTCTACAGGGCGACGTCTACAGGGCCACGTGGCGACGTCTACATGGCGACGTCTACAGGGCCACGTGGCGACGTCTACATGGCGACGTCTACAGGGCCACGTGGCGACGTCTACATGGCGACGTCTACAGGGCCACGTGGCGACGTCTACATGGCGACGTCTACAGGGCCACGTGGCGACGTCTACAGGGCGACGTCTACAGGGCCACATGGCGACGTCTACAGGGCCACATGGCGACGTCTACATGGCCACGTGGCGACGTCTACAGGGCGACGTCTACAGGGCCACATGGCGACGTCTACAGGGCCACGTGGCGACGTCTACAGGGCCACGTGGCGACGTCTACAGGGCGACGTGGCGACGTCTACATGGCGACGTCTACAGGGCCACGTGGCGACGTCTACATGGCGACGTCTACAGGGCCACGTGGCGACGTCTACAGGGCCACGTGGCGACGTCTACAGGGCCACGTGGCCACGTCTACAGGGCCACGTGGCCACGTCTACAGGGCCACGTCTACAGGGCGACGTCTACAGGGCCACATGGCGACGTCTACAGGGCCACGTGGCGACGTCTACATGGCGACGTCTACAGGGCCACGTGGCGACGTCTACATGGCCACGTCTACAGGGCCACATGGCGACGTCTACAGGGCCACATGGCGACGTCTACAGGGCCACATGGCGACGTCTACATGGCCACGTGGCGACGTCTACATGGCGACGTCTACAGGGCCACGTGGCGACGTCTACATGGCCACGTGGCGACGTCTACATGGCGACGTCTACAGGGCCACGTGGCGACGTCTACATGGCGACGTCTACAGGGCCACGTGGCGACGTCTACAGGGCCACGTGGCGACGTCTACAGGGCCACGTGGCGACGTCTACATGGCGACGTCTACGTGGCCACGTGGCGACGTCTACGTGGCCACGTGGCGACGTCTACAGGGCGACGTCTACAGGGTCACGTGGCGACGTCTACAGGGTCACGTGGCCACGTCTACAGGGTCACGTGGCCACGTCTACATGGCGACGTCTACAGGGCCACGTGGCGACGTCTACAGGGCCACGTGGCGACGTCTACAGGGCCACGTGGCGACGTCTACATGGCGACGTCTACAGGGCCACGTGGCGACGTCTACATGGTGACGTCTACATGGTGACGTCTACAGGGCCACGTGGCGACGTCTACAAGTCAACGTCTACGTGGCCACGTGGCGACGTCTACATGGCGACGTCTACATGGTGACGTCTACATGGTGACGTCTACATGGTGACGTCTACAGGGCCACGTGGCGACGTCTACAAGTCAACGTCTACAGGGCCACGTGGCGACGTCTACAAGTCAACGTCTACGTGGCCACGTGGCGACGTCTACAGGGCCACGTGGCGACGTCTACATGGCGACGTCTACAGGGCCACGTGGCGACGTCTACAGGGCCACGTGGCGACGTCTACAGGGCGACGTCTACAGGGCCACGTGGCGACGTCTACAGGGCCACGTGGCGACGTCTACAGGGCCACGTGGCGACGTCTACGTGGCGACGTCTACATGGCGACGTCTACATGGCCACGTCTACAGGGCCACGTGGCGACGTCTACATGGCGACGTCTACAGGGCCACATGGCGACGTCTACAGGGCCACGTGGCGACGTCTACAGGGCCACGTGGCGACGTCTACAGGGCCACGTGGCGACGTCTTCATGGCCACATGGCGACATCTACAAGGCAACGTCTACGTGGCCACGTGGCATCGCCTACATGGCGTTGTCTACGTGCCCATGTCCTTCACCACCACTGCTGACGCTGGGAGCAGCTGGAAGCTCATTGGTTCATCTGCTGCTCTGATCGACATCATTCAGATCAGCTGTTTCTTTCTCTGATATCGTAACGGGTTTACCTGGACAGCCCCGTCCACACCTGCTCTGATTGGCTGTACCTGAAGACATGATGGGCTGCCCAGCCAATGATGAGGCTCGCCAGGAAGCACTCTGACACCGGCTCCAGGACCGTTCCAGGAAGCATGTTGATCCGCAGCTTGGTCCACCTGAACACAAACTTTATTTACACCACCAGCTGTTCACAAACAAACGGAGAGTTCAAACGACTCATCTCATTGGCAGATTTAAAGCAAGCTCCGCCCCCAAGTGATGTTTGTGGGGGCTTTTTTGAATCAGTCAATCAGAAGTGACAGGATGGAAGCTGACCTGATCATACGAGACTGGAACTGTGCGATGGAGTAGGAACCGGAGTTCTGCAGCGCCACCTGTGTTGCCATGGAAAACTTCCAGCCTCTGAGGAGACAGGGACATCACTGACCCGGAAAAAGGCACCACACTCAAGCTAGCAGGTTCTAAAGCTAATGTGCAGAAGCTAGCAGGCTACAACCATGGTGCTAAAGCTAACATGATGTAGCTAACTAGCTAAAGCTACTGTGCAAAAGCCAACAGGCTAATACTATGTTGCTAAAGTAGGCATGCTACAGCTAATATGACTGAAGCTAGTGAAATTAAAATCATGGCGCTGAAGCTAGGCTGGCAAAGCTAACATGTTGAAGCTAACAGGCTAAAACCGTGGTGCTATGACAAACGTGCTAAAGGTAACATGTTGGAGCTAACACTGAAGCTCGTGAAATTACAATCATGGCGTGAAGCTAAGGTGGCAAATCTAACATGTTGCAGCTAACAGGCTAAAACCATGGTGATACAGCAAATATGCTAAAGATAACATGTTGGAGCTAACACACTGAACCTAGTGGGGTAAACGATGTTGCTAACCTGTCAGCAATGGCCTTGGCCATGAAATAATCCTCAGCGATGTACTGGGCGAAGGCGACTAGCCCACCCGCCTGGTCCAGCACGTCCTTCCTCATCAGACATGACATCCCCGTTACACATTTAATCCCCGTGACGTTGGCTGAGATGTAGGAGCGGGGATGGGATGTCCCGAAGTATACCTTCAGACAGGTGAAGCTGGAATAAGCCATGGCTCAAGTCCACCACAAACAGGCCCCGCCCACTTCAATACCTGCTCCAACGTGGCGGCGAAGCCTTGGCGGTCGGCCACGTACGGCAGCCCGTGGACAAGACCCACCTTCTCTGTCATTTGATTGGTCAGATCTGTCAGGGTGTCTGGTTTCACTGCCGCACACACACACAGTTAGTTAGCTTTAGCTTTCTGGATGACATTCTGGTTCTGGTTCTGGTTCTGACCTTTGATGCCGCTGTCACAGATCCACACCAGTCCGTATTTTGCTCCTTCATAACCGGGCATCAGGTTGTTGATTTTTGGGTTGATGCCGACCTTCTTCCCTCCTGAATATCATGACGATACGTTTACCGAGAGTCAGACAGACGACGATGCATTTACAGTCGGATAAACAACGATGCGTTTACAGTCAGATAAACAACAATGCGTTTACAGTCAGTCAGATAAACAGCGATGCGTTTACAGTCAGTCAGATAAACAGCGATGCGTTTACAGTCAGTCAGATAAACAGCGATGCGTTTACAGTCAGTCAGATAAACAGCGATGCGTTTACAGTCAGTCAGATAAACAACGATGCGTTTACAGTCAGATAAACAACGATGCGTTTACAGTCAGATAAACAACGATGCGTTTACAGTCAGTCAGATAAACGATGCGTTTACAGTCAGATAAACAACGATGCGTTTACAGTCAGTCAGATAAAGGATGCGTTTACAGTCAGTCAGATAAACAGTGATGCGTTTACAGACAGTCAGATAAACAACGATGCGTTTACAGACAGTCAGATAAACAACGATGCGTTTACAGTCAGATAAACAACGATGCGTTTACAGTCAGTCAGATAAACAACGATGCGTTTACAGACAGTCAGATAAACAGCGATGCGTTTACAGACAGTCAGATAAACAGCGATGCGTTTACAGACAGTCAGATAAACAGCGATGCGTTTACAGTCAGATAAACAACGATGCGTTTACAGTCAGTCAGATAAACAGCGATGAGTTTACAGTCAGATAAACAACGATGCGTTTACAGTCAGATAAACAACGATGCGTTTACAGTCAGATAAACAGCGATGCGTTTACAGTCAGATAAACAACGATGCGTTTAAAGTCAGTCAGATAAACAACGATGCGTTTACAGACAGTCAGATAAACAGCGATGCGTTTACAGACAGTCAGATAAACAACGATGCGTTTACAGTCAGATAAACAGCGATGCGTTTACAGACAGTCAGATAAACAACGATGCGTTTACAGTCAGTCAGATAAACAACGATGCGTTTACAGTCAGTCAGATAAACAGCGATGAGTTTACAGTCAGATAAACAACGATGCGTTTACAGTCAGATAAACAACGATGCGTTTACAGTCAGATAAACAGCGATGCGTTTACAGTCAGATAAACAACGATGCGTTTACAGTCAGACAAACAACGATGCGTTTACAGTCAGACAAACAACGATGCGTTTACAGTCAGATAAACAACGATGCGTTTACAGTCAGATAAACAACGATGCGTTTACAGTCAGACAAACAACGATGCGTTTACAGTCAGATAAACAACGATGCGTTTACAGTCAGATAAACAGCGATGCGTTTACAGTCAGATAAACAGCGATGCGTTTACAGTCAGATAAACAACGATGCGTTTACAGTCAGATAAACAACGATGCGTTTACAGTCAGATAAACAACGATGCGTTTACAGTCAGACAAACAACGATGCGTTTACAGTCAGATAAAAAGCGATGCGTTTACAGTCAGATAAACAACGATGCGTTTACAGTCAGACAAACAACGATGCGTTTACAGTCAGATAAACAACGATGCGTTTACAGTCAGATAAACAACGATGCGTTTACAGTCAGACAAACAGCGATGCGTTTACAGTCAGATAAACAACGATGCGTTTACAGTCAGATAAACAACGATGCGTTTACAGTCAGATAAACAACGATGCGTTTACAGTCAGACAAACAACGATGCGTTTACAGTCAGATAAAAAGCGATGCGTTTACAGTCAGATAAACAACGATGCGTTTACAGTCAGACAAACAACGATGCGTTTACAGTCAGATAAACAACGATGCGTTTACAGTCAGATAAACAACGATGCGTTTACAGTCAGACAAACAACGATGCGTTTACAGTCAGATAAACAGCGATGCGTTTACAGTCAGATAAACAACGATGCGTTTACAGTCAGATAAACAGCGATGCGTTTACAGTCAGATAAACAACGATGCGTTTACAGTCAGATAAACAACGATGCGTTTACAGTCAGATAAAAAGCGATGCGTTTACAGTCAGATAAACAACGATGCGTTTACAGTCAGACAAACAACGATGCGTTTACAGTCAGACAAACAACGATGCGTTTACAGTCAGACAAACAACGATGCGTTTACAGTCAGATAAACAACGATGCGTTTACAGTCAGATAAACAACGATGCGTTTACAGTCAGACAAACAACGATGCGTTTACAGTCAGACAAACAACGATGCGTTTACAGTCAGATAAACAACGATGCGTTTACAGTCAGACAAACAACGATGCGTTTACAGTCAGATAAACAACGATGCGTTTACAGTCAGATAAACAACGATGCGTTTACAGTCAGTCAGATAAACAACGATGCGTTTACAGTCAGTCAGATAAACAGCGATGCGTTTACAGTCAGATAAACAACGATGCGTTTAAAGTCAGATAAACAACGATGCGTTTACAGACAGTCAGATAAACAACGATGCGTTTACAGTCAGTCAGATAAACAACGATGCGTTTACAGTCAGATAAACAACGATGCGTTTACAGTCAGATAAACAACGATGCGTTTACAGACAGTCAGATAAACAACGATGCGTTTACAGTCAGTCAGATAAACAACGATGCGTTAAGTCAGTCAGATAAACAACGATGCGTTTACAGTCAGATAAACAACGATGCGTTTACAGTCAGATAAACAACGATGCGTTTACAGACAGTCAGATAAACAACGATGCGTTTACAGACAGTCAGATAAACAACGATGCGTTTACAGTCAGATAAACAACGATGCGTTTACAGTCAGTCAGATAAACAACGATGCGTTTACAGACAGTCAGATAAACAACGATGCGTTTAAAGTCAGTCAGATAAACAACGATGCGTTTACAGTCAGATAAACAGCGATGCGTTTACAGTCAGATAAACAACGATGCGTTTACAGTCAGATAAACAACGATGCGTTTACAGTCAGATAAACAGCGATGCGTTTACAGTCAGATAAACAGCGATGCGTTTACAGTCAGATAAACAACGATGCGTTTACAGTCAGATAAACAGCGATGCGTTTACAGTCAGATAAACAACGATGCGTTTACAGTCAGATAAACAACGATGCGTTTACAGTCAGTCAGATAAACAGCGATGCGTTTACAGTCAGTCAGATAAACAAAGATGCGTTTACAGTCAGATAAACAACGATGCGTTTACAGTCAGTCAGATAAACAGCGATGCGTTTACAGTCAGATAAACAACGATGCGTTTAAAGTCAGTCAGATAAACAACGATGCGTTTAAAGTCAGTCAGATAAACAACGATGCGTTTACAGTCAGATAAACAACGATGCGTTTACAGTCAGATAAACAACAATGCGTTTACAGTCAGTCAGATAAACAGCGATGCGTTTAAAGTCAGTCAGATAAACAACGATGCGTTTACAGTCAGATAAACAACGATGCGTTTACAGTCAGATAAACAGCGATGCGTTTACAGTCAGATAAACAACGATGCGTTTACAGTCAGTCAGATAAACAGCGATGCGTTTACAGTCAGATAAACAACGATGCGTTTACAGTCAGATAAACAACGATGCGTTTACAGTCAGATAAACAAAAATGCGTTTACAGTCAGTCAGATGAACAACGATGCGTTTACAGTCAGTCAGATAAACAACGATGCGTTTACAGTCAGATAAACAACGATGCGTTTACAGTCAGATAAACAACGATGCGTTTACAGTCAGTCAGATAAACAGCGATGCGTTTACAGTCAGATAAACAACGATGCGTTTACAGTCAGATAAACAACGATGCGTTTACAGTCAGATAAACAAAAATGCGTTTACAGTCAGTCAGATGAACAACGATGCGTTTACAGTCAGATAAACAGCGATGCGTTTACAGTCAGATAAACAGCGATGCGTTTACAGACAGTCAGATAAACAGCGATGCGTTTACAGTCAGATAAACAACGATGCGTTTACAGTCAGTCAGATAAACAGCGATGCGTTTACAGTCAGTCAGATAAACAACGATGCGTTTACAGTCAGATAAACAGCGATGCGTTTACAGTCAGATAAACAGCGATGCGTTTACAGTCAGTCAGATAAACAACGATGCGTTTACAGTCAGATAAACAGCGATGCGTTTACAGTCAGTCAGATAAACAACGATGCGTTTACAGTCAGATAAACAACGATGCGTTTACAGTCAGATAAACAACGATGCGTTTACAGTCAGATAAACAGCGATGCGTTTACAGACAGTCAGATAAACAGCGATGCGTTTACAGTCAGATAAACAACGATGCGTTTACAGTCAGTCAGATAAACAGCGATGCGTTTACAGTCAGATAAACAACGATGCGTTTACAGTCAGTCAGATAAACAACGATGCGTTTACAGTCAGATAAACAGCGATGCGTTTACAGTCAGTCAGATAAACAACGATGCGTTTACAGTCAGATAAACAACGATGCGTTTACAGTCAGATAAACAACGATGCGTTTACAGACAGTCAGATAAACAGCGATGCGTTTACAGTCAGATAAACAACGATGCGTTTACAGTCAGTCAGATAAACAGCGATGCGTTTACAGTCAGATAAACAACGATGCGTTTACAGTCAGTCAGATAAACAACGATGCGTTTACAGTCAGATAAACAGCGATGCGTTTACAGACAGTCAGATAAACAACGATGCGTTTACAGTCAGATAAACAACGATGCGTTTACAGTCAGATAAACAACGATGCGTTTAAAGTCAGTCAGATAAACAGCGATGCGTTTACAGTCAGATAAACAGCGATGCGTTTACAGTCAGTCAGATAAACAGCGATGCGTTTACAGTCAGTCAGATAAACAACGATGCGTTTACAGTCAGATAAACAACGATGCGTTTACAGTCAGATAAACAACGATGCGTTTAAAGTCAGTCAGATAAACAGCGATGCGTTTACAGTCAGATAAACAGCGATGCGTTTACAGTCAGATAAACAACGATGCGTTTACAGTCAGATAAACAACGATGCGTTTACAGTCAGATAAACAGCGATGCGTTTACAGTCAGTCAGATAAACAACGATGCGTTTACAGTCAGATAAACAACGATGCGTTTACAGTCAGATAAACAACGATGCGTTTACAGTCAGTCAGATAAACAGCGATGCGTTTACAGTCAGATAAACAACGATGCGTTTACAGTCAGTCAGATAAACAGCGATGCGTTTACAGTCAGTCAGATAAACAGCGATGCGTTTACAGTCAGTCAGATAAACAGCGATGCGTTTACAGTCAGATAAACAGCGATGCGTTTACAGTCAGATAAACAGCGATGCGTTTACAGTCAGTCAGATAAACAACGATGCGTTTACAGTCAGATAAACAACGATGCGTTTACAGTCAGATAAACAACGATGCGTTTACAGTCAGACAAACAACGATGCGTTTACAGTCAGATAAACAACGATGCGTTTACAGTCAGACAAACAACGATGCGTTTACAGTCAGACAAACAACGATGCGTTTACAGTCAGATAAACAGCGATGCGTTTACAGTCAGATAAACAGCGATGCGTTTACAGTCAGATAAACAGCGATGCGTTTACAGTCAGATAAACAACGATGCGTTTACAGTCAGATAAACAACGATGCGTTTACAGTCAGATAAACAACGATGCGTTTACAGTCAGATAAACAACGATGCGTTTACAGTCAGATAAACAACGATGCGTTTACAGTCAGATAAACAGCGATGCGTTTACAGTCAGATAAACAACGATGCGTTTACAGTCAGATAAACAACGATGCGTTTAAAGTCAGTCAGATAAACAGCGATGCGTTTACAGTCAGATAAACAGCGATGCGTTTACAGTCAGTCAGATAAACAGCGATGCGTTTACAGTCAGTCAGATAAACAACGATGCGTTTACAGTCAGATAAACAACGATGCGTTTACAGTCAGATAAACAACGATGCGTTTACAGTCAGATAAACAACGATGCGTTTAAAGTCAGTCAGATAAACAGCGATGCGTTTACAGTCAGATAAACAACGATGCGTTTACAGTCAGATAAACAGCGATGCGTTTACAGTCAGTCAGATAAACAGCGATGCGTTTACAGTCAGTCAGATAAACAACGATGCGTTTACAGTCAGATAAACAACGATGCGTTTACAGTCAGATAAACAACGATGCGTTTACAGTCAGTCAGATAAACAGCGATGCGTTTACAGTCAGATAAACAACGATGCGTTTACAGTCAGTCAGATAAACAGCGATGCGTTTACAGTCAGATAAACAACGATGCGTTTAGTCAGTCAGTCAGATAAACAACGATGCGTTTACAGTCAGATAAACAACGATGCGTTTACAGTCAGATAAACAGCGATGCGTTTACAGTCAGATAAACAACGATGCGTTTACAGTCAGATAAACAACGATGCGTTTACAGTCAGATAAACAACGATGCGTTTACAGTCAGTCAGATAAACAACGATGCGTTTAAAGTCAGTCAGATAAACAACGATGCGTTTAAAGTCAGTCAGATAAACAACGATGCGTTTACAGTCAGTCAGATAAACAACGATGCGTTTACAGACAGTCAGATAAACAGAATTGCGTTTACAGACAGTCAGATAAACAGCGATGCGTTTACAGACAGTCAGATAAACAACGATGCGTTTACAGTCAGATAAACAGCGATGCGTTTACAGTCAGATAAACAACGATGCGTTTACAGTCAGATAAACAACGATGCGTTTACAGTCAGTCAGATAAACAGCGATGCGTTTACAGTCAGATAAACAACGATGCGTTTACAGTCAGATAAACAGCGATGCGTTTACAGTCAGATAAACAACGATGCGTTTAAAGTCAGTCAGATAAACAACGATGCGTTTACAGACAGTCAGATAAACAGCGATGCGTTTACAGACAGTCAGATAAACAACGATGCGTTTACAGTCAGATAAACAGCGATGCGTTTACAGACAGTCAGATAAACAACGATGCGTTTACAGTCAGTCAGATAAACAACGATGCGTTTACAGTCAGTCAGATAAACAGCGATGCGTTTACAGACAGTCAGATAAACAACGATGCGTTTACAGTCAGATAAACAACGATGCGTTTACAGTCAGATAAACAACGATGCGTTTACAGTCAGATAAACAACGATGCGTTTACAGTCAGATAAACAGCGATGCGTTTACAGTCAGATAAACAGCGATGCGTTTACAGTCAGATAAACAGCGATGCGTTTACAGACAGTCAGATAAACAACGATGCGTTTACAGTCAGATAAACAACGATGCGTTTACAGTCAGATAAACAACGATGCGTTTACAGTCAGATAAACAGCGATGCGTTTACAGTCAGTCAGATAAACAGCGATGCGTTTACAGTCAGTCAGATAAACAGCGATGCGTTTACAGTCAGATAAACAACGATGCGTTTACAGTCAGATAAACAGCGATGCGTTTACAGTCAGATAAACAGCGATGCGTTTACAGTCAGTCAGATAAACAACGATGCGTTTACAGTCAGATAAACAACGATGCGTTTACAGTCAGATAAACAACGATGCGTTTACAGTCAGACAAACAACGATGCGTTTACAGTCAGATAAACAACGATGCGTTTACAGTCAGACAAACAACGATGCGTTTACAGTCAGACAAACAACGATGCGTTTACAGTCAGATAAACAGCGATGCGTTTACAGTCAGATAAACAGCGATGCGTTTACAGTCAGATAAACAGCGATGCGTTTACAGTCAGATAAACAACGATGCGTTTACAGTCAGATAAACAACGATGCGTTTACAGTCAGATAAACAACGATGCGTTTACAGTCAGATAAACAACGATGCGTTTACAGTCAGATAAACAACGATGCGTTTACAGTCAGATAAACAGCGATGCGTTTACAGTCAGTCAGATAAACAACGATGCGTTTACAGTCAGTCAGATAAACAGCGATGCGTTTACAGTCAGATAAACGATGCGTTTACAGTCAGTCAGATAAACAGCGATGCGTTTACAGTCAGATAAACAACGATGCGTTTACAGTCAGATAAACAACGATGCGTTTAAAGTCAGTCAGATAAACAGCGATGCGTTTACAGTCAGTCAGATAAACAGCGATGCGTTTACAGACAGATAAACAACGATGCGTTTACAGTCAGTCAGATAAACAGCGATGCGTTTACAGACAGATAAACAACGATGCGTTTACAGACAGTCAGATAAACAACGATGCGTTTACAGTCAGATAAACAACGATGCGTTTACAGTCAGTCAGATAAACAGCGATGCGTTTACAGACAGATAAACAACGATGCGTTTACAGTCAGTCAGATAAACAGCGATGCGTTTACAGTCAGATAAACAACGATGCGTTTACAGTCAGATAAACAACGATGCGTTTACAGTCAGACAAACAACGATGCGTTTACAGTCAGATAAACAACGATGCGTTTACAGTCAGATAAACAACGATGCGTTTACAGTCAGATAAACAGCGATGCGTTTACAGTCAGATAAACAACGATGCGTTTAAAGTCAGTCAGATAAACAACGATGCGTTTACAGACAGTCAGATAAACAGCGATGCGTTTACAGACAGTCAGATAAACAGCGATGCGTTTACAGTCAGATAAACAACGATGCGTTTACAGTCAGTCAGATAAACAACGATGCGTTTACAGACAGTCAGATAAACAACGATGCGTTTACAGTCAGTCAGATAAACAGAGATGCGTTTACAGACAGTCAGATAAACAACGATGCGTTTACAGTCAGATAAACAACGATGCGTTTAAAGTCAGTCAGATAAACAACGATGCGTTTACAGTCAGATAAACAACGATGCGTTTACAGTCAGTCAGACAAACAACGATGCGTTTACAGTCAGATAAACAGCGATGCGTTTACAGTCAGATAAACAACGATGCGTTTACAGTCAGATAAACAACGATGCGTTTACAGTCAGATAAACAACGATGCGTTTACAGTCAGATAAACAGCGATGCGTTTACAGTCAGTCAGATAAACAACGATGCGTTTACAGTCAGACAAACAACGATGCGTTTACAGTCAGACAAACAACGATGCGTTTACAGTCAGACAAACAACGATGCGTTTACAGTCAGATAAACAACGATGCGTTTACAGTCAGATAAACAACGATGCGTTTACAGTCAGTCAGATAAACAACGATGCGTTTACAGTCAGATAAACAACGATGCGTTTACAGTCAGATAAACAACGATGCGTTTACAGTCAGATAAACAACGATGCGTTTACAGTCAGATAAACAACGATGCGTTTACAGTCAGATAAACAGCGATGCGTTTACAGTCAGATAAACAGCGATGCGTTTACAGTCAGATAAACAGCGATGCGTTTACAGTCAGATAAACAACGATGCGTTTACAGTCAGATAAACAACGATGCGTTTACAGTCAGATAAACAACGATGCGTTTACAGTCAGATAAACAACGATGCGTTTACAGTCAGATAAACAGCGATGCGTTTACAGTCAGATAAACAGCGATGCGTTTACAGTCAGTCAGATAAACAGCGATGCGTTTACAGTCAGATAAACAACAATGCGTTTACAGTCAGTCAGATAAACAATGCGTTTACAGTCAGATAAACAACAATGCGTTTACAGTCAGATAAACAACGATGCGTTTACAGTCAGATAAACAGCGATGCGTTTACAGTCAGATAAACAGCGATGCGTTTACAGTCAGTCAGATAAACAGCGATGCGTTTACAGACAGTCAGATAAACAACGATGCGTTTACAGTCAGTCAGATAAACAACGATGCGTTTACAGACAGTCAGATAAACAGCGATGCGTTTACAGACAGTCAGATAAACAACGATGCGTTTACAGTCAGTCAGATAAACAACGATGCGTTTACAGTCAGATAAACAACGATGCGTTTACAGTCAGTCAGATAAACAACGATGCGTTTACAGTCAGTCAGATAAACAACGATGCGTTTACAGACAGTCAGATAAACAACGATGCGTTTACAGTCAGATAAACAGCGATGCGTTTACAGTCAGATAAACAACGATGCGTTTACAGTCAGTCAGATAAACAACGATGCGTTTACAGTCAGATAAACAACGATGCGTTTACAGTCAGATAAACAACGATGCGTTTACAGTCAGATAAACAACGATGCATTTACAGTCAGATAAACAACGATGCGTTTACAGTCAGATAAACAACGATGCGTTTACAGTCAGTCAGATAAACAACGATGCGTTTACAGTCAGATAAACAGCGATGCGTTTACAGACAGATAAACAACGATGCGTTTACAGACAGTCAGATAAACAACGATGCGTTTACAGACAGTCAGATAAACAACGATGCGTTTACAGACAGTCAGATAAACAACGATGCGTTTACAGACAGTCAGATAAACAGCGATGCGTTTACAGACAGTCAGATAAACAACGATGCGTTTACAGTCAGATAAACAACGATGCGTTTACAGTCAGATAAACAACGATGCGTTTACAGACAGTCAGATAAACAACGATGCGTTTACAGTCAGATAAACAACGATGCGTTTACAGTCAGATAAACAACGATGCGTTTACAGACAGTCAGATAAACAACGATGCGTTTACAGACAGTCAGATAAACAACGATGCGTTTACAGTCAGATAAACAACGATGCGTTTACAGTCAGATAAACAACGATGCGTTTACAGACAGTCAGATAAACAACGATGCGTTTACAGTCAGTCAGATAAACAACGATGCGTTTAGTCAGTCAGATAAACAACGATGCGTTTACAGACAGTCAGATAAACAGCGATGCGTTTACAGTCAGATAAACAACGATGCGTTTACAGACAGTCAGATAAACAACGATGCGTTTACAGACAGTCAGATAAACAACGATGCGTTTACAGTCAGATAAACAACGATGCGTTTACAGTCAGATAAACAACGATGCGTTTACAGTCAGTCAGATAAACAACGATGCGTTTACAGACAGTCAGATAAACAACGATGCGTTTAAAGTCAGTCAGATAAACAGCGATGCGTTTACAGTCAGTCAGATAAACAGCGATGCGTTTACAGTCAGATAAACAACGATGCGTTTACAGTCAGATAAACAACGATGCGTTTACAGTCAGTCAGATAAACAACGATGCGTTTACAGTCAGTCAGATAAACAACGATGCGTTTACAGTCAGTCAGATAAACAACGATGCGTTTACAGTCAGATAAACAACGATGCGTTTACAGTCAGATAAACAGCGATGCGTTTACAGTCAGATAAACAGCGATGCGTTTACAGTCAGATAAACAACGATGCGTTTACAGTCAGATAAACAGCGATGCGTTTACAGACAGTCAGATAAACAACGATGCGTTTACAGTCAGATAAACAGCGATGCGTTTACAGACAGATAAACAACGATGCGTTTACAGTCAGATAAACAACGATGCGTTTACAGACAGTCAGATAAACAGCGATGCGTTTACAGTCAGATAAACAGCGATGCGTTTACAGTCAGTCAGATAAACAGCGATGCGTTTACAGTCAGATAAACAACGATGCGTTTACAGTCAGTCAGATAAACAGCGATGCGTTTACAGTCAGATAAACAACGATGCGTTTACAGTCAGATAAACAACGATGCGTTTACAGTCAGATAAACAACGATGCGTTTACAGACAGTCAGATAAACAGCGATGCGTTTACAGTCAGATAAACAGCGATGCGTTTACAGTCAGATAAACAACGATGCGTTTACAGTCAGACAAACAACGATGCGTTTACAGTCAGACAAACAACGATGCGTTTACAGTCAGACAAACAACGATGCGTTTACAGTCAGACAAACAACGATGCGTTTACAGTCAGATAAACAACGATGCGTTTACAGACAGTCAGATAAACAACGATGCGTTTACAGACAGTCAGATAAACAACGATGCGTTTACAGTCAGATAAACAACGATGCGTTTACAGTCAGATAAACAACGATGCGTTTACAGTCAGTCAGATAAACAACGATGCGTTTACAGTCAGATAAACAACGATGCGTTTACAGTCAGATAAACAACGATGCGTTTACAGACAGTCAGATAAACAACGATGCGTTTACAGTCAGATAAACAGCGATGCGTTTACAGTCAGTCAGATAAACAGCGATGCGTTTACAGTCAGATAAACAACGATGCGTTTACAGTCAGTCAGATAAACAGCGATGCGTTTACAGTCAGATAAACAACGATGCGTTTACAGTCAGATAAACAACGATGCGTTTACAGACAGTCAGATAAACAGCGATGCGTTTACAGTCAGATAAACAACGATGCGTTTACAGTCAGTCAGATAAACAGCGATGCGTTTACAGTCAGATAAACAACGATGCGTTTACAGTCAGATAAACAACGATGCGTTTACAGTCAGACAAACAACGATGCGTTTACAGTCAGACAAACAACGATGCGTTTACAGTCAGACAAACAACGATGCGTTTACAGTCAGATAAACAACGATGCGTTTACAGTCAGATAAACAACGATGCGTTTACAGTCAGACAAACAACGATGCGTTTACAGTCAGACAAACAACGATGCGTTTACAGTCAGATAAACAACGATGCGTTTACAGACAGTCAGATAAACAACGATGCGTTTACAGACAGTCAGATAAACAACGATGCGTTTACAGTCAGATAAACAGCGATGCGTTTACAGTCAGATAAACAACGATGCGTTTACAGTCAGACAAACAACGATGCGTTTACAGTCAGATAAACAACGATGCGTTTACAGACAGTCAGATAAACAACGATGCGTTTACAGACAGTCAGATAAACAACGATGCGTTTACAGTCAGATAAACAGCGATGCGTTTACAGTCAGATAAACAACGATGCGTTTACAGTCAGACAAACAACGATGCGTTTACAGTCAGATAAACAACGATGCGTTTACAGTCAGATAAACAACGATGCGTTTACAGTCAGATAAACAACGATGCGTTTACAGTCAGATAAACAACGATGCGTTTACAGTCAGTCAGATAAACAACGATGCGTTTACAGACAGTCAGATAAACAACGATGCGTTTACAGTCAGATAAACAACGATGCGTTTACAGTCAGATAAACAACGATGCGTTTACAGTCAGGCAGATAAACAACGATGCGTTTACAGTCAGATAAACAACGATGCGTTTACAGTCAGATAAACAACGATGCGTTTACAGTCAGATAAACAGCGATGCGTTTACAGTCAGATAAACAACGATGCGTTTACAGACAGTCAGATAAACAACGATGCGTTTACAGACAGTCAGATAAACAACGATGCGTTTACAGTCAGATAAACAACGATGCGTTTACAGACAGATAAACAACGATGCGTTTACAGTCAGATAAACAGCGATGCGTTTACAGTCAGATAAACAACGATGCGTTTACAGACAGATAAACAGCGATGCGTTTACAGTCAGATAAACAACGATGCGTTTACAGACAGACAGATAAACAACGATGCGTTTACAGTCAGATAAACAACGATGCGTTTACAGACAGATAAACAGCGATGCGTTTACAGACAGATAAACAGCGATGCGTTTACAGACAGATAAACAGCGATGCGTTTACAGACAGATAAACAGCGATGCGTTTACAGTCAGTCAGAGAAACAGCGATGCGTTTACAGTCAGTCAGATAAACAGCGATGCGTTTACAGTCAGTCAGATAAACAGCGATGCGTTTACAGTCAGTCAGATAAACAGCGATGCGTTTACAGTCAGTCAGATAAACAGCGATGCGTTTACAGTCAGTCAGATAAACAGCGATGCGTTTACAGTCAGATAAACAGCGATGCGTTTACAGTCAGATAAACAGCGATGCGTTTACAGTCAGTCAGATAAACAGCGATGCGTTTACAGTCAGATAAACAGCGATGCGTTTACAGTCAGTCAGATAAACAGCGATGCGTTTACAGTCAGTCAGATAAACAGCGATGCGTTTACAGTCAGTCAGATAAACAGCGATGCGTTTACAGTCAGTCAGATAAACAGCGATGCGTTTACAGTCAGATAAACAGCGATGCGTTTACAGTCAGTCAGATAAACAGCGATGCGTTTACAGACCTATGAACAGGCGGGCGTCCACATTGGGATACTTTCCCAGCAGCTTCTTGCAGACGTCTACAGCCGGGTCGTCCTGATCCTGGACACACAACAGGATCTCGTACTGAAACACACACACACAGATCACAAGATGGCGTCCGGTCGGAGCAACTTGGGGTAGTCCAGGGTGAAGAAGGTCTCTAGGTTGGAGACCAGGTTCGGCTCTAGTCGGGTCGGTTCTGGTTGGCTCACCTTGGGGTAGTCCAGGGTGAAGAAGGTCTCTAGGTTGGAGACCAGATTCGGGTCGACCCCCTTCAGCGGCTTCAGCAGAGAAACTCCGGACAGCTGAGCGAACGGCTGCTTGACCTCTGACCTCTTCCTGTGGAGGTGGAGTCGCCTGTAAACAGGGTCAGTGGTCAGAACTTGGGTCCGGTTCTGGTCCATTTGGTTTCACATGTAGTTAGGTCTGGAGAAAACCCTGCAACACCAGAACCACGCCGAGGTTCTAACGCCACATCAGGGCCACTTCAGTCTGAGCCGCCAGCCAATCACAGCGCAGGGTGGTCACATGATTACAGAGTGAATTCTGATTGGTGCTCTGGCTCATGG
The DNA here is from genome assembly GCF_933228915.1 of Telmatherina bonti. Lineage (NCBI taxonomy): Eukaryota > Metazoa > Chordata > Actinopteri > Atheriniformes > Telmatherinidae > Telmatherina > Telmatherina bonti. The sequence continues at coordinate 546,810 of NC_136615.1, forward strand.
GACATTCCAGGAGTCTGTCCAGGATAACCCCCCCTACACCCGAGCAGTCTTGTATCCATGGAAACCACCAGAAGCCGGCAGTCAGCGGACTTTCATCCATCTGGGAAAGACTTCTGCAAATCCTGGAACAGTCCCAAGCACCTGATTCAGCTTATGGAGTCGACCAGGATCAGAACCAGGACCAGGTCTCCCAGCAACAGACCCCACCACAACTAGTCCAGTCCAGTTCAAACCAGCGGAACCGAGCAGCCGCATCCGGAGAAACCAGAGAACATCTTCAGCTTCTCACGGAGGTTCTCCAGAACAGGAACCGACTTAAACCCATAAAATGTCTTTAGCAGCCGCCTTGTCTCAGCTAACCAGGAGCTAACCGGCTACCAGCTAACCAGGAGCTGACCTGCTACCAGCTAACCAGGAGCTGACCAGGAGCTAACCGGCTACCAGCTAACCAGGAGCTGACCTGCTACCAGCTAACCTGGAGCTGACCTGCTACCAGCTACCAGCTAACCTGGAACTAACCGGCTACCAGCTAACCAGGAGCTGACCTGCTACCAGCTAACCTGGAGCTAACCGGCTACCAGCTAACCAGGAGCTGACCTGCTACCAGCTAACCTGGAACTAACCGGCTACCAGCTAACCAGGAGCTGACCTGCTACCAGCTAACCTGGAGCTAACCGGCTACCAGCTAACCTGGAGCTGACCTGCTACCAGCTAACCTGGAGCTAACCGGCTACCAGCTAACCTGGAGCTGACCTGCTACCAGCTAACCTGGAACTAACCGGCTACCAGCTAACCAGGAGCTGACCTGCTACCAGCTAACCTGGAGCTAACCGGCTACCAGCTAACCAGGAGCTGACCTGCTACCAGCTAACCTGGAGCTAACCGGCTACCAGCTAACCAGGAGCTGACCTGCTACCAGCTAACCTGGAGCTAACCTGCTACCAGCTAACCAGGAGCTGACCTACTACCAGCTAACCTGGAACTAACCGGCTACCAGCTAACCTGGAGCTAACCGGCTACCAGCTAACCAGGAGCTGACCGGCTACCAGCTAACCAGGAGCTGACCAGGAGCTAACCGGCTACCAGCTAACCAGGAGCTGACCGGCTACCAGCTAACCCGGAGCTTACCAGGAACTAACCGGCTACCAGCTAACCCGGAGCTAACCGGCTACCCTCCGAGACATGGAGGCTGACCGGCAGTCTCTCTCACACACTTCCGATCCGAACACCGATAAACGGCTACACGCCCAGAGGCCCGCCGCAGGAAGGATACAGCCCCCCCCCCGGGATGCAGACAGGAAGCCGCCGTTAGCCTGCTAGCTTAGCTTAGCTGCGGATCACTCACACGTAGATGATAGACATGAGGTGCATGAGCCACAGCACGAGGAACAGGATGAAGCCGAACACGGCGAGGCCCTGCAAGGCGAGGTCCAGCAGGGCCATGGCGCTCAGCGGGGGCCGCCTCGAGTCCAACAGGGCCGGGATGGGGGCGACCAGCCGACCGGCCCGAGGCCAGGAGAAGAGTCCGACTCGTCTGGGCCGACGATCCGGCCTCCACCTGACGGAAGCAGTCCCGAACTGGAGCGCTCCAGCGGCGGGGGCTCAAGCGGGCAGAGTCCGCCTGAAGGTGTGTGTGTGGCGGCGCTGGTCCTGGATGGTTGCCTGTCAGCGTACCGCCAGCCGTCAGCTGACCGACCGGGAGGAGAGGGCGGAAGGAGAGCCTCCGTAAATCTTCACAATAAAAGCTCCTTTTAAAAACTGCCGCAAAAGTTCAGCAAAAAAATTAATGATTGTAAAATTTACTCATATTTCCCATAAACTGTATATAGTCTCTTTGTACAGTCTGATATTTTCCCATTTACTGCACCCCCCCCCCCCCCTTACTAGTAATGCCGAACGCCTCTTAAAATAGTTTTAGTCAGACATATGAAAGGTGAGGAAAACTGAGCTGTCAAACGTTTCTTTATGGTTTGCTTGTAGAAACCGAGAAGCTGCATCTCCACGGAGGACTGAAGAGAATAAAACACGATATACATCACAATAAAAGTCAAACATTTACCAAAATAAGATTCACTAAATTTTTCCTGCGGGCCCTGAACGCAGCAGGCGAGGCGGACAAACCGGAAGTGTCTGCCAGGTAATCGCGGTGGAATCCTACCTGGTGGGTGACGACATAGATCAGCGCTGTGATTGGCTGTTCCGGGTCAGCTGCTGTTGCTCAGAAACTGAGCCGTTTCTATGCGATTACGTCAAGATGAGATTAAAGAACTTTTCTTCATCATCTTTATTTAAACTTTATTACAAGGCGGGACATTCATCTTCATCATCATCACCATCACCACCACCACTCCAGAATGTTCTGGTTCGGGTTCAGTCGAGTTGCGTTCAGGAACACGTGACAAAAACAGTTAAGATCAACATGAATAACCGACCAGAACCCCAGTTGGTTTCACATGTTCTGACCCATCTCACAGTTTCTGGCCTGTCTCAGAGGTTCCAACCCGTCTGCTGTGGTGCTGCTTGCAGGTTTGTTATGGACTTCCGGACCGGACCAGGGACACTCAGAGTTGTTCTTCCAGCTCGCCTCCTGCGTGTTGTAGACTTCCTGTCAATCACAGTCACAAATCAGTCTCTCCACAGAGTACAGACCCGCCTCCCAGACCTGCTTCTGACCCGCTTCCCAGACCGGTCCTGGCCTCCTACCTTCTTCCAGATGGGGACGCTGGCCTTCAACTGTGTGATGCAGAACTGGACCGCCTGCTGGCCGTCCTGGCGGTGAGGCGACGAGATCGCCATGACAACACTAGCCTCACCCACCTTCACCCACCTGAAAGGGGAGTGGGACGGTCAGGCAAGTCTCATGTAAATACCACATACTGTACATAAAAAGATGGGCGGAGCCTCCGTGACGTCACCCGTAGGTTTCTGAAGAGCTGAATTGAAGCTCGGTGGGCGGTTCCTACCATCACCATCTTGGCAGGGGCATGCGTGTCGTCTCGCCCGGAAAATACAAATATGGGCAAAGAGGTGGAGCTGAGAGGGGGGCTGTGAGCGTCATGGTGGATGATTGACATCGAGCGAACTCTGACCTTTCTGTAGCTAAGAGCTAACCGAGCTAACCCGGAGATAACAGGAGCTAACCAGCTAACGGAGGTAAGTGGGCTAAAGCTAAGTCACGTTGTTAACCGGCTAAAAACCGCGGTTCTTCTACGTTCTTCTGACTTGAAGCGGGAGATCGGGTACCTGTCAATCAAAAGGACACGCCCCTAAATATGCCAAACTTCGAGATTAAATTACTTTTAAACGGGCGAGTTAGAAAAAAAATTCACTCTCCCCACAGTTGTCATGAAAGTAAACCTGACCTATTAAACCTAAAATGGATTTTTGTACCAAGCTGTAAACGTGTTTATTCCTCCTGTAATCGTATTTATTTCTGCTGTAAACATGTTTATTTCTGCTGTAAACGTGTTTATTTCTGCTGTAAACGTGTTTATTTCTGCTGTAAACGTGTTTATTTCTGCTGTAAACGTGTTTATTTCTGCTGTAAACATGTTTATTCCTGCTGTAAACGTGTTTATTCCTGCTGTAAACGTGTTTATTTCTGCTGTAAACGTGTTTATTTCTGCTGTAAACATGTTTATTCCTGCTGTAAACGTGTTTATTCCTGCTGTAAACGTGTTTATTTCTGCTGTAAACGTATTTATTTCTGCTGTAAACGTGTTTATTTCTGCTGTAAACGTGTTTATTTCTGCTGTAAACGTGTTTATTTCTGCTGTAAACGTGTTTATTTCTGCTGTAAACGTGTTTATTCCTGCTGTAAACATGTTTATTCCTGCTGTAAACGTGTTTATTTCTGCTGTAAACGTGTTTATTTCTGCTGTAAACGTGTTTATTTCTGCTGTGAAGTTGGTCTTTTTAACATGGGAGTCTATGGGGATTCGCTCTGTTCAGGAGCCCCTAGTGGATGAAGGGGGAACTGCAGGTTTTTGGTTTCACTTTTAACCACTGGAGGCTCCGTCCATCTTTCTGATACGGTCTTGGGTCAAAAGTGACGTTAGCGTTAGCAGCTGACCCGAGCCGGTGGTGGACACAGACATGGGTCACGGTGGGCCAGCGTGTCCGCAGGTCCGCCGCCAGCCGGGAAAACTCGGACCGGACCATTGGCTCATATGCCTCGTACTCCAGACCAATCACCTTCCTGCCATCCACCTCATCCTCCCGCGTTGTACCTACACGCACGCACGCACGCACGCACGCACGCACGCACGCACGCACACACACACACACACACACACACACACACACACACACACTATTACACCCCTGTTAAGTAAGTGAGTTTGAATTCTTCACTTTCCTGATCCTCCATAGTCCCAGAACCAGAACCATGAACAGAACCAGATTCTGGACTCAAGTATAACAGAAAGCACATGGACCTGTGAGTGGTTCTGGACCGGCCCGCCTGCAGAGGGAAGTAGAACCTGCTGGATCAGAGTGATCAGAAAGCTGATTGATACCCACCAATAAAGACGGAGACGGCTCCGCAGGACGGGCTGCTGACAGAGTCCACCACTTCCTGTACGGACAGCCAATCACGGCTCAGCTTGAAGATGTCCTTCGGCTCCTCCCACATCTCTGGAATCAAACACCAACAGCAGTTATTGATCAGTCCAATTGGTTTAGACAATTAGTTTGTATTGATCCTCACCGCTGGATTTATCCTCCACTGAGCGGCGGCACCACGGCAACCTCGTCTCCGTCTGCCAGAGTCACCACCTGGTCGCCCACGGCAACGTACTGCTGACGCACCGCCAACACCACCTGACCCTGCAGGACGGCCAGTCTGGACACACACACCGGGTTCCAGACCAACTAGTTTTACTGGGAGCAGAAACTGGTCACATTTTACTGGTCAGCAGCTGACACCACTAAACAAGCAGCCCCTCTGATCCAATCCGGTCTACGTCTGACCCAATCCGGTCTACGTCTGACCCAATCCGGTCTACCTCTGACCCAATCCGGTCTACCTCTGACCCAATCCGGTCTACCTCTGACCCAATCCGGTCTACCTCTGATCCAGTCTGATCTACCTCTGTCCCAATCTGATCTACCTCTGACCCAATCCGGTCTACCTCTGACCCAGTCCGGTCTACCTCTGACCCAGTCTGGTCTACCTCTGATCCAGTCCGGTCTACCTCTGTCCCAATCTGATCTACCTCTGACCCAATCCGGTCTACCTCTGATCCAGTCTGATCTACCTCTGTCCCAATCTGATCTACCTCTGACCCAATCCGGTCTACCTCTGACCCAGTCCGGTCTACCTCTGACCCAGTCCGGTCTACCTCTGATCCAGTCCGGTCTACCTCTGATCCAGTCCGGTCTACCTCTGACCCAGTCCGGTCTACCTCTGACCCAGTCTGGTCTACCTCTGTCCCAATCTGATCTACCTCTGACCCAATCCGGTCTACCTCTGACCCAGTCCGGTCTACCTCTGACCCAATCCGGTCTACCTCTGACCCAGTCCGGTCTACCTCTGACCCAGTCCGGTCTACCTCTGATCCAGTCCGGTCTACCTCTGATCCAGTCCGGTCTACCTCTGATCCAGTCCGGTCTACCTCTGATCCAATCCGGTCTACCTCTGACCCAATCCGGTCTACCTCTGATCCAGTCTGGTCTACCTCTGACCCAGTCTGGTCTACCTCTGATCCAATCCGGTCTACCTCTGACCCAATCCGGTCTACCTCTGATCCAGTCTGGTCTACCTCTGACCCAGTCTGGTCTACCTCTGACCCAGTCTGGTCTACCTCTGATCCCATCCGGTCTACCTCTGACCCAATCCGGTCTACCTCTGACCCAATCCGGTCTACCTCTGACCCAGTCTGGTCTACCTCTGATCCAGTCTGGTCTACCTCTGACCCAGTCTGGTCTACCTCTGATCCAATCCGGTCTACCTCTGACCCAATCCGGTCTACCTCTGACCCAATCCGGTCTACCTCTGACCCAGTCTGGTCTACCTCTGATCCAGTCTGGTCTACCTCTGATCCAGTCTGGTCTACCTCTGACCCAATCCGGTCTACCTCTGATCCAGTCTGGTCTACCTCTGACCCAGTCTGGTCTACCTCTGACCCAATCCGGTCTACCTCTGACCCAATCCGGTCTACCTCTGACCCAATCCGGTCTACCTCTGACCCAATCCGGTCTACCTCTGATCCCATCTGGTCTACCTCTGACCCAATCTGGTCTACCTCTGACCCAATCTGGTCTACCTCTGATCCAATCCGGTCTACCTCTGATCCAATCCGGTCTACCTCTGACCCAATCCGGTCTACCTCTGACCCAATCCGGTCTACCTCTGATCCAGTCTGGTCTACCTCTGACCCAATCCGGTCTACCTCTGACCCAGTCTGGTCTACCTCTGACCCAGTCTGGTCTACCTCTGACCCAATCCGGTCTACCTCTGACCCAATCCGGTCTACCTCTGACCCAGTCTGGTCTACCTCTGACCCAGTCTGGTCTACCTCTGACCCAATCTGGTCTACCTCTGATCCAATCCGGTCTACCTCTGACCCAGTCTGGTCTACCTCTGATCCAATCCGGTCTACCTCTGATCCAATCCGGTCTACCTCTGACCCAGTCTGGTCTACCTCTGATCCAATCCGGTCTACCTCTGACCCAATCCGGTCTACCTCTGACCCAATCCGGTCTACCTCTGACCCAATCCGGTCTACCTCTGACCCAATCCGGTCTACCTCTGACCCAGTCTGGTCTACCTCTGATCCAATCCGGTCTACCTCTGACCCAATCCGGTCTACCTCTGACCCAGGCTGGTCTACCTCTGACCCAGGCTGGTCTACCTCTGACCCAATCCGGTCTACCTCTGAACCCAGTCTGGTCTACCTCTGATCCAATCCGGTCTACCTCTGACCCAATCCGGTCTACCTCTGATCCAATCCGGTCTACCTCTGACCCAATCCGGTCTACCTCTGACCCAATCCGGTCTACCTCTGAACCCATCTGGTCTACCTCTGATCCCATCTGGTCTACCTCTGATCCCATCCGGTCTACCTCTGATCCAATCCGGTCTACCTCTGATCCAATCCGGTCTACCTCTGACCCAATCCGGTCTACCTCTGAACCCATCCGGTCTACCTCTGACCCAATCCGGTCTACCTCTGACCCAATCCGGTCTACCTCTGACCCAATCCGGTCTACCTCTCATCCAATCCGGTCTACCTCTCATCCAATCCGGTCTACCTCTGAACCCATCCGGTCTACCTCTGATCCCATCCGGTCTACCTCTGAACCCATCCGGTCTACCTCTGACCCAGTCTGGTCTACCTCTGACCCAGTCTGGTCTACCTCTGACCCAATCTGATCTACCTCTGACCCAATCGGGTCTACCTCTGACCCAGTCTGGTCTACCTCTGACCCAATCTGATCTACCTCTGACCCAATCGGGTCTACCTCTGACCCAGTCTGGTCTACCTCTGACCCAATCTGATCTACCTCTGACCCAATCGGGTCTACCTCTGACCCAGTCTGGTCTACCTCTGACCCAATCTGATCTACCTCTGACCCAATCGGGTCTACCTCTGAACCCATCCGGTCTACCTCTGAACCCAGTCTGGTCTACCTCTGACCCAATCTGATCTACCTCTGACCCAATCGGGTCTACCTCTGAACCCAGTCTGGTCTACCTCTGAACCCAGTCTGGTCTACCTCTGAACCCATCCGGTCTACCTCTGAACCCAGTCGGTCTACCTCTGAACCCAATCGGGTCAACCTCGGAACCCATCCGGTCTACCTCTGACCCAATCTGGTCAACCTCGGAACCCATCCGGTTTACCTCTGACCCAATCTGGTCAACCTCGGAACCCATCCGGTCTACCTCGGAACCCATCCGGTCTACCTCGGAACCGATCTGGTTTCTAAATGCAACTGGACCTTCCACACATCACTACGTTTAGCGTCATGGTGACTGTTTAGCGAACCTACCGGAATAGCAGCTCCTAGCTTTAAGTGCAGGCGTAGCATCGAACGGGTCGGAACCAAGCCCACGAACCGTCAGACCGTTTACCGACATAAAGGTTTTCTGTAACGTCTTTTTAGACTCATTGGTTTGTGATTTTGGAAAAGAAACCAAAAGCGGCAGATGAACGTAAACCTGGTCTGCCAAGCCGCCAGAACACCGGCTAACTGCGAGCTTAGCTTTAGCATGGCTGCCTCGTTAGCAAGTTAGCTAGTCGTAGACTGGAGCTAGCTGGCTTAGCTCTACAGGCAGATGTCATCCCCCACCCCAGCCCTCGCCCCCCGCACACACAGCCCCCAGCCCCCACACACACACACTTAGTCACCACTGGTTCTGACCCAGTTCTGCTCCAGTCTCTAGTAACGTGTACATCTCCCTGAGGGGTTCTGTACCTCGGGTGTTGCCGTAGCAACAATGCCCAAAGGTCCCTGCTGCTTATTGGTGTTGGCACGGAAACAAGCTCCTCCTCCCTCAGTCCAGTCAGCTCGGCGCTCTTAGCAAAGTACAAGACGGTTACCTGGAGGAGAGAAGCTCACCTGTCAACCTGGAGATCACATGTAAAGGTGGAGGAGGTCATACGTGTGATTAGATAAACTTGGCATATGCAGTTGCTAAGCAACGGAGAACTGGAGCGCTATGGGTATTTCTCGTTCACTTGATAGACCGTCTCATTTTACTGGCAGCAAACTCAGATATATGCAGACGATGTAGAACACCTGGTCGTCTATATGGTCTGTAGACCACCCGGTAGTCTATGTAGTCTGTAGACCACCCGGTAGTCTATGTAGTCTGTAGACCACCCGGTAGTCTATGTAGTCTGTAGACCACCCGGTAGTCTATGTAGTCTGTAGACCACCCGGTAGTCTATGTAGTCTGTAGACCACCCGGTAGTCTATGTAGTCTGTAGACCTGGTAGTCAGTAGACCTGGTAGTCTATGTAGTCTGTAGACCTGGTAGTCTGTAGACCTGGTAGTCTGTAGACCTGGTAGTCTATGTCGTCAGTAGACCTGGTAGTCTATGTAGTCCTCACACAGAGCCTGAACTGGGACACGGCGCCAGATGATCGGGATGAATAGAATTTATGTTCTGACTCGGATCAGAACCGAATCGGTTGTCTAGGAAACTAAATCAGTGTTTTGACTCATTAGCATACCTGCGGTCGTAAATAATTAACAAGTGGGAGGAGTTAAATCAGTCTTTTACGGTACAACTTCTTAATGATAAACTTTAAGAAAAACTCGGTTTAAGGAACTAATTAGATTTTTAGATCAGTTTATAAAACTGTCAGAGTTTATAATCACGTCACGTCACGCGCTCTTCACGAGGACGTGACGTCACCAGACTAACAGGGTCCCCATTGGATTTACGCATTTCCACCTTTAATGGCACTGGCTTGGTCCGGCTCGGTCCGGTCCGGTTCCCAGTCTCCGTGCACCACTCCGACCAGTCTGAACCTTGCTCCAGTCCCTCCACAGCACGCGCACTCTCACCTACCTTCCACGCACCTCAACCGCGTGCTCCGCTGTTCTGCGCGCAGAAATACGCTAAAAGCTGCGAAGAGATTTGCGGGTTTTCCTCGCGGACTCACCTGTGCAGACATGAATACACCTGCATGCGCGAGAGGAGTTCTGGAGAAACTCTGGACCGGACCTGGAACCAGCTGACCGACACGTTCTTCTTCTTCTGTTCCTCCACGCCGGAAATGTCGCCATCTGCTGCCGGAACCGGGGACCGTCACGTGGTTTGCGTTCAAATTAATCCATATTTTCATCCAGAACTTTAGATATCAGATTCAGCAAAACTTTGTTTCCTAAATCCAACCAAGAACTCACCTGGTCCACGATCTGGCCCCACCAGGTGGATCAGGTCCATGATCTGGTCCCACAATGTCAATCAGGTCCATGATCTGGCCCCACCAGGTAGATCAGGTCCACGATCTGGTCCCACCAGGTGGATCAGGTCCACGATCTGGTCCCACCAGGTGGATCATGTCCACGATCTGGTCCCACCAGGTGGATCAGGTCCACGATCTGGTCCCACCAGGTGGATCAGGTCCACGATCTGGTCCAACCAGGTGGATCATGTCGGGAGCTGGCCCCACCAGGTAGATCACGTCCATGATCTGGCCCCACCAGGTGGATCAGGTCCACGATCTGGTCCAGTCAGGTGGATCAGGTCCACGATCTGGTCCAGTCAGGTGGATCATGTTGGGAGCTGGCCCCACCAGGTAGATCACGTCCATGATCTGGCCCCACCAGGTGGATCAGGTCCACGATCTGGTCCCACCAGGTGGATCAGGTCCACGATCTGGTCCAGTCAGGTGGATCATGTCGGGAGCTGGCCCCACCAGGTAGATCACGTCCATGATCTGGCCCCACCAGGTGGATCAGGTCCACGATCTGGTCCCACCAGGTGGATCAGGTCCACGATCTGGTCCCACCAGGTGGATCAGGTCCACGATCTGGTCCAGTCAGGTGGATCATGTCGGGAGCTGGCCCCACCAGGTAGATCACGTCCATGATCTGGCCCCACCAGGTGGATCAGGTCCACGATCTGGTCCAGTCAGGTGGATCATGTCGGGAGCTGGCCCCACCAGGTAGATCACGTCCATGATCTGGCCCCACCAGGTAGATCACGTCCATGATCTGGCCCCACCAGGTGGATCAGGTCCACGATCTGGTCCCACCAGGTGGATCAGGTCCACGATCTGGTCCAGTCAGGTGGATCATGTCGGGAGCTGGCCCCACCAGGTAGATCACGTCCATGATCTGGCCCCACCAGGTGGATCAGGTCCACGATCTGGTCCCACCAGGTGGATCAGGTCCACGATCTGGTCCCACCAGGTGGATCAGGTCCACGATCTGGTCCAGTCAGGTGGATCATGTCGGGAGCTGGCCCCACCAGGTGGATCAGGTCCACGATCTGGTCCCACCAGGTGGATCAGGTCCACGATCTGGTCCAACCAGGTGGATCAGGTCCACGATCTGGTCCAGCCAGGTGGATCAAGAACAAACGATCAACTGTAAACATGTTTGTTTCTTCAGAGATGTAAAAAGCAAATGCACAAGACGACACTGATGTCCAGGTGTCCTTCCAGAAAGGACGTTAAACATACTCCAAGTCTGGAGACCGGGCTCGGAGAGGTTAGAGGTCTAACAAAGCTAAAATGTCCCTCTGCTGCCGGCACACACTAAAGTTCCGCCCCCTGAGAAGTGGAGGCTGCAGGTTTTGTTGTCCTTAGGGGAGTCAGTTCATCCGGTTGATCCGGTTGATTCGGTTCATGCAGTTCATCCAGTTCATCCAGTTCATCCAGTTCATGCAGTTCATCCGGTTGATTCGGTTCATATGGTTGATTTGGTCCATGTGGTTGATTCGTTCATGCGGTTCATCCGGTTGATTCGGTTCATATGGTTGATTTGGTCCATGTGGTTGATTCGTTCATGCGGTTCATCTGGTTGATCCGGTTGACCCGGTTGATCCGGTTCATCTGGTTCATACCGTTGATCCAGTTCATCTGGTTGATTCGGTTCATCCAGTTGATCCGGTTCATCTGTTGATTCGATTAATCCGGTTGATCGTTTTGATCCGGTTCATCTGGTTCAATCGGTTGATTCAGTTCATCTGGTTGATTCGGTTCATGCAGTTCATCCAGTTGATCTGGTGGATTCGGTTCATTCGGTTGATGCGGTTCATCCGATTCATTTCAAAGTTTTTATTCCAACAGAACAAACGAGACACATGCGTACACACCTGAACAACAGAAACCACAATCTCAATTAAAATAACTTATTTCAAATTAAAACTGATCTTTTTCCAAAAGATAAAATATTTTTAAAATAAAATTGAAAGTTTTCCCAGAATGCCCTTTTCACAGAAACACGGATCAATAAACCAGATTGATCATTGTCACACACAACAGGAATGCAATGTTACAATCACCAACGTCCACCCAGCAAAGCATATGATTGGTCCCTGCGTGTTGCCGTAGCAACAGATTTAGCTTCAGTGTTTTTCCTGTTAAATTACCCGACCTTAAATGGCTTTCTGCTTCCTGTCAGCTGACAGGAAGCAGCTTATTTCCAAGCTGCATTCTGATTGGCTGCTCTGGTTTTCAGTCCAGCTCCACGCGGAACGCTGCGATGTCCATGGGCCTGAGGCGCGTGAGGCGGTGGTCTGACTCGGGCTCGTCGTGGTCCCGCAGCAGCGTTAGACCGGACCGCCGGACCGAACGGAACCGCAGCGGCGAGAACAGGTCGTCTAAGTTCACCTGGAACACACCAGCATGACAACGTCTGTCTCAGGGGAAACCACAGAAGAAGTAACGTGTGTGTTCCACTTACCTCCTCGTGCACACTCCACGTGCACAGCGGCAGCGGCTCGGTGGCGGAGCTACAATCAAAGCCCTTCCTGTGTAGGAGGAGGGCCACTTCCTGCGCCGGGCTTCCTGTTTCCTGTTGACACGCGGATTGTTTACAGAATGAATCTGATTGGTCAGAGGAAAATCCCACGCTCAGTGAACGCAGCAGTCCACAGAACCTCTCTCCCAGGTGTGTCTCACCTGTGCGTCCTCCAGCGTCCTCAGGTTCAGCAGGTGGACGTCACACGGCAGGGATGATCCCAGTGGCAGGAAGGGGCGCAACTTCTGGACCTCGCTGTTGCTCGGGGCAACCATGGAGATGGGTGGGTGGCAGAGAGAGAGCGAGGCCAGGTGGGCGAGCATGGACAGGTGTTCCACTGAGGCTCCTCCCACTTCCTGTGACAGTGAACTGTTTTTTACTCTGATGTCACGATCGCAATGCCCCACCCCCACTCAAACTGACCACGCCCCTCATATAATGACCACGCCCATACCTTGGCCACGCCCCCTCTGTCCTCCAGCAGCAGGTTGTAGAGACTTGCTGTCAGCTTGTTGTCGGTGACTCCCTGACCCAGACCGCGGTTGTCATCCTGCTGGAGTCGCCGGTCCAGAACCACCTCCAGCTCACCTGTACAGGCGAGGTCAGAGGTCACCTGCGCTCACACCTGCACCTGATTCACCTGTCCCAGACTGGGCGGTGACAAGGAAACGGTTCCTGCTTCCTCCATGTTTGGTCACATGATGTTGCAGCTGACCAGGATTTGTTATTTTCTTCATCAAGATGAGAATTCAGTGGTGGCCACGAGGCCTTTTCATTTCAATCATTTCTATTCACAACTAAATAACATCCGGAAGTTTCTGGAAACCTTCCTTCCATTTGCAACCCTAAATACAAACAAGCCAAACTTTATTGCTTTTAGCATTTAAACACACACACCTAATCCTAAACACACACACACACACACACACACACACACACCTAATCCTAAACACACACACCTAATCCTAAACACACACACACACACACACACACACCTAATCCTAAACACACACATCCCTAATCCTAAACACACACACACACCTAATCCTAAACACACACACACACACACCCCTAATCCTAAACACACACACACACACACCTGATCCTAAACACACACATCCCTAATCCTAAACACACACACACACACCTGATCCTAAACACACACACACACCTGATCCTAAACACACACATCCCTAATCCTAAACACACACACACACACCTAATCCTAAACACACACACACACACACACACACACCTGATCCTAAACACACACATCCCTAATCCTAAACACACACACACACACACCTAATCCTAAACACACACACACACCTGATCCTAAACACACACATCCCTAATCCTAAACACACACACACACACCTGATCCTAAACACACACACACACCTGATCCTAAACACACACATCCCTAATCCTAAACACACACACACACCTAATCCTAAACACACACACACACCTGATCCTAAACACACACATCCCTAATCCTAAACACACACACACACACCTAATCCTAAACACACACACACACACACCTGATCCTAAACACACACATCCCTAATCCTAAACACACACACACACACCTAATCCTAAACACACACACACCTAATCCTAAACACACACATCCGTAATCCTAAACACACACACACACACCTAATCCTAAACACACACACACACACCTAATCCTAAACACACACACACACACCTCTAATCCGAAACACACACACCCCTAATCCTAAACACACACACCCCTAATCCTAAACACACACACACACACACACACACACACACACACACACACCTAATCCTAAACACACACACACACACACCTCTAATCCTAAACACACACACACACACACCTAATCCTAAACACACACACACACCTAATCCTAAACACACACACCTAATCCTAAACACACACACCTAATCCTAAACACACACATCCCTAATCCTAAACACACACACACACCTAATCCTAAACACACACACACACACACACCTAATCCTAAACACACACACACACACACCTGATCCTAAACACACACATCCCTAATCCTAAACACACACACACACACACACCTAATCCTAAACACACACATCCCTAATCCTAAACACACACACACACCTAATCCTAAACACACACACACACCTGATCCTAAACACACACATCCCTAATCCTAAACACACACACACACACCTAATCCTAAACACACACACACACACACACACACACACCTGATCCTAAACACACACATCCCTAATCCTAAACACACACACACACACACCTAATCCTAAACACACACACACACACCTGATCCTAAACACACACATCCCTAATACTAAACACACACACACACACCTGATCCTAAACACACACACACACACACCTCTAATCCGAAACACACACACCCCTAATCCTAAACACACACACCCCTAATCCTAAACACACACACACACACACACACACACACACACACACCTAATCCTAAACACACACACACACACACCTCTAATCCTAAACACACACACACACACACACCTAATCCTAAACACACACACACACCTAATCCTAAACACACACACCTAATCCTAAACACACACACCTAATCCTAAACACACACATCCCTAATCCTAAACACACACACACACCTAATCCTAAACACACACACACACACACACCTAATCCTAAACACACACACACACACACCTGATCCTAAACACACACATCCCTAATCCTAAACACACACACACACACACACCTAATCCTAAACACACACATCCCTAATCCTAAACACACACACACACCTAATCCTAAACACACACACACACCTGATCCTAAACACACACATCCCTAATCCTAAACACACACACACACACCTAATCCTAAACACACACACACACACACACACACACACACACACACACACACACACCTGATCCTAAACACACACATCCCTAATCCTAAACACACACACACACACACCTAATCCTAAACACACACACACACACCTGATCCTAAACACACACATCCCTAATACTAAACACACACACACACACCTGATCCTAAACACACACACACACCTGATCCTAAACACACACATCCCTAATCCTAAACACACACACACACCTAATCCTAAACACACACACACACCTGATCCTAAACACACACATCCCTAATCCTAAACACACACACACACACCTAATCCTAAACACACACACACACACACCTGATCCTAAACACACACATCCCTAATCCTAAACACACACACACCTAATCCTAAACACACACATCCGTAATCCTAAACACACACACACACACCTAATCCTAAACACACACACACACACCTAATCCTAAACACACACACACACACCTCTAATCCGAAACACACACACCCCTAATCCTAAACACACACACCCCTAATCCTAAACACACACACACACACACACACACACCTAATCCTAAACACACACACACACACACCTAATCCTAAACACACACACACACACACCTAATCCTAAACACACACACACACCTCTAATCCTAAACACACACACACACACACCTCTAATCCTAAACACACACACACACACACCTAATCCTAAACACACACACACACCTAATCCTAAACACACACACACACACACCTAATCCTAAACACACACACCTAATCCTAAACACACACATCTAATCCTAAACACACACACACACACACACACCCCTAATCCTAAACACACACACACACACACACACCTAATCCTAAACACACACACACAAACCTAATCCTAAACACACACACCTAATCCTAAACACACACATCTAATCCTAAACACACACATCTAATCCTAAACACACACACACACACACACCCCTAATCCTAAACACACACACACACACACCTCTAATCCTAAACACACACACACACACACACACCTAATCCTAAACACACACACACACACCTAATCCTGAACACACACACACAAACCTAATCCTAAACACACACACACACACCTAATCCTAAACACACACCTAATCCTAAACACACACACCTAATCCTAAACACACACATCTAATCCTAAACACACACACCTCTAATCCTAAACACACACACACCTCTAATCCTAAACACACACACACCTAATCCTAAACACACACACACCTAATCCTAAACACAGACACACACACACCTAATCCTAAACACACACACAACACACCTAATCCTAAACACACACACACACACATCTAATCCTACACACACACACACCTAATCCTAAACACACACACACCTAATCATAAACACACGCACACACACACCTCTGATCCTAAACAGACACACACACCTAATCCTAAACACACACACACACACCTAATCCTAAACACACACACACCTCTGATCCTAAACACACGCACACACACACCTCTGATCCTAAACACACACACACCTCTAATCATAAACACACACACCTAATCCTAAACACACACACACCTAATCCTAAACACACACACACCTAATCATAAACACACGCACACACACTCCTCTGATCCTAAACACACACACACCTCTAATCATAAACACACACACATACCTAATCCTAAACACACACACACCTAATCCTAAACACACACACACCTAATCCTAAACACACACCTAATCCTAAACACATACACACACCTAATCCTAAACACACACCTAATCCTAAACACACACACACACACATCTAATCCTAAACACACACACACACACCTCTAATCCTAAACACACACACACACACACACACACCTCTAATCCTAAACACACACACACCTCTAATCCTAAACACACACACACACATCTAATCCTAAACACACACACACACATCTAATCCTAAACACACACACACACACATCTAATCCTAAACACACACACACACCTAATCCTAAACACACACACACACCTAATCCTAAACACACACACACCTCTAATCATAAACACACACACACACACACACACACACACACCTAATCCTAAACACACACACACCTAATCCTAAACACACACACACACACACCTCTGATCCTAAACACACACACACACCTAATCATAAACACACACACCTAATCTTAACACACACACACCTAATCCTAAACACACACACACACATCTAATCCTAAACACACACACACACCTAATCCTACACACACACACACACACATCTAATCCTAAACACACACACACCTAATCCTAAACACACACACACACACCTAATCCTAAACACACAGACACACCTAATCCTAAACACACACACACCTAATCCTAAACACACAGACACACCTAATCCTAAACACATGCACACACACACACACACACCTAATCCTAAACACATGCACACACACACACCTCTAATCCTAAACACACACACACACACACACACACCTAATCCTAAACACACGCGCACACACACACACCTAATCCTAAACACACACACACACGCACACATCTAATCCTAAACACACACACATCTAATCCTAAACACACACACACCTAATCCTAAACACACACACATCTAATCCTAAACACACACACACACATCTAATCCTAAACACACACATCTAATCCTAAACACACACACACACACATCTAATCCTAAACACACACACATCTAATCCTAAACACACACACACACACATCTAATCCTAAACACACACACACCTAATCATAAACACACACACACACACCTAATCCTAAACACACACACACACACCTAATCCTAAACACACACACACACCTAATCCTAAACACACACACACCTAATCCTAAACACACACACACACACCTAATCCTAAACACACACACACACACCTAATCCTAAACACACACACACACACATCTAATCCTAAACACACACACACACACATCTAATCCTAAACACACACACACACCTAATCCTAAACACACACACACCTCTAATCATAAACACACACACACACACACACACACACACACACACACACACACCTAATCCTAAACACACACACACCTAATCCTAAACACACACACACGCACACACACACCTCTGATCCTAAACACACACACACACACCTAATCATAAACACACACACCTCTAATCATAAACACACACACACACCTAATCCTAAACACACACACCTAATCTTAACACACACACACCTAATCCTAAACACACACACACCTAATCCTACACACACACACACACACACACACACACATTTAATCCTAAACACACACACACCTAATCCTAAACACACACACACACACCTAATCCTAAACACACAGACACACCTAATCCTAAACACATGCACACACACACACACACACCTAATCCTAAACACATGCACACACACACACCTCTAATCCTAAACACACACACACACCTAATCCTAAACACACGCACACACACACACACACCTAATCCTAAACACACACACACACGCACACATCTAATCCTAAACACACACACACCTAATCCTAAACACACACACACCTAATCCTAAACACACACACACACCTAATCCTAAACACACACACATCTAATCCTAAACACACACACACCTAATCCTAAACACACACACACACATCTAATCCTAAACACACACACATCTAATCCTAAACACACACACACACACACCTAATCCTAAACACACACACACACACCTAATCCTAAACACACACACACACACCTAATCCTAAACACACACACACACCTAATCCTAAACACACACACACACACCTAATCCTAAACACACACACACCTAATCCTAAACACACATCTAATCCTAAACACACACACACCTAATCCTAAACACACATCTAATCATAAACACACACACAGACAGAAAAAATTAAACTAGCCAACGAGTGCAGACTTGCTGTGATGTGTGCAGCACGTCCTCGACTGCACCGTGAGACCAGTTACCCGGACTGGTCCCACTCATCCTCCCAAAACCCAGTGTGGATGTCCGGCTGCTTCTTAGTTCATTGGCTGAGAGACTCGTCAAACATCAGTGGGCCTGATTGTTTACTCAAGCCCCACCTAGGGCTGGGCGATATATCGAATATACTGGAGATATCGTGGCTAGTCCCCTGTGCGATATAGAAAATGCCTATATTCGTCATATTGGAGTATCCTGTTGTCACGCAGGTGTTTTTAGCTGTGGGCGGGGTTTCCTCCCTCCTCCTCGACTCTGCACCGCTTTGCACAGAGAGTTAAAGCAAGCGCACCTCGTTACGTACATAACGTGAGCTACGTGCTACGTCATGAGAGGCAGCGTGTAGCCACTTTCTCACTAAATCTGGCGACTTTCTCGCTAAATCTGGCGACTTCTTGTGAAAAGCGACTAGCGACAAATCTAGCGACTTTTACAGGAGTTATTGGAGACTTTCCTGGTGTTTTGGTGTGGTGGAATCCTGTTTTAATATGTTACTCATTTATTAAGCTTCTTTTTATGTAGTATAAGTTTTATATTCTGCATAGTTAGAGTAGTTCAGTAAGCTTGCTTTAGTAGATTCATGCATAAAACCAAGTGTTCTGTTCAAGGCCTGCTTCAGCTTTAACTGTTGTTATCTCCAAGCTAGCAGTTGTTTTGACTAGTGCTGCCAGGCAGAGGTTGTTTAAAGAACGCTGTAACACTCTGAGCAGGGGCAGAGCTCTCGAGACCTCTTGCTCGCAACATCTGTACATGATCAATAAATCTGAACAGAAAACAGTTGATTAATAGATTTATTTCTCTTCTGATAAATTCCACGACAATTTGGTGTCAGAAGTGGGATCCCATGTGCTTCTTCTGGGACCGGACTGAGGGGCAGGCCACCTGGATCCAAACAGATTCATCCTCAAACCTCGAATAGGCCTTGAGAGTGACGAGGGCCACAGTCAACGGTTTCGGTCGATCACTAAGGGATCTCAACCCACGTGTGGGTTTATCTGGTGAGAAGTATATTTTTCCAAATTATAATTCAGAGTGGTTTTGAAATAATATTATAGACTGAGTGATTCTTAATGCTAATCAAACTGAAACAGATTTGTTATGAAATTGTCGACTGTTTTCATAATACTGGTGGTTGCGCTCTTTTTCCCCAGGACTGACTTTGACAAATAGACACTTAGAGACATAGACTCTGTGAGATCAGGTTCCAAAAAGAAGCCCTGTGAGTAGTACTATGAGATCAGGTTCCGAAACGAAGCCCTGTGAGTGCGAGATCAGGTTCCGAAACGAAGCCCTGTGAGTAGTACTACGAGATCAGGTTCCGAAACGAAGCCCTGCGAGTAGAAATACAAGATCAGGTTCCAAAAATAAGCCCTGTGAGTAGAAATACGAGATCAGGTTCCGAAACGAAGCCCTGTGAGTGCGAAATCAGGTTACTAAACGAAGCCCTGTGAGTAGAAATACAAGATCAGGTTCCAAAAAGAAGCCCTGTGAGTAGAAATACGAGATCAGGTTCCGAAACGAAGCCCTGTGAGTGCGAAATCAGGTTACTAAACGAAGCCCTGTGAGTAGAAATACAAGATCAGGTTCCAAAAAGAAGCCCTGTGAGTGCGAGATCAGGTTACTAAACGAAGCCCTGTGAGCAGACTTTTAGGACTGACATAACAGAAATATAAGACTAGGTGACGATGGGGACTATAGGGGGAAAGGAGGAGCAACCTAAACCAGATTCACCTATTATGATGTTGATGAAAAAGAAATATGGGAATGAATGTTGTGAATTTCTCGTTTTGTGGTGTGAAAAGTTCGGGTTTCCTGATGGTGGATCGCTTAGTAAGAACCAGTTAAAGAAGTTGAGAGATGAACTAGAAAAAGAACGCTGTAAGATGTTGGAAAGAAAAACGGTTAAGAGTGAAGATGTGAAAATGATGTACAGAATGAATGAATGTCTAAAGAAATGGGAACAAGAGTGTGAATTGAGAGGAAGTAAGGGCCAGAGGAAAAGCCAGACAGTTATGTCTGGAGTAGCACATGGTGATAAGGGACAGGAGAGGCCTGCTAAGAAACCTAATGTTAAACCAGGAACCTCAGCTTCTCTTTATCCGTCATTACAGACATCCATGTGGGCATCTGCAGTCGACTACTCTCTGGACTCCGCCCTTCCGCCTTATTGTCCAACTGATCAGCACTATCGGGAGACAAAAGATGATGGACCGAGCTCACACCACAGCAGCGCGCAGTCGTCATCGTCTGAGGCTGAGGCCTTGCCACGTGTCGCCACCCCATCACCTCCGGTACTCAGTCCAGTCCACCAGGCGTCGCCCGAGGCCGTGCCACGTGTCGCCACCCCATCACCTCCGGTACTCAGTCCAGTCCACCAGGCGTCGCCCGAGGCTGTGCCACGTGTTGCCACTCCCCCACTTCCGGTACTCAGTCCAGTCCACCAGGCGTCGCCCGAGGCCTTGCCACGTGTCGCCACCCCATCACCTCCAGTACTCAGTCCAGTACACCAGGCGTCGCCCGAGGCCGTGCCACGTGTCGCCACCCCATCACCTCCAGTACTCAGTCCAGTACACCAGGCGTCGCCCGAGGCCGTGCCACGTGTCGCCACCCCATCACCTCCAGTACTCAGTCCAGTCCACCAGGCGTCGCCCGAGGCTGTGCCATGTGTTGCCACTCCCCCACTTCCGGTACTCAGTCCAGTACACCGGGCGTCGCCCGAGGCCGTGCCACGTGTCGCCACCCCATCACCTCCAGTACTCAGTCCAGTACACCAGGCGTCGCCCGAGGCTGTGCCACGTGTCGCCACCCCATCACCTCCAGTACTCAGTCCAGTCCACCAGGCGTCGCCCGAGGCTGTGCCATGTGTTGCCACTCCCCCACTTCCGGTACTCAGTCCAGTCCACCAGGCGTCGCTACAGGACAACCTTGCAGGGGCCTTTGGTGCACAGTGCACCATCAGTTCCACACAGTCTGATCCTCCTATTTCCAGCCATACTAGACAGCAGAAGATGGCTCAGGTTCCCCAACTGCCGATGGTACAGGTGGGGGGGACCACATGGGGCTCCAATGTTTGTTTACCGAGTGTGGACTCCAGATGATATCATAAAGGCTGCAAAACACCTGCCGCCTCCTGAAAAGGGAGGAGATGTTCTTGCCAAGGCGTTGGAGGAGTTTATCCGGGATTTCACTCCCACCTCTGGTGAATTGGGTCGAGGCATGATGAACGTCCTCACCCCCTCCCAATTCTCTCCTCTGAGACCCCTGTTCAACATGCATTTCCAGCCGGCGACCCCTGCATGGAACCAGGAGTCCACACAGGACCAAGACCTTGACTACAGGGAGTGGGTTGTTCGGTTTCTGCAGTCTGTCAGAGACTTTTTCCCAGTTACCAGTGATCTTTCCAAGATCAGTCTTTGCACGCAGAAGCCAGGTGAAGCCGTGGAGGACTTCCTGGAACATTTGCAAATTATTTTTGATGCTCATAGTGGTTTAGAGAAACCCCTGGGGTACCCCGACGCTCGCATGGGCCCCTATGAGGGCCTTCTGAAGCAGCGGTTTCTCAGCAACATGGACCCCCGGCTTGCTGACGCGGTCAAGGACTCGTGTGGGTTGTTTTGATTCATCTGTGCGTCTGGCTGATGTGGTTCGCCATGCTAAACACCAGCAGCGCAGGCGGGATGACAAAGCTGCTAAGGACCAGCAGAAAAAGGAGGACACTCATCACAAGACGCAGCTCCACCTCCTCTCACACGTGGGAACCCGTTATCCACTTCCTGACATGCAACAACGTGATGACGTTTGTTACTGTTGCTTCCAACCAGGCCACTGGGCTCTGCAGTGCCCCCTGAAATCTCGGCGTCGCAGGGGGAGAGGTCGTAGACGTGGCTACTTCCGCAATGGGGAAAGGGGAGGACTTAGGGGACCGGCCAGACCCCAGTTGGCAGACTGAGAGGTGAAGCAGGGTGGAGCTTCGGAGGGGAGTTCGACTGAGGACCGCCCTTCTCTGGCGCCAGAACACACAGATAAGTGCTCACCCACACCAACACACACACCAACACGTACACTGCTGCAAACACCCACTGAAGAGAGTATTTTAAATCTGCCCACAATGATGTTGACTGTTGGAACAAAGAAACTCAGTTTTATTGTTGATTCTGGAGCAACATTTTCAGTGATTCGCCAATCTGACCTGCCGAACACCAGCCTTAGTGGGAGGTATCTCTATTCTGTGAGTGCAAGTGGTTCGGAAGTAAAGGAAAACTTTACTGTTCCTCTTACTTGCTCCTCAGATGGTGCTCCCTCATTCAAACATTCATTCTTGCTTTCTAAATGCTGTCCATTTAATCTGCTGGGACGGGATCTTATGATTGCTATGAGTATTGAACTTCGTTCGACCCCACTTGGAGTGGAGGTCTATCCCAATTCTAAATCTGCCTACTCCTTAGTGAATCATGTATCTTCAGGCGGCGTGTTTATCTACCAGTGGTGGATAAACTCAGAGCAGTCTGAACAGCTGTGTTCTATGGCACGCGAGCGGCTTTCACATGCTGCACAGTATATGTCTGCAGAGCGTCTTCATTGCGCTGCACACGTGGCCTGTGCTCCTGACCTTGGCTTTGAAAAACATTTCTTTGCAGGCATAGAAGATGCTGTACACTCCAGAGATCTGTTTTGGTCCTCCACGAGATGTGCCCTCTCTATTCTGCTTACTCCAGACCAGCAGGAATTGTTTGATGTGCAGAATAGCAGTCCTCATGTAGCTCTTGGGAAATCGGATGACTGGCAGGACCTAGGGCCCTGGATGAGGGCCTGTCTATCTGCATCAGATTGGCTGCCCACTTCTGACAGTTCGGTCTTGTTTTCTCCTTCCTTGAACGTCTGCAAAACCCCATGTCAGCTCCAGCTTCCAGCTCTGAGATCGCTTCACGTCATCCATACTTCTCTGACTGCCTCTCTTGTTTCTTCCCCTTCACAGGATGGCCAGTTCCCTGAATTGGGTTCGGTTCCTGACTGTGTGTGGGCTTCCCATCCCTATGATGTTGGACTCATAAAGAACTGTCAACCGTTGGTGGTCACGCCTAAGTCTCACTTTCGCCCTCGCCGGGCTCAGTATCCCCTGAGGCCTGAAGCAATTGCAGGCATACGGCCGGTTTTTCATTCACTCCTGCAGTCGGGTGTGGTAGTGCCTTGTGATGACTCTCCTGTTAACACGCCCATTCTGCCGATTAGGAAGTACCGTGAGCCCCCTGCACCAGAGGAGTGGCGTTTTATCCAGGATCTTACTGCCGTAAATGCAGCAGTGCATGCTCGCACTCTGGTGGTGCCAAATCCTCATACCATCTTGTCTACAGTTCCTCCGCAAGTGATTTACGGTGATCGACCTGAGCAATGCCTTCTATAGCGTTCCTGTGGACAAGGGATCTCAGTTTTGGTTTGCATTTCAGTTTGCGGGCCGGGCTACACCTTCACTCGGATGCCACAGGGGTATTGTGAGTCACCCACTGTGTATAACCAAGCCCTGGCCGATTCTCTGTCTTCTTTGGTTTTGACGGGGGGGTCTGCCCTCCTCCAGTACATGGATGATTTGCTTCTTTGTGCGCCGACAAGGGAGCAATGTGTGGCTGACACTGTGGCTCTGCTCTGCCACTTGGCGGCGGAGGGTCACAAGGTCAGCAAAAGGAAGATGCAGTTTGCTCAACCTGAGGTTGTGTTTCTGGGTCACTGCGTCTCTGGGCAGGGCAGGCGTCTCTCTTCGAAACATCTCACAGCGATTCAAAAGGCTCCCAAGCCTGAGACGGTGAGGCAGCTCCTTTCGTTCATAGGACTCTGTTCATACTGCCGAGCCTTTGTTCCTAACTTTTCAGAGTACTCCAAACCCCTTCGTGCCCTGACACATTCCCTGCCCATGTCAGCGAGGCTGCAGTGGACTCCGGAGGCCTCATCGGCCTTTGAGGCCCTGAAGTCGGCCCTTCAGTCTCCTACGCTGGGGCTCCCTGATCCGTCTAAGCCATTCACCCAGACCGTGAGTGAGCGTGGAGGTTGCATGACTTCTGTTCTCCTTCAGGACCACGGTGGCTCTATGAGACCAGTTGCTTGTTTCTCGTGTAAACTGGATCCGGTTGCTGCTGGTTTGCCTCACTGTCTGCGTGCAGTGGCTGCAGCTGACAGAGCTCTGGCTGCTTCAAGGGACATAGTTGGTTACTCTGATCTCACCTTGCTGGTCCCTCATGAAGTCCACCTGATCTTGTCCGAGCACAGAACTTCGCCCTTCTCCGCTCCGCGGTTCCTGAGGTATCACACAAGCCTCTTGGGCCTCCCTAATGTCACTGTGAAGCGTTGCACTGTTCTCAATCCGGCCACCCTCCTGCCCACTCCTGACGATGGCACACCCCATGACTGTGTGGCTGAACTGACCATCCTTTGCACCCCCAGGCCTGACCTTTCTGACCGGCCTCTGGTGGGTCCTGACTTGGTTTTTTATGTTGACGGCTCTGCTTCTCGGGACTCTGACTTATGCTGGGTATGCCGTTTGCTCCGCTACTGATGTCGTGGAGGCTGCTGCTCTCCCGGCTCATTTCTCGTCGCAGGCTGCTGAACTCGTGGCACTCACTCGCGCTTGCTCACTGGCTCGGGACAGGACGGTGACCGTGTGGACTGACTCGCGTTACGCGTTTGGGGTTGTGCATGATTTTGGGGTGCTCTGGAAACACCGTGGTTTCCTCAGGTCGGACGGTAAACCTGTGCTCTATCATGCTCTGATCGACAGGCTTTTATCTGCTATTTTGCTTCCTTCACAGATTGCTGTATGTAAGTGCTCTGCTCACACTAACGGTTCAGACCCCGTTTCTACAGGGAATGCATGGGCGGATGCTGCTGCTCGGGGCCCCCTGTCCTCTCGGATGTCTTCTTTTTCTCTTGTTGCAGTGTCTTCAGAGGTTCCGTCCTCCCTCTCTGCGATGCAGTCCCTGACTTCGCAGGATGATAAGCGTCTATGGAGGAAAGCGGGTGCCACCTGCTCTGATGCGGGCTGGTTTGGGCCTGATGGCGGTACTGCCAGGCGTGCTTGGTTTGTGCTTCCCACAATCTGGGCAGGCAGGCACGGGACGCTCACAGCGCGGCACATCCACCCCCTGCAGGGCCGTTTGAACATGTAATGATGGACTTCATTAAACTCTCGCCCTCTGAAGGAAAGAGGTATTGTCTTGTTGTTGTGGACATGTGGTCTAAGTGGGTTGAGGCTTTTCCCACTTCGAAGGCAGATGCATCTGCTGTGGCGCGGGCCCTACTGTTTGAAATAATTCCTCGCTGGGGTCTCCCTGGACGTCTGTCCAGTGACTGTGCAACTCATTTTGCTAATGAGGCACTGTCTCAGATTTCCCTGCATCTAGGCATTGATGTCAGGAAACACTGCTCCTACAGTCCGACGAGTGGGGGAGCAATTGAGAGGGAAAATGGGACCCTGAAGAACAAACTGGCGAAGTACTGTGCGGAATCAGGCCTCCCTTGGACGAAGGCCCTTCCCATTGTGCTGATGTATATGCGCATGCGTAGGAGGGAAAGATCTAACCTCAGTCCTTTTGAGATTCTGTTTGCAGCTCCACCGAACGTTGGGATGGGCCCACCCAAGGCTCCGCCTCCTGATACGGCTCTGTGTGAGAGCAACATGTTGTCGTATTTTGCTAACCTGACTAAAACTCTTTCAGGAATCCGCTCACAGGTGTCAGCATCCCTCCCTTTGCCCGCGGAGGGACAGCTCCATTCGTTTAGACCTGGGGACTTCGTTCTGGTTAAGACCTTCAAGAGACGGAGGTGGAATCAACGGCGTTGGGAGGGGCCCTTCCAGGTTCTCCTGATCACTCAGACTGCAGTGAAGGTGGGGGAGAGAGCCACGTGGGTGCACACGACTCATTGCAGGAAGGTGCCTCCTCCCGCTGAGGCTCCTCTAGCTGCTTCTGGTCCACCCTAGCAGCGTTGTCACCCCACTCAACATAGGGGCAGAATAATCCCCTGTGGTGGTGTTGGATGTGAGAAAGTCTACTCTCACATCTGAAGACCTGTGGCCTTCACTTCTGTACATCCTCAGTGTAAGGTGAACTCTGCTCCTTGCCTTGCTGCTACCTCTGTCGCAGCAGTGTAACGCACCACCCAGCAGAGGGCAGAATAATCCCTGTGGTAGCGTGGGTAGTGAGACAGTCTACTCTCACACCTGAAGACCAGCCACCGTTCTCAAACAATATCAGTGTGGAGTGAAATTAGCGTCCACCTGCAACAGTAGCGTGCCAAGCTCCAACGCAAGTTCCGCCCACCCGGCATCATGGAGAGGAATCGACCCTGGCACCCATTCAGGGTTCATGGCTGGTCATTAAAAGGCTCAATGTGTTGCTTGGTCATTTTTGCTGTAATCATTGTGTTCCCTATTGTCTTCTTTAATCAATCTGCTTTGCCTCTTGTTAACCTCACTGTGGCAACCACCCCTCTGCCTCTCCCTACAGCGTCTCCTTTATCCCGTGGTCGCCGGGTGTCTAGGTGGATTCCGATAAGCAAGCCCATCTACTCTTATACCCCGATTGGCGTTCTTCAGAGCCCCTGCTCGGGCTCTTCCTCCTCCATGTTTGAGACGTCTGCGCCTTATGTGTGTTCCTCTGTCCTCTCTCCGGTTCTTTGAGAAGCGCGGTGATCAGTGGACTGGTTACCAATGGTATTTGTCTGACTCCGCTTCTGCGTCTCCTTGGGGGTCCGTTTTTTCCTATACTGGGACTAACTAGTCTCCTTCCTCCTACATGGATAATGAAAATTCTCGCAGGTGGTCTCGTGTGTTGAAGTTGGACCTTACTAAGACTACACTGGTGTTCACTTTTAACACTACCTCTGAACCCCTTTTACAGCATCCTCCTCCTAGTCGGTATCGGGGTAACACTTTTAATAACTCCTGTTATCACATGAGGTTATTTGTGTATATTCCAGGCCCTCGCCGGGACCCGTTTGTGGGTTTTTCTCTTTGCAGTGATGTTGTGTCGCCACCTCGTATCTTGTCTTCGTCCTCTGCTGACGTTCCCATCGTTGGTCTTTTCCCGGGTCCCAAGTCTGCCCTGAGTAAGGTGCTGGATGTGCGTAATGGTGACCTGGAAGTGGATGATTACTTTGAGGTGATGACGGGCATATCTGCTCAGAGTAATAACTGGTTGTTGCTAGCTGAGCAGGTAGGGGTGTCTGTTGGGGTTGCTTGTGTAGTCTGCCTGGGGCCCAGACCTGTATTGCGTGTAATCATCCCTCCGTCTGGTTTTGACTCCGCCTGTATGGTTGATTTGCTATCTTCCACGAATCCCTCTCCGAGGTGCATTTCCTGGGATGTTCCTTTCCCTGTTACGTCCCGCACTCAGTCCCCTCCCCTATTTGACTCAGGTGTGGCTCGGCAGAATTTCACTTGCTTCACAAGCTCCTCTCCCGGTTCTGGGTTTGTTGGGGTTGTGGACCGGGGATGGTGCGGTGGTGTGTATGCTGTTAATGTGCATTTTTCTGTAGCTCGGGCCGACCTTTGGTGGTGGTGTGGTGGTCCGGTTCTTCGGAGTGTGCTGCCAGCCCGATGGGCTGGAGTTTGTGCTCCGGTCACCCTTCTCTTACCTACTACTGTCTTCCCAGGTTTCCCTCCAGCCCCCCCTTCTCCTGTTGCTCGGGCCAGGCGCTCTATTCTCCCTGATGACTCAGATGATCCCACTTACATAGATGCTATTGGGGTTCCTCGGGGTGTTCCTGATCAGTACAAGCTGGTGAACCAGGTTGCTGCGGGTTTTGAGTCAGCTGTTTGTTTATTGTGTACCGTAAATAAAAATGTAAACCGATTAAACTTCATTCACTTTAACATTCAGAGATTAGCTGATTTTACTCGAGATGGCCTGCAAGCGGTCCATGAACAGCTCAAGGCGACCTCCCTGATGGCTTTCCAGAATAGGATGGCGTTGGACATGCTCTTGGCTGAGCGAGGGGGTGTCTGCTCTCTGTTTGGGGAACAGTGTTGCACGTACATTCCTAACAATACTGCTCCTATGGGGAAGCTCACTCGTGCTATGGATGGCCTTAGATCCCTTAGTAGTAAGATGGCTGTGCTCTCTGGTATTGATGCCCCCTTTGGGAATGGCTGGTTTGATGGGTTTGGAAGATTTCGGGCCTTCGCTGCATCAGTTCTGGCTTCGGTTGCATCATTCTCTGCTTTGCTGCTTTTGTGTGTATGCTGTTGCATCCCGTGTATCAGGGCTCTGCTGCTTAGGCTGGTTGATGCTGCCTTAGGTCAGCGCATTCCTCAGCTTGTGTATGACCCACTTCCTACTTCGGATCTTTCTCCCTCTGATCCTTTCCCCTTCTGTTTTGATAGTGATGGTGGTTCTGATTCTGACGCTGATGTGTGATTGTTTTTCCTTACAGGATGTTTTATGATAAATGCTCTTCAAACCCTGCCGGGTGTGAGCATTCTGATGTTTTGGTTTCCTGTATCTCTCTGGGTAGTTAGTGATGTTTTATGGGTTTGTTGTTTTTTTTTTGTTTTTTTTGTTTTTTTTTTGTCTTTGTTTTTTTCTTGCTCTGTTGTGTTTGTGTATTGTGGTTCTTTTGTGTTGATCCTGGAGAGGATCAAAAGGGGGAATTGTGGTGGAATCCTGTTTTAATATGTTACTCATTTATTAAGCTTCTTTTTATGTAGTATAAGTTTTATATTCTGCATAGTTAGAGTAGTTCAGTAAGCTTGCTCTAGTAGATTCATGCATAAAACCAAGTGTTCTGTTCAAGGCCTGCTTCAGCTTTAACTGTTGTTATCTCCAAGCTAGCAGTTGTTTTGACTAGTGCTGCCAGGCAGAGGTTGTTTAAAGAACGCTGTAACACTCTGAGCAGGGGCAGAGCTCTCGAGACCTCTCGCTCGCAACATCTGTACATGATCAATAAATCTGAACAGAAAACAGTTGATTAATAGATTTATTTCTCATCGGATAAATTCCACGACATTTGGCGACTGACTTTAAAGCGCATATTGTAAAGTTATTGTCAGAAGGAGAGTCTCTCCCCGTCCTAAAGCACTCAGTCGCTCCGGCTGCAGCTGCAGCCAGTCAGAGGAGCAGAGAGGACACCTGCACCACTCCACCTACAGTCACAATGAACAGCCAAATCCGCCACTGATCCCGCTCTGGATTACAGAGTGGGACGTAAATTACAACGTTTTTCACGTCACGCAGAAATAATTAATTCTAT
The DNA here is from genome assembly GCF_933228915.1 of Telmatherina bonti. Taxonomy (NCBI): domain Eukaryota; kingdom Metazoa; phylum Chordata; class Actinopteri; order Atheriniformes; family Telmatherinidae; genus Telmatherina; species Telmatherina bonti. Next base: position 577,426 of record NC_136615.1, read on the forward strand.
CTGATTACATTCACAGCCTCTGTCACTTACTCACCTCATCCACTGTGTGTGACACAAGCATATTTATCTAGCTCGTCATGTCTCTAGAAAGTACAGAAAGGAGTGGGAATCAAACCCTGAATTAAAAGCTGTCTGAAGCCGTTTATTGGAGACGATACGAGGTCATTCTGCCTGGATTATAAGACTGATTTCTACGCTAAACTCTGCGATTAAAAAAAATACACGACAACTCAAAAACGTATCCATAAAGCAAAGCCTTATAATAGTTCATCATTTGAAAAGTCCCCCCTAGAGCCCCTATTTTCATACGTTGCATTTATTACATCATGCAAAGGCACTTTATTTTGTTTTAAAATGACATGTTTCTGCCGCTGCTTTAACTGTTCAATAAATACGGTTTGATCAGTTTGCTTCGTTACAATTTCATCCTTTTGGCATGAATGTTTAAAATCAGCATATCTTAATGCAGTATGAACAATTATGTTTTAATGGAGACACAAAATCATCTCTCTGATGTGATTGTATGCACCAAAGCATTCATTCAAGGCTGAGGTAAATATCGAGATATATATCGTATATCGTGACATGCCATAAAAATATCGGGATATTACTAAAAGGTCACATCGCCCAGCCCTAGCCCCGCCTCTTGCTTGGTTGATGCTGTCAGTGTGCAGACCCGTGAGATTCTGGCAACAACTGGCAGGCTGCCAGAATTCTGCAACGGTACAGGCCGAGCTAGCAGTGCACAGACTCTTACGTTTACCGGACTCGACCATAACCAGGATACCAGTCTGGTCCACACTGGTCATCTTGCTCTGGTCCCAGAGCTAATCGATAACAACATGGAGAAAATGTCTGCTAGAATCGGTGGAAATTGACCCCCCCCCCATTCGGCTGTCTGGAGCTGCCAGCCTGAGACCTGCTATGGACTCAAGGCCGAGGGCAAATTGTTTTCCTCGCCTGGAACCCAAACAATCATATCTGGATTCGGCTTCCCAGCGGCCTTGGGCCGAGGAAACCCCCTCTGAGAACGGAAGAAGACCTGTTCATAGATGCTTTGTCCCCCTCCTCATCCACCCCCAGCCCCCTCCCACATGACTCACCGCCTTCCTGGACTTTGTGTGTCTTTAGTTTGTGCTTCAGTGTATGAGTTTTTTTTCACTGTATTTTTGGACCCAGAGTTACATGACCTTTTTTGCCCTCGACCCCCTATGATCCTAATGTATCTGTTCTATCTATTGGAAGGCAGCGCCGGTAAACTGGCTGCATAGCCGAAGCTTAAGCTTGGTCCTGTATTACTCTTTTGTCATTAATGTTACATGTCTGTATGTCTAACCTTGGACGAGGTGGCTTGAACTCTGAATTTCCCCTCGGGGATGAATAAATTATCTTTGATTTGATTTGATTCGATTTGATTCCCACTGAGGATGTTCTAGTTCACACTGATGATGTTGTAAGACTGGGTGGTCATTATCCAAGAGTTCTGATTGGTCAGGAAGTGACCTTTTATCTAGAACATAACCTGCTGTGGAGAACAGCCATTCTGTGTCTTTTGCCGTGTTAATTAACTCCAGTAACCATTGTTATTTACACAGTAACCATAGTGATATAACTGGTTTCCTTCATAAGACAAAATCCTGTTCCTGGTTCCAGTCTCTGGACTAACCAACTCTCTCATATTGATAATCAGGAAACATGTAAAACAGTATCCGATCAGAAGAGACTGACCTGGACGCAGCGATGCCACGGCTTGACTCTGAGCCGACAGCAGGGACAGCCGACTGGACGCGTCCTGCAGAAAGGAGGCAGAGGTCATCGGGTAGAAGTTGGCCTGAAGGGGGAGCTTCTTCAGAGAACGCCGCTGCTGCATCTGCAGAACCATCAACATGCCGCCAGAACAATCCATTAAACTCAGGTTTCATAAATAAACGGTTCAATGGAAAAATAAATACATCCACTCACCTGGAAACCGTTGAGGTCACTATAGAAACGGTTGCCACTGGCAACGTTGCTGATGAGTCTCATCACGAGCTCGCGGTTGGACTCTGACCTGATGTCCACCATGTTGGAAATCTCCAGGGATTTCCCAGCATGCCCTGGGGCAAACAGATTACTATAAACATCACAAAACCGGCAGCTGGTTCCACCAAGACCCAACAAGACCAGCAACAGGTTCCACCAGTACCTAACAAAACCAGCAGCCAGTTCCACCAGGACCCAACAAAACCAGCAGCCAGTTCCACCAGGACCCAACAAAACCAGCAGCCGGTTCCACCAGGACCCAACAAAACCAGCGGCAGGTTCCACCAGGACCCAACAAAACCAGCAGCCAGTTCCACCAGGACCCAACAAAACCAGCAGCCGGTTCCACCAGGACCCAACAAAACCAGCAGCCGGTTCCACCAGGACCCAACAAAACCAGCGGCCGGTTCCACCAGGACCCAACAAAACCAGCGGCCGGTTCCACCAGGACCCAACAAAACCAGCGGCAGGTTCCACCAGGACCCAACAAAACCAGCGGCCGGTTCCACCAGGACCCAACAAAACCAGCGGCCGGTTCCACCAGGACCCAACAAAACCAGCAGCCGGTTCCACCAGGACCCAACAAAACCAGCGGCAGGTTCCACCAGAACCCAACAAAACCAGCGGCAGGTTCCACCAGAACCCAACAAAACCAGCGGCAGGTTCCACCAGAACCCAACAAAACCAGCGGCAGGGTCCACCAGAACCCAACAAAACCAGCGGCAGGGTCCACCAGAACCCAACAAAACCAGCGGCAGGGTCCACCAGAACCCAACAAAACCAGCGGCAGGGTCCACCAGAACCCAACAAAACCAGCGGCAGGGTCCACCAGAACCCAACAAAACCAGCGGCAGGGTCCACCAGAACCCAACTGAACCAGAAACAAGACAAACTCTGTACCGTCCAAGTGGAAGAGTCGGACTGTGTGTGTGAAATGCTGAAAACAGGAAGTGATGTCAGAGAAGACTGGACCTCTGGAGACCCGGACCAGGGGGGGCTCAGAGAATGAGTAGAGCTGCATGAGGGCGAGAGACATTCACAATCACATAAGAGAGAGAAAGTTCTGGTCCAATGCAGATCAGACTGAACCAAGGTCCCGGTCTCACCTGGCCCCCCTCCTCCCCTGGCAGAAACAGGTAGGCTCCACTCTTGTCCTGGTTTCTTCTGGTCCTGGTTCCATACCAAACAAACTGGATTTGGACCTGGCGGACAACACCGGACTGGAGGCGGAGCTTCTGGTTTCACAAAACAATAAATTCTTCAGATGAGTCGTCAAACCAGATTGATCTGAAATGTACCCAGGATTCAACTCTGATCTGGCATATTCTGAATTATTTCTGGAATTATTCTAGGAGTAGCACTAAACCTCATTCAAAAAGTCAACCAGAGTGAATCCAGATTTACAATTAATCTTATATGGATTAAATCTGGATTTAATCTGAATTTATTTTCTGCATTTAATTGAAATTTGATTTGAATTTAATCCGTATTTAAATCTAAATTAAATTGGAATTTGATCTGATTTTATTCTGGATATAACTGAAATTTAACCCAGAATTTAACTGGTCTGAATCGGGATGTAATCTGATTTGAATCTGAAATTAATTTGGATCTAATCTGATCTGAATCTAAACTGATCTGAATCTGGATCTAATCTGTTTTGAATTTAATCTGATCTGAATCTGAAATTAATCTGGATCAAATATGATCTGAACTTGGATTTAATCTGATTTGAATTTGCATCTAATCTAATCTGAATTTAATCGAATCTCAATCTAGATCTAATCTGATCTGGATTTAATTTTGTCTGAATCTGGATTAAATCTGATCTGAATCTGAAATTAATCCGGATCTAACATGATCTGAACCTGGATTTAAAAGGACTTTTCTGCTCAGGTCACCTGCAGCAGGCCGGTTTCCGTGGAGCTCCATAACTGAAGGTGCTTGTTGCTAAGCACCAGTGATGTGTTGACCTCAAGTCCCTGAAGGTGGGACACCTGGAAATGTTTGGATTGCACATTCACCAGTTTACCATGGCGATGGACGGTGTAGCGAGCGCGGGGGGTGGAGCCACTAGGCGCTTTGGTCACATGATATATAGTCAGAGCCAGAGGAGGAAGTTCCGCGATGAAGGAAAGCTGCAAAGAGAGACATGTTGAAACCGAGCTGCTGTGATCAATAGCGATCATCAGTCACATCAAGGATTTACTTGGAAGGCCTTTGCAGACACTCGGCTCAGCTCTGACCACACCGCAGAGATCTGACAAGCCATTGGTCGACCAGTTTCCCCGTCAACCACACGAGCATCCAGAGAGTCGACGACAACACTGATGACGGAGGTGCGGTGCTGCTCTGTTGGATTAAACACGATCAATGACCTGCAACATGAGTCAATAATCAATATCATCAAGCTTCTCGTTGTCAGACATGATGCCCCGCTCCTTTACCTCGGCTCCTCGCTGAGCATCAGCGGCGTCTTTTGAGGAAGAGCATCATGTGCCGATATCACCTCATCCTGAAAAACCATCAACACATCAAAAACATAAGATATTGAAGAGTGCCGAATAGGTCCACCTGAAACAATTAAGAACCGGAACAAAACTACATAAGAATCACTATACGTAGAACCTGGAACACTACACGTAGCACCAAAGTCACTACATGCAGAACCAGAATCACTACACGTAAAACCAGGATCATTACACATAGAACCAGGATCACTACACGCAGAACCAGAATCACTACAAGTAGAACCAGAATCACTACACGTAGAACCTGGATCACTACATGCAGAACCAGAATCACTACACGTAAAACCAGGATCATTACACATAGAACCAGGATCACTACACGCAGAACCAGAATCACTACAAGTAGAACCTCGATCACTACACGTAGAACCAGAATCACTACACGTAGCACCAAAGTCACTACATGCAGAACCAGAATCACTACACGTAAAACCAGGATCATTACACATAGAACCAGGATCACTACACGCAGAACCAGAATCACTACAAGTAGAACCAGAATCACTACACGTAGAACCTGGATCACTACATGCAGAACAAGAATCACTACACGTAAAACCAGGATCATTACACATAGAACCAGGATCACTACACGCAGAACCAGAATCACTACAAGTAGAACCTCGATCACTACACGTAGAACCAGAATCACTACACGTAGAACCTGGATCACTACATGCAGAACCAGAATCACTACACGTAAAACCAGGATCATTACACATAGAACCAGGATCACTACACGTAGAACTAGAATCACTACAAGTAGAACCAGGATCACTACACGTAGAACTAGAATCACTACAAGTAGAACCTGGATCACTACATGCAGAACCAGAATCACTACACGTAAAACCAGGATCATTACACATAGAACCAGGATCACTACACGTAGAACTAGAATCACTACAAGTAGAACCAGGATCACTACACGTAGCACCAAAGTCACTACATGCAGAACCAGAATCACTACACGTAAAACCAGGATCATTACACATAGAACCAGGATCACTACACGCAGAACCAGAATCACTACAAGTAGAACCTCGATCACTACACGTAGAACCAGAATCACTACACGTAGAACCTGGATCACTACATGCAGAACCAGAATCACTACACGTAAAACCAGGATCATTACACATAGAACTAGGATCACTACACGTAGAACTAGAATCACTACAAGTAGAACCAGGATCACTACACGTAGAACTAGAATCACTACAAGTAGAACCAGGATCACTACACGTAGAACTAGAATCACTACAAGTAGAACCAGGATCACTACACGTAGAACCAGAGTCACTACACGTAAAACCAGGATCGTTACACATAGAACCAGGATCACTACACGTAGAACTAGAATCACTAGAAGTAGAACCAGGATCACTACATGTAGAACCAGAATCACTACAAGTAGAACCAGGATCACTACACGTAGAACCAGAATCACTACACGTAGAACCTGGATCACTACACGTAGAACCCGGATCACTACAAGTAGAACCAAAGTCACTACATGCAGAACCAGAATCACTACACGTAAAACCAGGATCATTACACATAGAACCAGAATCACTACACATAGAACCTCGATCACTACACGTAGAACCTCGATCACCACACGTAGAACTTCCATCACTACACGTAGAACCAGAATCACTACACGTAGAACCTGGATCACTACACTTAGAACCAAAGTCACTACATGCAGAACCAGAATCACTACACATAGAACCTCGATCACTACACGTAGAACCTCGATCACCACACGTAGAACTTCCATCACTACACGTTGAACCAGAATCACTACACGCAGAACCTCGATCATTACACGTACAACCTGGATCACTACACGTAGAACCTGGATCAATACATGTAGAACCTGGGTCACTACACGTAGGACCAGAATCGCTAAACGTAGAACCTCGATCACTACACGTAGAACCTGGAAAACTACACATAGAACCAGAATCACTACATGCACAACCAAAATCACTACACGTAGAACCAGGATCACAACACATAGAACCAAGATCACAACACGTAGAACCAGAACCACTACACGTAGAACCAGAATCACTACACGTAGAAGCAGGATCACTACACGTAGAACCAGAATCACTACACGTAGAACCTAGATCACTCCACATAGAACCAGGATCACTACACTTAGAACTTCGATCACTACACGTTGAAACCAGGATCACTACACGTACAACCTGGATCACTACACGTAGAACCAGAATCACTACACGTAGAACCAGAATCACTACACGTAGAACCAGGATCACTACACGTAGAACCAGAATCACTACACGTAAAACCAGGATCACTACACGTAGAACCAGGATCACTACACGTAGAACCAGAATCACTACACGTAGAACCAGAATCACTACAAGTAGAACCAGGATCACTACACATAGAACCAGGATCACTACACGTAGAACCAGGATCACTACACGTAGAACCTGGATCACTACAAGTAGAACCTGGATCACTACAAGTAGAACCTGGATCACTACACATTGAACCAAGATCACCACACGTAGAACCAGGATCACTACACGTAAAACCAGGATCACTACAAGTAGAACTAGGATCACTACACGTAAAATCAGGATCATTATACGTAGAATCTGGATAACTACACGTGGAACCAGAATCACTACACGTAAAACCAGGATCACTACACATAGAACCAGGATCACTACACACTGAACCAGAATAACTACATGCAGAACCAGAATCAATACACGTAGAACCAAAATCACTACACGTAGAACCTCGATCACTACACGTAGAACCAGAGTCACTACACGTAGAACCAAAATCACTACACGTAGAACCTCGATCACTACACGTAGAACCAGAGTCACTACACGTAGAACCAGGATCATTACACATAGAACCAGGATCACTACACGTAGAACCTCGATCACTACACATAGAACCAGGATCACTACACGTAGAACCAGAACCAATACACATAGAACCAGAATCACTACACATAGAAGCAGGATCACTACACGTAGAACCAGAATCACTACACGTAGCACCTCCATCACTACACGTAGAACCAGGATCACTACACGTAAAACCAGGATCACTACACGTAGAACCAGGATCACTACACGTAGAACCTGGATCACTACACGTAGAACCAGGATCACTACACGTAGAACCACAATCACTACACGTAGAACCAGAATCACTACAAGTAGAACCAGGATCACTACACATAGAACCAGGATCACTACACGTAGAACCAGGATCACTACACGTAGAACCTGGATCACTACAAGTAGAACCTGGATCACTACGCATTGAACCATAATCACTACACGCAGAACCTGGACCACTACAAGTAGAACCAGGATCACTACACATAGAACCAGGATCACTACACGTAGAACCAGAATCACTACACGTAGAACCAGAATCACTACACGTAAAATCAGGATCATTATACGTAGAATCTGGATAACTACACGTAGAACCAGAATCACTACACGTAAAACCAGGATCACTACACATAGAACCAGGATCACTACACATTGAACCAGAATAACTACATGCAGAACCAGAATCAATGCACGTAGAACCAAAATTACTACACGTAGAACCTCGATCACTCCACATAGAACCAGGATCACTACACGTAGAACTTCGATCACTACACATAGAACCAGAATCACTACAAGTAGAACCAGGATCACTACACATAGAACCAGGATCACTACACGTAGAACCAGGATCACTACACGTAGAACCTCGATCACTACACGTAGAACCTCGATCACTACACGTAGAACCAGAATCACTACACATAGAACCAGAATCACTACACGTAGAACCAGAATCACTACACATAGAACCAGGATCACTCCACGTAGAACCAGGATCACTACACGTAAAACCAGGATCACTACACGTAAAACCTGGATCACTACAAATAGAACTAGAAGAACTACATGCAGAACCAGAATCACTACACATAGATGCAGGATCACGACACGTAGAACCAGAATCACTACACGTAGAACATCGATCACTACACGTAGAACTAGAATCACTACACGTAGAACCTGGATCACTACACGTAGAACCAGGATCACTACACGTAGAACCAGGATCACTACACATAGAACCTGGATAACTACACGTAGAACCTCGATCACTACACGTAAAACCAGGATCACTACACGTAGAACCTCGATCACTACACGTAAAACCAGAATCACTACACATAGAAACAGGATCCCTACACGTAAAACCTCGATCACTACACGTAAAACCAGGATCACTACACGTAGAACCTCGATCACTACACGTAGAACCAGGATTACTACACGTAGAACCAGGATCCCTACACGTAGAACCTCGATCACTACACGTAAAACCAGGATCACTACACATAGAACCTGGATAACTACACGTAGAACCAGAACCACTACACGTAGAACCAGAACCAATACACATAGAAGCAGGATCACTACACGTAGAAGCAGGATCACTACACGTAGAACCAGAATCACTCCACGTAGAACCAGGATCACTACACGTAGAACCAGGATCACTCCACGTAGAACCAGGATCACTACACGTAGAACCATAATCACTACACGTAGAACCAGGATCACTACACGTAGAACCAGGATCACTACACATAGAACCAGGATCACTACACATAGAACCAGGATCACTACACATAGAACCAGGATCACTACACGTAGAACCTGGATCACTACACGTAGAACCTGGATCACTACACATTGAACCAGGATCACTACACATTGAACCAGGATCACTACACGTAGAACCATAATCACTACACGTAAAACCAGGATCACTACACGTAGAACCAGAATCACTACACGTAGAACCAGAATCACTACACGTAAAATCAGGATCATTACAGGTAGAATCTGGATAACTACACGTAGAACCAGAATCACTACACGTAGAACCAGGATCACTACACATAGAACCAGGATCACTACACATAGAACCAGGATCACTACACGTAGAACCTGGATCACTACAAGTAGAACTAGGATCACTACACATTGAACCAGAATCACTACACGTAGAACCTGGATCACTACACGTAGAACCAGGATCACTACACATAGAACCAGGATCACTACACGTAGAACCAGAATCACTACACGTAGAACCAGAATCACTACACGTAAAATCAGGATCATTACAGGTAGAATCTGGATAACTACACGTAGAACCAGAATCACTACACGTAGAACCAGAATCACTACACGTAAAACCAGGATCACTACACACAGAACCAGGATCACTACACATTGAACCAGAATCACTACACGCAGAACCAGAATCAATACACGTAGAACCAAAATCACTACACATAGAACCTCGATCACTACACGTAGAACCAGAGTCACTACACGTAGAACCAGGATCATTACACATAGAACCAGGATCACTACACGTAGAACCTCGATCACTACACATAGAACCAGGATCACTACACGTAGAACCAGAACCACTACACATAGAACCAGAATCACTACACGTAGAACCAGAATCACTACACGTAAAACCAGGATCATTACACGTAGAATCTGGATAACTACACGTAGAACCAGAATCACTACACGTAGAACCTGGATCACTACACGTACAACCTGGATCACTACACGTAGAACCTGGATCACTACACGTAGAACCAGAATCACTACACGTAAAATCAGGATCATTACAGGTAGAATCTGGATAACTACACGTAGAACCAGAATCACTACACGTAGAACCAGGATCACTACACATAGAACCAGGATCACTACACATAGAACCAGGATCACTACACGTAGAACCTGGATCACTACAAGTAGAACTAGGATCACTACACATTGAACCAGAATCACTACACGTAGAACCTGGATCACTACACGTAGAACCAGGATCACTACACATAGAACCAGGATCACTACACGTAGAACCAGAATCACTACACGTAGAACCAGAATCACTACACGTAAAATCAGGATCATTACAGGTAGAATCTGGATAACTACACGTAGAACCAGAATCACTACACGTAGAACCAGAATCACTACACGTAAAACCAGGATCACTACACACAGAACCAGGATCACTACACATTGAACCAGAATCACTACACGCAGAACCAGAATCAATACACGTAGAACCAAAATCACTACACATAGAACCTCGATCACTACACGTAGAACCAGAGTCACTACACGTAGAACCAGGATCATTACACATAGAACCAGGATCACTACACGTAGAACCTCGATCACTACACATAGAACCAGGATCACTACACGTAGAACCAGAACCACTACACATAGAACCAGAATCACTACACGTAGAACCAGAATCACTACACGTAAAACCAGGATCATTACACGTAGAATCTGGATAACTACACGTAGAACCAGAATCACTACACGTAGAACCTGGATCACTACACGTACAACCTGGATCACTACACGTAGAACCTGGATCACTACACGTAGAACCAGAATCACTACACGTAGAACCAGGATCAATACACGTAGAACCACGATCCATACACGTAGAACCTGGATCACTACACGTAGAACCAGGATGACTACACGCAGAACCTGGATTGCTACACGTAGAACCTCGATCACTACACGTAGAACCAGAATCACTACACGTAAAACCAGGATCATTACACGTAGAATCTGGATAACTACACGTAGAACCAGAATCACTACACGTAGAACCTGGATCACTACACGTAGAACCTGGATCACTACACGTAGAACCTGGATCACTACACGTAGAACCAGAATCACTACACGTAGAACCAGGATCAATACACGTAGAACCACGATCCATACACGTAGAACCTGGATCACTACACGTAGAACCAGGATCACTACACGTAGAACCACAATCACTACACGTAGAACCAGAATCACTACAAGTAGAACCAGGATCACTACACATAGAACCAGGATCACTACACGTAGAACCAGGATCACTACACGTAGAACCTGGATCACTACAAGTAGAACCTGGATCACTACGCATTGAACCATAATCACTACACGCAGAACCTGGACCACTACAAGTAGAACCAGGATCACTACACATAGAACCAGGATCACTACACGTAGAACCAGAATCACTACACGTAGAACCAGAATCACTACACGTAAAATCAGGATCATTATACGTAGAATCTGGATAACTACACGTAGAACCAGAATCACTACACGTAAAACCAGGATCACTACACATAGAACCAGGATCAATACACATTGAACCAGAATAACTACATGCAGAACCAGAATCAATGCACGTAGAACCAAAATCACTACACGTAGAACCTCGATCACTCCACATAGAACCAGGATCACTACACGTAGAACTTCGATCACTACACATAGAACCAGAATCACTACAAGTAGAACCAGGATCACTACACATAGAACCAGGATCACTACACGTAGAACCAGGATCACTACACGTAGAACCTCGATCACTACACGTAGAACCTCGATCACTACACGTAGAACCAGAATCACTACACATAAAACCAGAATCACTACACGTAGAACCAGAATCACTACACATAGAACCAGGATCACTCCACGTAGAACCAGGATCACTACACGTAAAACCAGGATCACTACACGTAAAACCTGGATCACTACAAATAGAACTAGAAGAACTACATGCAGAACCAGAATCACTACACATAGATGCAGGATCACGACACGTAGAACCAGAATCACTACACGTAGAACATCGATCACTACACGTAGAACTAGAATCACTACACGTAGAACCTGGATCACTACACGTAGAACCAGGATCACTACACGTAGAACCAGGATCACTACACATAGAACCTGGATCACTACACGTAGAACCAGGATCACTACACGTAGAACCAGGATCACTACACATAGAACCTGGATAACTACACGTAGAACCTCGATCACTACACGTAAAACCAGGATCACTACACGTAGAACCTCGATCACTACACGTAAAACCAGGATCACTACACATAGAACCTCGATCACTACACGTAAAACCAGGATCACTACACATAGAACCAGGATCCCTACACGTAAAACCTCGATCACTACACGTAGAACCTGGATCACTACACGTAGAACCTCGATCACTACACGTAAAACCAGGATCACTACACATAGAACCAGGATCCCTACACGTAAAACCTCGATCACTACACGTAAAACCAGGATCACTACACGTAGAACCTCGATCACTACACGTAGAACCAGGATTACTACACGTAGAACCAGGATCCCTACACGTAGAACCTCGATCACTACACGTAAAACCAGGATCACTACACATAGAACCTGGATAACTACACTTAGAACCAGAACCACTACACGTAGAACCAGAACCAATACACATAGAAGCAGGATCACTACACGTAGAAGCAGGATCACTACACGTAGAACCAGAATCACTCCACGTAAAACCAGGATCACTCCACGTAGAACCAGGATCACTACACGTAGAACCATAATCACTACACGTAACACCAGGATCACTACACGTAGAACCAGGATCACTACACGTAGAACCTGGATCACTACAAGTAGAACCAGGATCACTACACATAGAACCAGGATCACTACACATAGAACCAGGATCACTACACGTAGAACCTGGATCACTACACGTAGAACCTGGATCACTACACATTGAACCAGGATCACTACACATTGAACCAGGATCACTACACGTAGAACCATAATCACTACACGTAAAACCAGGGTCACTACACGTAGAAACTGGATCACTACACATTGAACCAGAATCACTACACGTAGAACCTGGATCACTACACATTGAACCAGAATCACTACACGTAGAACCTGGATCACTACACGTAGAACCAGGATCACTACACATAGAACCAGGATCACTACACGTAGAACCAGAATCACTACACGTAGAACCAGAATCACTACACGTAAAATCAGGATCATTACAGGTAGAATCTGGATAACTACACGTAGAACCAGAATCACTACACGTAGAACCAGAATCACTACACGTAAAACCAGGATCACTACACACAGAACCAGAATTACTACACGCAGAACCAGAATCAATACACGTAGAACCAAAATCACTACACATAGAACCTCGATCACTACACGTAGAACCAGAGTCACTACACGTAGAACCAGGATCATTACACATAGAACCAGGATCACTACACGTAGAACCTCGATCACTACACATAGAACCAGGATCACTACACGTAGAACCAGAATCACTACACGTAGAACCAGAATCACTACACGTAAAATCAGGATCATTATACGTAGAATCTGGATAACTACACGTAGAACCAGAATCACTACACGTAAAACCAGGATCACTACACATAGAACCAGGATCACTACACATAGAACCAGAATCACTACACGTAGAACCAGAATCACTACACGTAAAACCAGGATCATTACACGTAGAATCTGGATAACTACACGTAGAACCAGAATCACTACACGTAGAACCTGGATCACTACACGTACAACCTGGATCACTACACGTAGAACCTGGATCACTACACGTAGAACCAGAATCACTACACGTAGAACCAGGATCAATACACGTAGAACCACGATCCATACACGTAGAACCTGGATCACTACACGTAGAACCAGGATGACTACACGCAGAACCTGGATTGCTACACGTAGAACCTCGATCACTACACGTAGAACCAGAATCACTACACGTAAAACCAGGATCATTACACGTAGAATCTGGATAACTACACGTAGAACCAGAATCACTACACGTAGAACCTGGATCACTACACGTAGAACCTGGATCACTACACGTAGAACCAGAATCACTACACGTAGAACCAGGATCAATACACGTAGAACCACGATCCATACACGTAGAACCTGGATCACTACACGTAGAACCAGGATGACTACACGCAGAACCTGGATTGCTACACGTAGAACCTCGATCACTACACGTAGAACCTCGATCACTACACGTAGAACCTCGATCAATACATGTAGAACTTGGATCACTACACGTGGAACCAGAATTACTACACATAGAACCAGGATCAATACACGTAGAACCAGAATCACTACACGTAGAACCTCGATCACTACACGTAGAACCTGAATCACTACACGTAGAACCTGGATCACTACACGTAGAACCTGGATCACTACACGTAGAACCAGAATCACTACACGTAGAACCAGGATCAATACACGTAGAACCACGATCCATACACGTAGAACCTGGATCACTACACGTAGAACCAGGATCACTACACGTAGAACCACAATCACTACACGTAGAACCAGAATCACTACAAGTAGAACCAGGATCACTACACATAGAACCAGGATCACTACACGTAGAACCAGGATCACTACACGTAGAACCTGGATCACTACAAGTAGAACCTGGATCACTACGCATTGAACCATAATCACTACACGCAGAACCTGGACCACTACAAGTAGAACCAGGATCACTACACATAGAACCAGGATCACTACACGTAGAACCAGAATCACTACACGTAGAACCAGAATCACTACACGTAAAATCAGGATCATTATACGTAGAATCTGGATAACTACACGTAGAACCAGAATCACTACACGTAAAACCAGGATCACTACACATAGAACCAGGATCAATACACATTGAACCAGAATAACTACATGCAGAACCAGAATCAATGCACGTAGAACCAAAATCACTACACGTAGAACCTCGATCACTCCACATAGAACCAGGATCACTACACGTAGAACTTCGATCACTACACATAGAACCAGAATCACTACAAGTAGAACCAGGATCACTACACATAGAACCAGGATCACTACACGTAGAACCAGGATCACTACACGTAGAACCTCGATCACTACACGTAGAACCTCGATCACTACACGTAGAACCAGAATCACTACACATAGAACCAGAATCACTACACGTAGAACCAGAATCACTACACATAGAACCAGGATCACTCCACGTAGAACCAGGATCACTACACGTAAAACCAGGATCACTACACGTAAAACCTGGATCACTACAAATAGAACTAGAAGAACTACATGCAGAACCAGAATCACTACACATAGATGCAGGATCACGACACGTAGAACCAGAATCACTACACGTAGAACATCGATCACTACACGTAGAACTAGAATCACTACACGTAGAACCTGGATCACTACACGTAGAACCAGGATCACTACACGTAGAACCAGGATCACTACACATAGAACCTGGATAACTACACGTAGAACCTCGATCACTACACGTAAAACCAGGATCACTACACGTAGAACCTCGATCACTACACGTAAAACCAGGATCACTACACGTAGAACCTCGATCACTACACGTAAAACCAGGATCACTACACATAGAACCAGGATCCCTACACGTAAAACCTCGATCACTACACGTAAAACCAGGATCACTACACGTAGAACCTCGATCACTACACGTAGAACCAGGATTACTACACGTAGAACCAGGATCCCTACACGTAGAACCTCGATCACTACACGTAAAACCAGGATCACTACACATAGAACCTGGATAACTACACGTAGAACCAGAACCACTACACGTAGAACCAGAACCAATACACATAGAAGCAGGATCACTACACGTAGAAGCAGGATCACTACACGTAGAACCAGAATCACTCCACGTAGAACCAGGATCACTCCACGTAGAACCAGGATCACTACACGTAGAACCATAATCACTACACGTAACACCAGGATCACTACACGTAGAACCAGGATCACTACACGTAGAACCTGGATCACTACAAGTAGAACCAGGATCACTACACATAGAACCAGGATCACTACACATAGAACCAGGATCACTACACGTAGAACCTGGATCACTACACGTAGAACCTGGATCACTACACATTGAACCAGGATCACTACACATTGAACCAGGATCACTACACGTAGAACCATAATCACTACACGTAAAACCAGGATCACTACACGTAGAAACTGGATCACTACACATTGAACCAGAATCACTACACGTAGAACCTGGATCACTACACATTGAACCAGAATCACTACACGTAGAACCTGGATCACTACACGTAGAACCAGGATCACTACACATAGAACCAGGATCACTACACGTAGAACCAGAATCACTACACGTAGAACCAGAATCACTACACGTAAAATCAGGATCATTACAGGTAGAATCTGGATAACTACACGTAGAACCAGAATCACTACACGTAGAACCAGAATCACTACACGTAAAACCAGGATCACTACACACAGAACCAGGATCACTACACATTGAACCAGAATCACTACACGCAGAACCAGAATCAATACACGTAGAACCAAAATCACTACACATAGAACCTCGATCACTACACGTAGAACCAGAGTCACTACACGTAGAACCAGAGTCACTACACGTAGAACCAGGATCATTACACATAGAACCAGGATCACTACACGTAGAACCTCGATCACTACACATAGAACCAGGATCACTACACGTAGAACCAGAACCACTACACATAGAACCAGAATCACTACACGTAGAACCAGAATCACTACACGTAAAACCAGGATCATTACACGTAGAATCTGGATAACTACACGTAGAACCAGAATCACTACACGTAGAACCTGGATCACTACACGTACAACCTGGATCACTACACGTAGAACCTGGATCACTACACGTAGAACCAGAATCACTACACGTAGAACCAGGATCAATACACGTAGAACCACGATCCATACACGTAGAACCTGGATCACTACACGTAGAACCAGGATGACTACACGCAGAACCTGGATTGCTACACGTAGAACCTCGATCACTACACGTAGAACCAGAATCACTACACGTAAAACCAGGATCATTACACGTAGAATCTGGATAACTACACGTAGAACCAGAATCACTACACGTAGAACCTGGATCACTACACGTAGAACCTGGATCACTACACGTAGAACCAGAATCACTACACGTAGAACCAGGATCAATACACGTAGAACCACGATCCATACACGTAGAACCTGGATCACTACACGTAGAACCAGGATGACTACACGCAGAACCTGGATTGCTACACGTAGAACCTCGATCACTACACGTAGAACCTCGATCACTACACGTAGAACCTCGATCAATACATGTAGAACTTGGATCACTACACGTGGAACCAGAATTACTACACATAGAACCAGGATCAATACACGTAGAACCAGAATCACTACACGTAGAACCTCGATCACTACACGTAGAACCTGAATCACTACACGTAGAACCTGAATCACTACACGTAGAACCAGAATCACTACACATAGAAGCAGGATCACTACACGTAGAACCAGAATCACTACACGTAGAACCAGAATCACTACACGTAGAACCTGGATCACTACACGTAGAACTTTGGTCACTACACGCAGAACCAGGATCACTACACGTAGAACCAGAATCACTACACGTAGAACCAGGATCACTACACACAGAACCAGGATCACTACACGTAGAACCAGAATCACTACACGTAGAACCAGAATCACTACACGTAGAACCTCGATCACTACACGTAGAACCAGGATCACCACACACAGAACCAGAATCAGTACACGTAAAACCAGGATCACTACACGTAGAACCTGGATCACTGGATCAGCATTATGCCCCTGGTCGGGTCAAAGGTATGTTTTCAACTGGTTTAAATCCCATGTAAGTGATAGAGAGTTTTCATAAACATTGATGACTGTTCATTTATTAATGAAACTACGGTGTCCCACAAGGCTCTATTCTGGGCCCTGTGCTTTTTAACATTTCCATGCTGCCTCTGGGTGATGTCATCAGAAGGCACGGCAGAAACCTTCAGAGCTATGCTGACGATATGCAGCTTTATATCTTATCTTATATCTTTATATATAAGTGTATCTTAGAATCAAATCATGGATGGCAGCAAACTTCCTCCAGCTAAACCAGGCCCAGACTGAGGTTCTAGCTGTGGGCTCTGAGGCAGAGAGGGAGAAACTAAATGACAAACTTAGAACTCTGGCATTAGAACCCCATGGACCCTGTGAGAAACCTCGGAGTCATATTTGACTCCGATCTCAGGTTTAACGTCCACATAAAGAAGGTCACAAAGACTTCTTTCTATCATCTGAAAATTATCACCAGAGTTATCACCGTTTCTCTCTCAGGCCGATGCAGAGAATCTGATCCATGGCTTCATCACTGCAGGATGGACCGGTCTGTTTACTGGGACCGGTCTGTTTACTGGGACCGGTCTGCTTACTGGGACCGGTCTGCTTACTGGGACCGGTCTGCTTACTGGGACCGGTCTGTTTACTGGGATCGGTCTGTTTACTGGGACCGGTCTGCTTACTGGGACCGGTCTGTTTACTGGGACCGGTCTGCTTACTGGGACCGGTCTGTTTACTGGGATCGGTCTGTTTACTGGGATCGGTCTGTTTACTGGGACCGGTCTGCTTACTGGGACCGGTCTGTTTACTGGGATCGGTCTGTTTACTGGGACCGGTCTGCTTACTGGGACCGGTCTGTTTACTGGGACCGGTCTGCTTACTGGGACCGGTCTGCTTACTGGGACCGGTCTGTTTACTGGGACCGGTCTGTTTACTGGGATCGGTCTGTTTACTGGGACCGGTCTGCTTACTGGGACCGGTCTGTTTACTGGGACCGGTCTGCTTACTGGGACCGGTCTGTTTACTGGGACCGGTCTGTTTACTGGGATCGGTCTGTTTACTGGGACCGGTCTGCTTACTGGGACCGGTCTGCTTACTGGGACCGGTCTGTTTACTGGGACCGGTCTGTTTACTGGGACCGGTCTGCTTACTGGGACCGGTCTGCTTACTGGGACCGGTCTGTTTACTGGGATCGGTCTGTTTACTGGGACCGGTCTGCTTACTGGGACCGGTCTGTTTACTGGGACCGGTCTGCTTACTGGGACCGGTCTGTTTACTGGGACCGGTCTGTTTACTGGGACCGGTCTGCTTACTGGGACCGGTCTGTTTACTGGGATCGGTCTGTTTACTGGGACCGGTCTGCTTACTGGGACCGGTCTGTTTACTGGGACCGGTCTGCTTACTGGGACCGGTCTGTTTACTGGGATCGGTCTGTTTACTGGGACCGGTCTGCTTACTGGGACCGGTCTGTTTACTGGGACCGGTCTGCTTACTGGGACCGGTCTGTTTACTGGGACCGGTCTACTTACTGGGACCGGTCTGTTTACTGGGACCGGTCTGCTTACTGGGACCGGGACCGGTCTGCTTACTGGGACCGGTCTGCTTACTGGGACCGGTCTGCTTACTGGGACCGGTCTGTTTACTGGGACCGGTCTGCTTACTGGGACCGGTCTGTTTACTGGGACCGGTCTGTTTACTGGGACCGGTCTGTTTACTGGGACCGGTCTGCTTACTGGGACCGGTCTGTTTACTGGGACCGGTCTGCTTACTGGGACCGGTCTGTTTACTGGGACCGGTCTGCTTACTGGGACCGGTCTGTTTACTGGGACCGGTCTGTTTACTGGGACCGGTCTGTTTACTGGGACCAGAGGGAGAGCCCACATTACCCCCATCCTAAAGTCTCTGCTTTGGCTTCCAGTCCGGTTTCGGATTGATTTTAAGCTCTTACTACTGGTTTTTAAGACTCCTAACGGCCTTGGACATCCTCAGGTTCTTCGAACCGTCCAGGCTCCTCAGGTCCTCTAATAGGCGACTTTTACAAATTACAAAACTTTTAACAAAGATTCACGGTGAGTCTTCTTTTTGTTTTTATGCTCCACATTAGTAGAACAGTCTGAGGACCTGAGGATGATGGATACTAATGAGGTTTTTAAAAGTCAACTCAAGACCCATCTTTTTAATCAAGATTTTAATTCGTGCCTCTTTTTAGATTTTTCTTTTCTTTTATGATTGTCAATAAACCTTTCTGTATGTGTGAGTGCCAATATGGATCCTTAAGATTGGTTCGATGAGTGTTTTAATGTGTTTTATCTATGTGAGTGTGTGTGAAAAGTGAGTATACGTGTAAGACTTTGGCTATATTCTATATTTTTGTATGTGAAGGCAGGTTGTTAACCTTGTTTTATTTTTGCTTTTTATCTTGTAAAGCACTTTGTGCTACTCTTGTATGAAAAGTCCTATATAAATAAACTAATTGATTGATTGATTGATAGGGGAGGGACCAGACTAAGTGCAGCTTAAAGACCCCTATGATAACGACGACCATGTTCCCTTGCCTGGACACGGGTCACCAAGGCCCCTTCTGAAGCCAGGCCTGGGGGTGGGGTATGATAGCGTATGGTGTCCGGGCCTTAGCGTATGGTGTCGGGCTCAGCCCAGAAGGGTTACATTGTCCCCTCTTCCTGCGGGCTCACCATCTGCAGGAGGAGCCGTAGGGGTCGGGTGCAATGTTAGCTGGGCGGCGGCAAGAGGTTGGGGCCCTGTCGGTCCGATCCCCGGCTGCAGAAACTGGCTCTAGGGACGTGGAATGTCACCTCTCTGGTGGGGAAGGAGCCTGAGTTTCCAGCCGGAGCTGTGGCTGCAAGGTCGTTGGTGCTTGTCGTGGCGGTAATCCCAGGACTCGTTGGTGGACACCAGGAGTGAGGGATGCCGTCAAGCTGAAGAAGGAGTCCTATCGGGCCTTCTTGGCCTGTGGGACTCTGGAGGCAGCTGATGGGTACCGACAGGCTAAGCGGCATGTAGAAAGACTTCTGGACGGCTTCGAGGAGATTCTGGTCGGCTTCGAGGAGATTCTGGTCCACCATCCGGCGGCTCAGGGGGGGGAAGCAGTGCTCCATCAATACTGTGTACAGTGGAGATGGGGAGCTGCTGACCTCAACTCGGGACGTTGTGGGTCGGTGGAGGGAATACTTCGAAGACCTCCTCAATCCTACCAACACGTCTTCCGATGAGGAAGCAGAGCTGGTGGACTCAGGGGTGGACTCTCCTATCTCTGGGGCTGAAGTCGCTGAGGTGGTCAAAAAGCTCCTTGGCGGCAAGGCCCCGGGGGTGGATGAGATCCGCCCGGAGTTCCTTAAGGCTCTGGATGCTGTGGGGCTGTCCTGGCTGACACGTCTCTGCAGCATCGCGTGGACATCAGGGGCAGTACCGCTGGATTGGCAGACTGGGGTGGTGGTCCCCCTTTTTAAGAAGGGGGACCGGAGGGTGTGTTCCAATTACAGGGGAATCACACTCCTCAGCCTCCCTGGTAAGGTCTATTCAGGGGTCCTGGAGAGGAGGGTCCGCCGGATAGTTGAATCTCGGATTGAGGAGGAGCAGTGTGGTTTTCGTCCTGGTCGCGGAACAGTGGACCAGCTCTATACCCTCTTTGGGGTCCTGGAGGGGGCATGGGAGTTTGCCCAACCAGTCTACATGTGCTTTGTGGACCTGGAGAAGGCATTCGACCGTGTCCCCCGGGGGCTCCTGTGGGGGGTACTCCGGGAGTATGGGGTACCGGATCCCCTTGTACGAGCTGTCTGGTCCCTGTACGACAGGTGTCAGAGCTTGGTCCGCATTGCCGGTAGTAAGTCGGATCCGTTTCCGGTGAGGGTTGGACTCCGCCAAGGCTGCCCTTTATCACCGATTCTGTTCATAACTTATATGGACAGAATTTCTAGGTGCAGCCAAGGTGTTGAGGGGATCCGACTTGGTGGCCTCAGGATTGGGTCCCTGCTTTTTGCAGATGACGTGGTCCTGTTGGCTTCATCTGGTCGTGATCTCCAGCTCTCGCTTGAGCGATTTGCGACCGAGTGTGAAGCGGCTGGGATGAGAATCAGCGCCTCCAAATCTGAGACCATGGTCCTCAGCCGGAATAGGGTGGATTGCCCTCTCCAGGTCGGGGGTCAGTGATAAGTTTAAAATACAGTAACTGTGTTTTGGTTAGTACACGTTTCATTGTGATATATGTATTATTGTGAAATGAGTGGAAGTCCTATTTTATGCTGAAGGTGTGGACGGAAGGAAGTGGGTCGGTGTAGATGTGGTAAAGATGGCATCAGTGAAATAAAGTTAACGCTCGACTTCGAAAGTGAGTTTTTTATTTGTGTAACAGTCAGGTCCTGCCTCAAGTGGAGGAGTTTAAATATCTCGGGGTCTTCTTTTCGAGTGAGGGAAGGATGGAGCGCGAGATGGACAGACGGATTGGTGCGGCGTCTGCAGTAATGCGGACTCTGCGCCGGTCTGTCGTGGTGAAGAAGGAGCTGAGCCAGAAGACGAAGCTCTCGATTTACCAGTCGATCTACGTTCCTACCCTCACCTATGGTCATGAGCTGTGGGTCGTGACCGAAAGAAGGAGATCTCGTATACAGGCGGCTGAAATGAGTTTCCTCCGCAGGGTGGCCGGGCTCTCCCTTAGAGATAGGGTGAGGAGCTCGGTCATCCGGGAGGAGATCAGAGTAGAGCCGCTGCTCCTCCGCATCGAGAGGAGCCAGTTGAGGTGGCTCGGGCATCTGGTCAGGATGCCTCCTGGACCTCCCTGGTGAGGTGTTCCAGGCACGTCCCTCTGGGAGGAGACCCCGGGGAAGACCCAGGACACGCTGGAGGGATTATATCTCTCGGCTGGCCTGGGAACGCCTCGGGATCCCCCCACAGAGTTGGCAAATGTGGCTGGGGAGAGTGAAGTCTGGGCTTCCCTGCTTAGGCTGCTGCCCCAGCGACCCGACCCCGGATAACCGGCAGAAGATGGATGGATGGAAAAAGGTTCATTATCCGTAGAACCCATATCACTACAAGTAGAATCACAACATAAAAAAACTTGCATGAAACATGTACAAACCTGAATCACAACATCTAAAACCCTAGTAAAACCTGACAACAAACTCAAGATAAACCAAACGGCAACCTCTGGGGGTTAAAAGTGAAGCCTATGCAGATGCGCCAAAACATGCAGTTCCCTATTCATCCACTAGGGGCTCCAAAACAGAGCAAATCCCCATAGACTCCCATGTTAAAAAGATCAACTTCAGAGCAGAAATAAACATGTTTACAGCATAAATAAACATGTTTACAGCAGGAATAAACATGTTTACAGCAGGAATAAACATGTTTACAGCAGAAATAAACATGCTTACAGCAGGAATAAACATGTTTACAGCAGGAATAAACATGTTTACACCATAAATAAACATCTTTACAGCAGGAATAAACATGTTTACAGCAGAAATAAACATGTTTACAGCAGAAATAAACATACTTACAGCAGGAATAAACATGTTTACAGCCTGCTACAAAAACATTTTAGGTTTAATAGGTCAGGTTTACCTTCATGACAACTGTGGGGGGAGTAAATTTTTCTAACTCCTACGTTTAAAAGAAATTTAATCTTGAAATTTGGCATATTTAGCTCCTGTTATCTCCGGGTTAGCTCTGTTAGCTCTTAGCTACAGGAAGCTCGGACTTCGTTAGATGTCAATCATCCACCATTACGCTTACAGCCCCCTTCTCAGCTTCACCTCTTTACCCATATTTGTATTTTTCAGGATAGATGACATACTTGATGCCAAGATGGTGATGGTAGGAACCGCCCACCGAGCTTCAATTCAGCTCTTCAGAAACCTACGGGTGACGTCACGGAGGCTCCGCCCATCTTTTTAGAAACAGCCTCTGAGATAAACACAAGATGAAGCCCTAGCTCACCATTTGTAAAAAGGGTTTTGATTGGTCATGGTGGTACTGGTTCTTGTCCAACAGGATGAGCCAGTGAGCGGAGCTCTGCAGGACCTGCCGTAGGTTCAATATGGCATGAAACAGCCTGTAAAACAAATATTCAGATTTAGCGCACTCATTCAGCTGAGATGGTAACAACGTGATGAAACAAGAACACATGAACTACATGGAAGGGTTGGAAAATGAATGTTCGATGGAAAAAGACCAGACACTGATGCGAACAATGCTAACGGATCAGACTGAATGAGTGGGTACCTGTTACTGCTGCCAGTAGCCCAACATCCTTCAACAGAGAGCATGAAGGGAGATATCAGACAAAAACATGCCAAAGAAGCTTCACAGGTGATTTAACACTGAACAGGAATGTCTCACAGGTAGAAAAGAGAAATAAAACAGTAACTTAGTATTTTCCTGCATTCAACCTTTTTATGCTAACAATCGCTAGTTTTTACAGCCTCAAACCCTTTAACCCTCTTCCGATGCTGAACACCTGTTTGGCTACTTCCCAATGCCTAACAAACAACGTCACTACTTTACCCAGTCTCATTTTTGGGGTCCGATCCGGGATCGAACACGTACGGTTGCATGTTTGGTGGTGACATCATTTCCAGCGTAACTACTTTGGGTTGCTCACCATTCCTGTCTTGTTTCTACAAAGAAAACAGCACACTCCTGACAACTACTCCTTGGAGTTGACCAATCAGACACAGCCCACAGGTGGGGGAGGTGGGGCTTAGGGCGGAACTTTCTCTTTGATCCTGTTTCTGACAGATCTGAGAGGATCAATATAAAATGAAAAATGGGGTTTGTGAAAAATGCTTGATTATTTCCTGCCTTTCTGGACCTGCAAATCAAAACAAATGAGCCTGAAATGACTTCAGGCTTCTGATTCATGCTAGCATGGAAACAACTTCTAGGTCTGCTAGTATAGAGTCTGATAATCTCACTACAACTTGATAGTGCTAACAGGCTAATGCTAAAGTGTGTATTTTGGTTCATATTCTACACTATAGTTGTGACGTTACTATGGTAATCGTAGTTCCTCTGTTGACGCATCGTGTGATGTTATTTCTACACCAACGGGAACAAGAAAATGTGCTGTCTGACTGAAGGTACACACTTGGTTCCGTAGTCGACCACAACCGGGTCACGAGCGGTGCCGGTGACGGCGTCGTGATGCTGGAACAGCCCCAGGCTACGCCTTGCTGCAGTCAGGTGCTGGAAATGTTCATGTGCAGGAAAATCTGCAACCAGGCGCCCATCACCATGGAAACGACGCATTTCAGCTAGGGTGAGGCTGAAGAGGATTTCAGTCGCTCTGCAGGAAAAACATGAAGAGTCATGAGGAGGAGCCGAAACATCACCTGCGTGGACTCACCTGAGCGAGGACTGACCTGAGCGTAGACTCCAGCGTCCTGTCGAGTCGCTTGTAGAACGGCCGAGACGTGAAGTATCCGCTCCAGTAGTGGTCGTCTCGGTCGGCGTACGTGAAGAAGTCGCCTTGGACCGTCGGTAGCGTCGTTCCAGATGCACTCAACCGGCGATGAAGAGCCGCGAAGTAGTCGGACAAAGTCCCGAACCTCGCCTGGAACAGATGATCTGGCTTAACTGGCAAATATGTAAACCCAACAGCACTAGACTGGTTCGATGCTGGTCCGATGCTGGTCTGATGCTGGTCATATGCTGGCTCCGATGCTGGTCCGATATTGGTCCGATACTGGTCCGATGCAGGTCCGATGCTGGCTCCGATGCTGGCTCCGATGCTGGTCCGATGCTGGTCCGATAGTGGTCCGATATTGGTCCGATGCTGGTCATATGCTGGCTCCGATGCTGGCTCCGATGCTGGTCCGATGCTGGTCCGATATTGGTCCGATATTGGTCCGATACTGGTCCGATACTGGTCCGATGCTGGCTCCGATGCTGGTCCGATGCTGGCTCCGATGCTGGTCCGATGCTGGCTCCGATGCTGCTCCGATATTGGTCCGATATTGGTCCGATATTGGTCCGATGCTGGTCCGATATTGGTCCGATGCTGGCTCCGATGCTGGCTCCGATGCTGGCTCCGATGCTGGTCCGATGCTGGCTCCGATGCTGGCTCCGATGCTGGCTCCGATGCTGGCTCCGATGCTGGTCCGATGCTGGCTCCGATATTGGTCCGATATTGGTCTGATGCTGGTCCGATGCTGGCTCCGATGCTGGCTCCGATGCTGGCTCCGATGCTGGCTCCGATGCTGGTCCGATATTGGTCCGATATTGGTCCGATGCTGGTCCGATGCTGGCTCCGATGCTGGCTCCGATGCTGGCTCCGATGCTGCTCCGATGCTGGCTCCGATGCTGGCTCCGATGCTGGCTCCGATGCTGGTCCGATGCTGGCTCCGATATTGGTCCGATATTGGTCCGATGCTGGTCCGATGCTGGCTCCGATGCTGGCTCCGATGCTGCTCCGATGCTGGCTCCGATGCTGCTCCGATGCTGGTCCGATGCTGGTCCGATGCTGGCTCCGATGCTGGTCCGATGCTGGCTCCGATGCTGCTCCGATGCTGGCTCCGATGCTTGTCCGATGCTTGTCCGATGCTGGCTCCGATGCTGGTCCGATGCTGGCTCCGATGCTGGCTCCGATGCTGCTCCGATGCTGGCTCCGATGCTGGCTCCGATGCTGGTCCGATGCTGGTCCGATGCTGCTCCGATGCTTGTCCGATGCTGGCTCCGATGCTGCTCCGATGCTGGCTCCGATGCTGCTCCGATGCTGGCTCCGATGCTTGTCCGATGCTGGCTCCGATGCTGGCTCCGATGCTGCTCCGATGCTGGCTCCGATGCTGCTCCGATGCTGGCTCCGATGCTGCTCCGATGCTGGCTCCGATGCTGGCTCCGATGCTGGCTCCGATGCTTGTCCGATGCTGCTCCGATGCTGGCTCCGATGCTGGCTCCGATGCTGGCTCCGATGCTGGTCCGATGCTGGTCCGATGCTGGCTCCGATGCTGGCTCCGATGCTGGCTCCGATGCTGGTCCGATGCTGGCTCCGATGCTGGCTCCGATGCTGGCTCCGATGCTGGCTCCGATGCTGGTCCGATGCTGGCTCCGATATTGGTCCGATATTGGTCTGATGCTGGTCCGATGCTGGCTCCGATGCTGGCTCCGATGCTGGCTCCGATGCTGGTCCGATATTGGTCCGATGCTGGTCCGATGCTGGCTCCGATGCTGGCTCCGATGCTGGCTCCGATGCTGGCTCCGATGCTGGTCCGATGCTGGCTCCGATATTGGTCCGATATTGGTCTGATGCTGGTCCGATGCTGGCTCCGATGCTGGCTCCGATGCTGCTCCGATGCTGGTCCGATGCTGGTCCGATGCTGGCTCCGATGCTGGTCCGATGCTGGCTCCGATGCTGCTCCGATGCTGGCTCCGATGCTTGTCCGATGCTTGTCCGATGCTGGCTCCGATGCTGGTCCGATGCTGGCTCCGATGCTGGCTCCGATGCTGCTCCGATGCTGGCTCCGATGCTGGCTCCGATGCTGGTCCGATGCTGGTCCGATGCTGCTCCGATGCTTGTCCGATGCTGGCTCCGATGCTGCTCCGATGCTGGCTCCGATGCTGCTCCGATGCTGGCTCCGATGCTTGTCCGATGCTGGCTCCGATGCTGGCTCCGATGCTGCTCCGATGCTGGCTCCGATGCTGCTCCGATGCTGGCTCCGATGCTGCTCCGATGCTGGCTCCGATGCTGCTCCGATGCTGGCTCCGATGCTGGCTCCGATGCTGGCTCCGATGCTTGTCCGATGCTGCTCCGATGCTGGCTCCGATGCTGGAGTAAGTTGTTCCCATGCTGTCAGTAAGCTCCGCCCCCTGGTAGGAGTCCCAGCTCACCTTGATGTGCAGCTCCGGATGCTGCTGGAAGTAGTCGAAGAGTTTCTGGTAGTTGTTGAACTGAGCATCCCACTCGCTGGACTCCACGTAACGGAAATCATCACCAAGGGTTACGAGGAGGACCGGAGTTCGGAAGAGTCGGGACTTCTGCCGGTACTGGTCCAACAGGAGGAGAGCTCTGACAGAACCACCAAAGAATGAGAACCAGGGCCCAACCAGAACGAGGATTTCTGATCATACTGATGGATCAGAAACCAGAACTCACCTCTCCTTGATATTGTGCTCTGTGATTGGCTGGGGCGGGATCCTCCATGGGCAGAAGACACGCCCCCCTGGCAGGCGATGGAAGTCAAACTGACAGCAAACCGCCGGGTTGGGACCACAGGTGTGTGGCACATCGTAGCTATAGAACGGCATCATGTGACAGGTGATGTCACTATGAGAGGAGTCGTCTAAGGCACAGGAAAGGGGTGGAGTCATGTCAATCAAAAGAAATTTATCGGAACTTTTTTTCTTTTTGTGTCTTGTCCAGCATTTAAGCAGCAGAAGGATTTTCTGGATACTGTTCTGCTGGGAAAATTTACTTTGTCAAGAGGAGCTTTAATAGACATAATGCTCCCCCTGATATTCTGGATTCTGATTTTTATTTTTCTATTTTTTTCCATAATTGTTTGTATTACGAAGTTTGTACTGCTGGACCGGACCGGAGAGGACAGAAGAGGGACATAAAAAGAATAAAGAAGAAGAGAAAACAGAAATACACCTCGTAGAGAGAAAAAGAGAGAGAGAAAGAGAGAAGGAGAAAAAGAAAGATTGAAAAAGAGAACAACCTTCATACATTTGCATGTATATAAGCACAAATACACACCCACTTTTATATATATATATATATATATATATATATGTATATAAATTCTGTATATATTTGTACACACATCCATACACCTATTCACACTGGAGTCATGTTCCCCCTGCAGGAGGATGAAGCCATCAACTATCAGGAAAACCCAGAGCTAACAAGCTAAATTAGACACACAGGAATAAAACCAGCCGTTGTTCGTAAATGAACCTGCAGGCGACTCGGTGACTGTGTCACATGCAGAACATACAGAGTGGAACGTGTTCAGAGAAGAGAGATCATGCCAATGTGGCCCCGCCCACAGAAAGGCGGAAGCAGGCCAGGAGGACCCCAAGACCCAGGCAACCGGCAGCCACCACCAAGCACAGACCCCATCCACCCCGCTCCAGAGCCAGCTATGCATCCACCCAAGGACGTGGCAGAGGGGGGGCCCAGACAGAGTCCCCAACAGTCAAGGGGAACAGGCCCTAGCGCACTCGGATGGGCAAAGCAACGTTCCACCCAGGGCAGACAGAGCGAGGGCCCCAAGAGCCCAAAGAACCCCCCCCCCCCCCCCCCCCCCGCAGGCAGAGGGTCCAGCCCACACCAATGGAGAACCAGGACACCCAGACTGCCAGTTAGCGACAGCCAGGCCACGCCCCAGGGCACTAATTGCGCTCCTCAAGCACCAAGACCCCCCCTCACCTCCAACCACACACACACACACACACACACACACACACACACACTCCCTTCCTAAACACACCCTATCTACCCCATCACTTACACTCCACCCTCTGCCCGTCTCACACGCTCCCATTTTAAGGTTGGTAGAGAGAGTTCATCCATCCATCAGGCACGCCCCAACAGAGGGACAAGTCTCACCAGGGAGGTCCAGGAGGCATCCTGACCAGATGCCTCCTGGCAAACCACCCTATTTCGGCTGAGGACCAGCTGCTTCACACTCTGCCACGAATCGCTCAAGCGAGAGCTGGAGATCACGACCAGATGAAGCCAACAGGACCACGTCATCTGCAAAAAGCAGAGACCCAATCCTGAGGCCACCAAGTCGGATCCCCTCAACATCTCGGCTGCGCCTAGAAATTCTGTCCATATAAGTTATGAACAGAATCGGTGATAAAGGGCAGCCTTGGCGGAGTCCAACCCTCACCGGAAACGAATCCGACTTACTACCGGCAATGTGGACCAAGCTCTGACACCTGTCGTACAGGGACCGGACAGTTTGATGTCAAACCAGGTGACCTTCCTGAAGGTTGCTCTGAGCCTCAACAACACAATGTCTCACACCCACTCTCACCCCAGCTCTGTCGCCATAGAAATTCCAGCGTCTGTTGTTGGGCGAAGTGCTTCTTGACAGCGTAATGGACTCTCTGGATGACCATGTTGCTTAGTCCTGCCCCTTTCAGCAAGTAGGTCATGGTGGGGGAGTGGCCAAATGGGTCCACGGCCCAGCCGCTGTTTGGCTTTATGCCTACAAAACGAAGGTCGTCATAATAATCACTGTGGGTGGAGACGGGGTGGGGATAAGACGAGACAGACAGGTGGAGACGAGACCGACAGGTGGAGACGGGACAGACCGACAGGTGGAGACGGGACAGACAGACAGGTAGAGACGAGACAGACAGGTGGAGACGAGAAAGACAGGTGGAGACGGGAAAGACAGACAGGTGGAGACGGGAAAGACAGACAGGTGGAGACGAGACAGACAGGTGGAGACGAGAAAGACAGGTGGAGACGGGACAGACAGGTGGAGACGGGACAGACAGGTGGAGACGAGACAGACAGGTGGAGACGAGAAAGAAAGGTGGAGACGAAAAAGACAGGTGGAGACGAGACAGAAAGGTGGAGACGAGACAGAAAGGTGGAGACGGGACAGAGTGGTGGAGACGGGACAGAAAGGTGGAGACGAGACAGAAAGGTGGAGACGGGAATGACAGGTGGAGACGAGACAGAAAGGTGGAGACGGGACAGACAGGTGGAGACGAGACAGACAGGTGGAGACGGGACAGACAGGTGGAGACGAGAAAGACAGGTGGAGACGAGACAGACAGGTGGAGACGAGACAGACAGGTGGAGACGGGACAGACAGGTGGACACGGGACAGAAAGGTGGAGACGAGACAGAGAGGTGGAGACGGGACAGACAGGTGGAGACGAGACAGAAAAGTGGAGACGGGACAGACAGGTGGAGACGAGAAAGGACAGACAGGTGGAGACGAGACAGGACAGGTGGAGACGGGACAGAAAGGTGGAGACGAGACAGGACAGACAGGTGGAGACGAGACAGGACAGACAGGTGGAGACGAGACAGGACAGACAGGTGGAGACGGGACAGACAGGTAGAGACGGGACAGACAAGTGGAGACGAGACAGACAGGTGGAGACGGGACAGACAGGTGGAGACGAGACAGACAGGTGGAGATGGGAAAGACAGGTGGAGACGGGACAGACAGGTGGAGACGAGACAGGACAGACAGGTGGAGACGAGACCGACAGGTGGAGACGAGACCGACAGGTGGAGACGGGACAGACAGGTGGAGACGGGAAAGACAGACAGGTGGAGACGAGACAGACAGGTGGAGACGGGAAAGACAGACAGGTGGAGACGAGACAGACAGGTGGAGACGGGACAGACAGGTGGAGACGAGACAGGACAGACAGGTGGAGACGGGACAGACAGGTGGAGACGAGACAGGACAGACAGGTGGAGACGGGACAGACAGGTGGAGACGAGACAGACAGGTGGAGACGGGACAGACAGGTGGAGACGGGACAGACAGGTGGAGACGGGAAAGACAGGTGGAGACGGGACAGACAGGTGGAGACGGGAAAGACAGGTGGAGATGAGACAGGACAGACAGGTGGAGACGGGACAGACAGGTGGAGACGAGACAGACAGGTGGAGACGGGACAGACAAGTGGAGACGGGAAAGACAGACAGGTGGAGACGGGAAAAAAAGACAGGTGGAGACGAGACAGAAAGGTGGAGACGGGACAGACAGGTGGAGACGAGACAGACAAGTGGAGACGGGACAGACAGGTGGAGACGAGACAGAAAGGTGGAGACGAGACAGAAAGGTGGAGACGGGACAGACAGGTGGAGACGAGACAGAAAGGTGGAGACGGGAAAGACAGGTGGAGACGAGACAGACAGGTGGAGACGGGACAGACAGGTGGAGACGAGAAAGACAGGTGGAGACGAGACAGACAGGTGGAGACGAGACAGGACAGACAAGTGGAGACGGGAAAGACAGGTGGAGACAGGACAGGACAGACAGGTGGAGACGAGACAGGACAGAAAGGTGGAGACGGGACAGACAGGTGGAGACGAGACAGACAGGTGGAGACAGGACAGACAGGTGGAGACGGGAAAGACAGGTGGAGACGAGACAAACAGGTGGAGACGAGACAGACAGGTGGAGACGGGACAGAAAGGTGGAGACGAGACAGACAGGTGGAGACGGGACAGACAGGTGGTGACGAGACAGACAGGTGGAGACGAGAAAGAAAGGTGGAGACGAGACAGACAGGTGGAGACGAGACAGACAGGTGGAGACGAGACAGGACAGACAGGTGGAGACGGGAAAGACAGGTGGAGACGGGACAGGACAGACAGGTGGAGACGAGACAGGACAGACAGGTGGTGACGGGACAGACAGGTGGAGACGAGACAGACAGGTGGAGACGAGACAGGACAGACAGGTGGAGACGGGACAGACAGGTGGAGACGAGACAGACAGGTGGAGACGGGAAAGACAGGTGGAGACGGGAAAGACAGGTGGAGACGGGACAGACAGGTGGAGACGGGAAAGACAGGTGGAGACGAGACAGACAGGTGGAGACAGGACAGACAGGTGGAGACGGGAAAGACAGGTGGAGACGAGACAGACAGGTGGAGACGGGACAGACAGGTGGAGACGAGACAGACAGGTGGAGACGGGACAGACAGGTGGAGACGAGAAAGACAGGTGGAGACGAGACAGACAGGTGGAGACGAGACAGACAGGTGGAGACGGGACAGACAGGTGGACACGGGACAGAAAGGTGGAGACGAGACAGAGAGGTGGAGACGGGACAGACAGGTGGAGACGAGACAGAAAAGTGGAGACGGGACAGACAGGTGGAGACGAGAAAGGACAGACAGGTGGAGACGAGACAGGACAGGTGGAGACGGGACAGAAAGGTGGAGACGAGACAGGACAGACAGGTGGAGACGAGACAGGACAGACAGGTGGAGACGAGACAGGACAGACAGGTGGAGACGGGACAGACAGGTAGAGACGGGACAGACAAGTGGAGACGAGACAGACAGGTGGAGACGGGACAGACAGGTGGAGACGAGACAGACAGGTGGAGATGGGAAAGACAGGTGGAGACGGGACAGACAGGTGGAGACGAGACAGGACAGACAGGTGGAGACGAGACCGACAGGTGGAGACGAGACCGACAGGTGGAGACGGGACAGACAGGTGGAGACGGGAAAGACAGACAGGTGGAGACGAGACAGACAGGTGGAGACGGGAAAGACAGACAGGTGGAGACGAGACAGACAGGTGGAGACGGGACAGACAGGTGGAGACGAGACAGGACAGACAGGTGGAGACGGGACAGACAGGTGGAGACGAGACAGGACAGACAGGTGGAGACGGGACAGACAGGTGGAGACGAGACAGACAGGTGGAGACGGGACAGACAGGTGGAGACGGGACAGACAGGTGGAGAAAGGACAGACAGGTGGAGACGGGAAAGACAGGTGGAGACGGGACAGACAGGTGGAGACGGGAAAGACAGGTGGAGATGAGACAGGACAGACAGGTGGAGACGGGACAGACAGGTGGAGACGAGACAGACAGGTGGAGACGGGACAGACAAGTGGAGACGGGAAAGACAGACAGGTGGAGACGGGAAAAAAAGACAGGTGGAGACGAGACAGAAAGGTGGAGACGGGACAGACAGGTGGAGACGAGACAGACAAGTGGAGACGGGACAGACAGGTGGAGACGAGACAGAAAGGTGGAGACGAGACAGAAAGGTGGAGACGGGACAGACAGGTGGAGACGAGACAGAAAGGTGGAGACGGGAAAGACAGGTGGAGACGAGACAGACAGGTGGAGACGGGACAGACAGGTGGAGACGAGAAAGACAGGTGGAGACGAGACAGACAGGTGGAGACGAGACAGGACAGACAAGTGGAGACGGGAAAGACAGGTGGAGACAGGACAGGACAGACAGGTGGAGACGAGACAGGACAGAAAGGTGGAGACGGGACAGACAGGTGGAGACGAGACAGACAGGTGGAGACAGGACAGACAGGTGGAGACGGGAAAGACAGGTGGAGACGAGACAAACAGGTGGAGACGAGACAGACAGGTGGAGACGGGACAGAAAGGTGGAGACGAGACAGACAGGTGGAGACGGGACAGACAGGTGGTGACGAGACAGACAGGTGGAGACGAGAAAGAAAGGTGGAGACGAGACAGACAGGTGGAGACGAGACAGACAGGTGGAGACGAGACAGGACAGACAGGTGGAGACGGGAAAGACAGGTGGAGACGGGACAGGACAGACAGGTGGAGACGAGACAGGACAGACAGGTGGTGACGGGACAGACAGGTGGAGACGAGACAGACAGGTGGAGACGAGACAGGACAGACAGGTGGAGACGGGACAGACAGGTGGAGACGAGACAGACAGGTGGAGACGGGAAAGACAGGTGGAGACGGGAAAGACAGGTGGAGACGGGACAGACAGGTGGAGACGGGAAAGACAGGTGGAGACGAGACAGACAGGTGGAGACAGGACAGACAGGTGGAGACGGGAAAGACAGGTGGAGACGAGACAGACAGGTGGAGACGGGACAGACAGGTGGAGACGAGACAGACAGGTGGAGACGGGACAGACAGGTGGAGACGAGACAGGACTACAGGTGGAGACGGGACAGACAGGTGGAGACGAGACAGACAGGTGGAGACGAGACAGACAGGTGGAGACGGGACAGACAGGTGGAAACGGGACAGACAGGTGGAGACGGGACAGAAAGGTGGAGACGAGACAGAAAGGTGGAGACGGGAATGACAGGTGGAGACGAGACAGAAAGGTGGAGACGGGACAGACAGGTGGAGACGAGACAGACAGGTGGAGACGGGACAGACAGGTGGAGACGAGAAAGACAGGTGGAGACGAGACAGACAGGTGGAGACGAGACAGACAGGTGGAGACGGGACAGACAGGTGGACACGGGACAGAAAGGTGGAGACGAGACAGAGAGGTGGAGACGGGACAGACAGGTGGAGACGAGACAGAAAAGTGGAGACGGGACAGACAGGTGGAGACGAGAAAGGACAGACAGGTGGAGACGAGACAGGACAGGTGGAGACGGGACAGAAAGGTGGAGACGAGACAGGACAGACAGGTGGAGACGAGACAGGACAGAGAGGTGGAGACGAGACAGGACAGACAGGTGGAGACGAGACAGACAGGTGGAGGCGAGACAGGACAGACAGGTGGAGACGGGACAGACAGGTAGAGACGGGACAGACAAGTGGAGACGAGACAGACAGGTGGAGACGGGACAGACAGGTGGAGACGAGACAGACAGGTGGAGATGGGAAAGACAGGTGGAGACGGGACAGACAGGTGGAGACGAGACAGACAGGTGGAGAGAGGACAGACAGGTGGAGACGGGAAAGACAGGTGGAGACGAGACAGACAGGTGGAGACGAGACAGGACAGACAGGTGGAGACGAGACCGACAGGTGGAGACGAGACCGACAGGTGGAGACGGGACAGACAGGTGGAGACGGGAAAGACAGACAGGTGGAGACGAGACAGACAGGTGGAGACGGGACAGACAGGTGGAGACGAGACAGACAGGTGGAGACGAGACAGGACAGACAGGTGGAGACGAGACAGGACAGACAGGTGGAGACGGGACAGACAGGTGGAGACGAGACAGACAGGTGGAGACGGGACAGACAGGTGGAGACGGGACAGACAGGTGGAGAAAGGACAGACAGGTGGAGACGGGAAAGACAGGTGGAGACGAGACAGACAGGTGGAGACGGGAAAGACAGGTGGAGATGAGACAGGACAGACAGGTGGAGACGGGACAGACAGGTGGAGACGAGACAGACAGGTGGAGACGGGACAGACAGGTGGAGACGGGAAAAAAAGACAGGTGGAGACGAGACAGAAAGGTGGAGACGAGACAGACAAGTGGAGACGGGACAGACAGGTGGAGACGAGACAGACAAGTGGAGACGGGACAGACAGGTGGAGACGAGACAGAAAGGTGGAGACGAGACAGAAAGGTGGAGACGGGACAGACAGGTGGAGACGAGACAGAAAGGTGGAGACGGGAAAGACAGGTGGAGACGAGACAGACAGGTGGAGACGGGACAGACAGGTGGAGACGAGAAAGACAGGTGGAGACGAGAAAGACAGGTGGAGACGAGACAGGACAGACAAGTGGAGACGGGAAAGACAGGTGGAGACAGGACAGGACAGACAGGTGGAGACGAGACAGGACAGACAGGTGGAGACGGGACAGACAGGTGGAGACGAGACAGGACAGACAGGTGGAGACGGGACAGACCGGTGGAGACGAGACAGACAGGTGGAGACGAGACAGACAGGTGGAGACGGGAAAGACAGGTGGAGACGGGACAGACAGGTGGAGACGAGACAGACAGGTGGAGACAGGACAGACAGGTGGAGACGGGAAAGACAGGTGGAGACGAGACAAACAGGTGGAGACGAGACAGATAGGTGGAGACGGAACAGAAAGGTGGAGACGAGACAGACAGGTGGAGACGGGACAGACAGGTGGTGACGAGACAGACAGGTGGAGACGAGAAAGACAGGTGGAGACGAGACAGACAGGTGGAGACGAGACAGACAGGTGGAGACGAGACAGGACAGACAGGTGGAGACGGGAAAGACAGGTGGAGACGGGACAGGACAGACAGGTGGAGACGAGACAGGACAGACAGGTGGTGACGGGACAGACAGGTGGAGACGAGACAGACAGGTGGAGACGGGACAGACAGGTGGAGACGAGACAGGACAGACAGGTGGAGACGGGACAGACAGGTGGAGACGAGACAGACAGGTGGAGACGAGACAGACAGGTGGAGACGGGAAAGACAGGTGGAGACGGGACAGACAGGTGGAGACGAGACAGACAGGTGGAGACAGGACAGACAGGTGGAGACGGGAAAGACAGGTGGAGACGAGACAGACAGGTGGAGACGAGAAAGAAAGGTGGAGACGAGACAGACAGGTGGAGACGGGACAGACAGGTGGAGACGGGACAGACAGGTGGAGACGGGACAGACAGGTGGAGACGAGACAGACAGGTGGAGACGAGACAGAAAGGTGGAGACGAGACAGAAAGGTGGAGACGGGACAGACAGGTGGAGACGAGAAAGACAGGTGGAGACGAGACAGACAGGTGGAGACGAGACAGACAGGTGGAGACGAGACAGGACAGACAGGTGGAGACGGGAAAGACAGGTGGAGACGGGACAGGACAGACAGGTGGAGACGAGACAGGACAGACAGGTGGTGACGGGACAGACAGGTGGAGACGAGACAGACAGGTGGAGACGGGACAGACAGGTGGAGACGAGACAGGACAGACAGGTGGAGACGGGACAGACAGGTGGAGACGAGACAGACAGGTGGAGACGAGACAGACAGGTGGAGACGGGAAAGACAGGTGGAGACGGGACAGACAGGTGGAGACGAGACAGACAGGTGGAGACAGGACAGACAGGTGGAGACGGGAAAGACAGGTGGAGACGAGACAGACAGGTGGAGACGAGAAAGAAAGGTGGAGACGAGACAGACAGGTGGAGACGGGACAGACAGGTGGAGACGGGACAGACAGGTGGAGACGGGACAGACAGGTGGAGACGAGACAGAAAGGTGGAGACGAGACAGAAAGGTGGAGACGGGACAGACAGGTGGAGACGGGACAGACAGGTGGAGACGAGACAGACAGGTGGAGACGGGACAGACAGGTGGAGACGAGACAGGACTACAGGTGGAGACGGGACAGACAGGTGGAGACGAGACAGACAGGTGGAGACGAGACAGACAGGTGGAGACGGGAAAGACAGACAGGTGGAGACGAGACAGACAGGTGGAGACGGGACAGACAGGTGGAGACGAGACAGACAGGTGGAGACGAGACAGGACAGACAGGTGGAGACGAGACAGGACAGACAGGTGGAGACGGGACAGACAGGTGGAGACGAGACAGGACAGACAGGTGGAGACGAGACAGACAGGTGGAGACGGGACAGACAGGTGGAGAAAGGACAGACAGGTGGAGACGGGAAAGACAGGTGGAGACGGGACAGACAGGTGGAGACGGGAAAGACAGGTGGAG
This sequence comes from Telmatherina bonti, assembly GCF_933228915.1. Taxonomy (NCBI): domain Eukaryota; kingdom Metazoa; phylum Chordata; class Actinopteri; order Atheriniformes; family Telmatherinidae; genus Telmatherina; species Telmatherina bonti. The sequence goes on from NC_136615.1 coordinate 615,849, forward strand.
ATGAGACAGGACAGACAGGTGGAGACGGGACAGACAGGTGGAGACGAGACAGACAGGTGGAGACGGGACAGACAAGTGGAGACGGGAAAGACAGACAGGTGGAGACGGGAAAAAAAGACAGGTGGAGACGAGACAGAAAGGTGGAGACGGGACAGACAGGTGGAGACGAGACAGACAAGTGGAGACGGGACAGACAGGTGGAGACGAGACAGAAAGGTGGAGACGAGACAGAAAGGTGGAGACGGGACAGACAGGTGGAGACGAGACAGAAAGGTGGAGACGGGAAAGACAGGTGGAGACGAGACAGACAGGTGGAGACGGGACAGACAGGTGGAGACGAGAAAGACAGGTGGAGACGAGACAGACAGGTGGAGACGGGACAGACAAGTGGAGACGGGAAAGACAGACAGGTGGAGACGGGAAAAAAAGACAGGTGGAGACGAGACAGAAAGGTGGAGACGGGACAGACAGGTGGAGACGAGACAGACAAGTGGATACGGGACAGACAGGTGGAGACGAGACAGAAAGGTGGAGACGAGACAGAAAGGTGGAGACGGGACAGACAGGTGGAGACGAGACAGAAAGGTGGAGACGGGAAAGACAGGTGGAGACGAGACAGACAGGTGGAGACGGGACAGACAGGTGGAGACGAGAAAGACAGGTGGAGACGAGACAGACAGGTGGAGACGAGACAGGACAGACAAGTGGAGACGGGAAAGACAGGTGGAGACAGGACAGGACAGACAGGTGGAGACGAGACAGGACAGACAGGTGGAGACGGGACAGACAGGTGGAGACGAGACAGGACAGACAGGTGGAGACGGGACAGACCGGTGGAGACGAGACAGACAGGTGGAGACGAGACAGAAAGGTGGAGACGGGAAAGACAGGTGGAGACGGGACAGACAGGTGGAGACGAGACAGACAGGTGGAGACAGGACAGACAGGTGGAGACGGGAAAGACAGGTGGAGACGAGACAAACAGTTGGAGACGAGACAGACAGGTGGAGACGGGACAGAAAGGTGGAGACGAGACAGACAGGTGGAGACGGGACAGACAGGTGGTGACGAGACAGACAGGTGGAGACGAGAAAGACAGGTGGAGACGAGACAGACAGGTGGAGACGAGACAGACAGGTGGAGACGAGACAGGACAGACAGGTGGAGACGGGAAAGACAGGTGGAGACGGGACAGACAAGGGGAGACGAGACAGGACAGACAGGTGGAGACGGGACAGACAGGTGGAGACGAGACAGGACTACAGGTGGAGACGGGACAGACAGGTGGAGACGAGACAGACAGGTGGAGACGAGACAGACAGGTGGAGACGGGAAAGACAGGTGGAGACGGGACAGACAGGTGGAGACGAGACAGACAGGTGGAGACGAGACAGACAGGTGGAGACGAGACAGGACAGACAGGTGGAGACGGGAAAGACAGGTGGAGACGAGACAGACAGGTGGAGACAGGACAGACAGGTGGAGACGAGACAGACAGGTGGAGACGAGACAGACAGGTGGAGACGCGACAGAAAGGTGGAGACGAGACAGACAGGTGGAGACGAGACAGACAGGTGGTGACGAGACAGGACAGACAGGAGGAGACGGGACAGACAGGTGGAGATGAGACAGACAGGTGGAGACGGGACAGGACAGACAGGTGGAGACGAGACAGGACAGACAGGTGGAGGCGAGACAGACAGGTGGAGACGGGACAGGACAGACAGGTGGAGACGAGAAAGGACAGACAGGTGGAGACGAGACAGACAGGTGGAGACGGGACAGACAGGTGGAGACGAGACAGACAGGTGGAGACGGGACAGGAAGGACAGGTGGAGACGAGACAGGACAGACAGGTGGAGACGGGACAGGACAGACAGGTGGAGACGGGACAGACAGGTGGAGATGAGACAGGTGGAGACGAGACAGACAGGTGGAGACGGGAAAGACAGGTGGAGACGAGACAGAAAAGGGGAGACGAGACAGGACAGACAGGTGGAGACGGGACAGAAAGGTGGAGACGAGACAGACAGGTGGAGACGGGACAGACAGGTGGTGACGAGACAGACAGGTGGAGACGAGAAAGACAGGTGGAGACGAGACAGACAGGTGGAGACGAGACAGGACAGACAGGTGGAGACGGGAAAGACAGGTGGAGACGGGACAGGACAGACAGGTGGAGACGAGACAGGACAGACAGGTGGTGACGGGACAGACAGGTGGAGACGAGACAGACAGGTGGAGACGGGACAGACAGGTGGAGACGAGACAGGACAGACAGGTGGAGACGGGACAGACAGGTGGAGACGAGACAGACAGGTGGAGACGAGACAGACAGGTGGAGACGGGAAAGACAGGTGGAGACGGGACAGACAGGTGGAGACGAGACAGACAGGTGGAGACAGGACAGACAGGTGGAGACGGGAAAGACAGGTGGAGACGAGACAGACAGGTGGAGACGAGAAAGAAAGGTGGAGACGAGACAGACAGGTGGAGACGAGACAGACAGGTGGTGACGGGACAGACAGGTGGAGACGGGACAGACAGGTGGAGACGGGACAGACAGGTGGAGACGAGACAGACAGGTGGAGACGAGACAGAAAGGTGGAGACGAGACAGAAAGGTGGAGACGGGACAGACAGGTGGAGACGAGAAAGACAGGTGGAGACGAGACAGACAGGTGGAGACGAGACAGGACAGACAGGTGGAGACGGGAAAGACAGGTGGAGACGGGACAGGACAGACAGGTGGAGACGAGACAGGACAGACAGGTGGTGACGGGACAGACAGGTGGAGACGAGACAGACAGGTGGAGACGGGACAGACAGGTGGAGACGAGACAGGACAGACAGGTGGAGACGGGACAGACAGGTGGAGACGAGACAGATGGTGGAGACGGGAAAGACAGGTGGAGACGGGACAGACAGGTGGAGACGAGACAGACAGGTGGAGACAGGACAGACAGGTGGAGACGGGAAAGACAGGTGGAGACGAGACAGACAGGTGGAGACGAGAAAGAAAGGTGGAGACGAGACAGACAGGTGGAGACGAGATAGACAGGTGGTGACGGGACAGACAGGTGGAGACGGGACAGACAGGTGGAGACGGGACAGACAGGTGGAGACGAGACAGACAGGTGGAGACGAGACAGAAAGGTGGAGACGAGACAGAAAGGTGGAGACGGGACAGACAGGTGGAGACGAGACAGACAGGTGGAGACGGGACAGACAGGTGGAGACGAGACAGGACTACAGGTGGAGACGGGACAGACAGGTGGAGACGAGACAGACAGGTGGAGACGAGACAGACAGGTGGAGACGGGAAAGACAGGTGGAGACGGGACAGACAGGTGGAGACGAGACAGACAGGTGGAGACGAGACAGACAGGTGGAGACGAGACAGGACAGACAGGTGGAGACGGGAAAGACAGGTGGAGACGAGACAGACAGGTGGAGACAGGACAGACAGGTGGAGACGAGACAGACAGGTGGAGACGAGACAGACAGGTGGAGACGCGACAGAAAGGTGGAGACGAGACAGACAGGTGGAGACGAGACAGACAGGTGGTGACGAGACAGGACAGACAGGAGGAGACGGGACAGACAGGTGGAGATGAGACAGACAGGTGGAGACGGGACAGGACAGACAGGTGGAGACGAGACAGGACAGACAGGTGGAGGCGAGACAGACAGGTGGAGACGGGACAGGACAGACAGGTGGAGACGAGAAAGGACAGACAGGTGGAGACGAGACAGACAGGTGGAGACGGGACAGACAGGTGGAGACGAGACAGACAGGTGGAGACGGGACAGGAAGGACAGGTGGAGACGAGACAGGACAGACAGGTGGAGACGGGACAGGACAGACAGGTGGAGACGGGACAGACAGGTGGAGATGAGACAGGTGGAGACGAGACAGACAGGTGGAGACGGGAAAGACAGGTGGAGACGAGACAGAAAAGGGGAGACGAGACAGGACAGACAGGTGGAGACGGGACAGACAGGTGGAGACGAGACAGACAGGTGGAGACGGGACAGACAAGTGGAGACGAGACAGACAGGTGGAGACGGGACAGACAAGTGGAGACGAGACAGACAGGTGGAGACGAGACAGGACAGACAGGTGGAGACGGGACAGACAGGTGGAGACGAGACAGACAGGTGGAGACGAGAAAGAGACAGGTGGAGACGAGACAGGTGGAGACGGGACAGACAGGTGGAGACGGGACAGACAGGTGGAGACGGGACAGAAAGGTGGAGACGAGACAGAAAGGTGGAGACGGGACAGACAGGTGGAGACGAGACAGACAGGTGGAGACGGGACAGACAGGTGGAGACGAGAAAGACAGGTGGAGACGAGACAGGACAGACAGGTGGAGACGGGACACAGGTGGAGACGAGACAGACAGGTGGAGACGAGACAGGACAGACAGGTGGAGACGGGACAGGACAGAAAGGTGGAGACGAGACAGGACAGACAGGTGGAGACGGGACAGACAGGTGGAGACGAGACAGACAGGTGGAGACGGGAAAGACAGGTGGAGACGAGACAGGACAGACAGGTGGAGACGAGACATACAAGTGGAGACGAGACAGAAAGGTGGAGACGAGACAGACAGGTGGAGACGGGACAGACAGGTGGAGACGAGACAGACAGGTGGAGACGAGACAGGACAGACAGGTGGAGACGGGACAGACAGGTGGAGACGAGACAGACAGGTGGAGACGGGACAGGACAGACAGGTGGAGACGAGACAGGACAGACAGGTGGAGACGGGACAGACAGGTGGAGACGAGACAGACAGGTGGAGACAGGACAGACAGGTGGAGACGAGACAGACAGGTGGAGATGAGACAGGACAGACAGGTGGAGACGAGACAGACAGGTGGAGACGAGACAGAAAGGTGGAGACGAGACAGACAGGTGGAGACGGGACAGACAGGTGGAGACGAGACAGACAGGTGGAGACGAGACAGAAAGGTGGAGACGAGACAGACAGGTGGAGACGGGAGAGACAGGTGGAGACGAGACAGACAGGTGGAGACGGGACAGACAGGTGGAGACGAGAAAGACAGGTGGAGACGAGACAGACAGGTGGAGACGGGACAGACAGGTGGAGACGAGACCGACAGGTGGAGACGGGACAGACAGGTGGAGACGAGACAGGTGGAGACGGGACAGGACAGACAGGTGGAGACGAGACAGGACAGACAGGTGGAGACGAGACAGACAGGTGGAGACGGGACAGGACAGACAGGTGGAGACGAGACAGGACAGACAGGTGGAGACGAGACAGACAGGTGGAGACGGGACAGACAGGTGGAGACGAGACAGACAGGTGGAGACGGGACAGGACAGACAGGTGGAGACGAGACAGGACAGACAGGTGGAGACGGGACAGGACAAACAGTTGGAGACGGGACAGACAGGTGGAGACGAGACAGACAGGTGGAGACGAGAAAGACAGGTGGAGACGAGACAGGACAGACAGGTGGAGACGGGACAGACAGGTGGAGACGAGACAGACAGGTGGAGACGGGACAGACAGGTGGAGACGAGAGACAGGTGGAGACGAGACAGAAAGGTGGAGACGAGACAGACATGTGGAGACGAGACAGGACAGACAGGTGGAGACGGGACAGACAGGTGGAGACGAGACAGACAGGTGGAGACGGGACAGAAAGGTGGAGACGAGACAGACAGGTGCAGACGGGAGAGACAGGTGGAGACGAGACAGACAGGTGGAGACGGGACAGACAGGTGGAGACGAGAAAGACAGGTGGAGACGAGACAGACAGGTGGAGACGGGACAGACAGGTGGAGACGAGACAGGACAGACAGGTGGAGACGAGACAGACAGGTGGAGACGAGACAGGACAGACAGGTGGAGACGGGACAGACAGGTGGAGACGAGAAAGGTGGAGACGGGACAGGACAGACAGGTGGAGACGAGACAGGACAGACAGGTGGAGACGAGACAGACAGGTGGAGACGGGACAGGACAGACAGGTGGAGACGAGACAGGACAGACAGGTGGAGACGGGACAGACAGGTGGAGACGAGACAGACAGGTGGAGACGGGAAAGACAGGTGGAGACGGGACAGACAGGTGGAGACAGGACAGACAGGTGGAGACGGGAAAGACAGGTGGAGACGAGACAGACAGGTGGAGACGAGAAAGAAAGGTGGAGACGAGACAGACAGGTGGAGACGAGACAGACAGGTGGTGACGGGACAGACAGGTGGAGACGGGACAGACAGGTGGAGACGGGACAGACAGGTGGAGACGAGACAGACAGGTGGAGACGAGACAGAAAGGTGGAGACGAGACAGAAAGGTGGAGACGGGACAGACAGGTGGAGACGAGACAGACAGGTGGAGACGGGACAGACAGGTGGAGACGAGACAGGACTACAGGTGGAGACGGGACAGACAGGTGGAGACGAGACAGACAGGTGGAGACGAGACAGACAGGTGGAGACGGGAAAGACAGACAGGTGGAGACGAGACAGACAGGTGGAGACGAGAAAGACAGGTGGAGACGGGACAGACAGGTGGAAACGGGACAGACAGGTGGAGACGGGACAGAAAGGTGGAGACGAGACAGAAAGGTGGAGACGGGAATGACAGGTGGAGACGAGACAGAAAGGTGGAGACGGGACAGACAGGTGGAGACGAGACAGACAGGTGGAGACGGGACAGACAGGTGGAGACGAGAAAGACAGGTGGAGACGAGACAGACAGGTGGAGACGAGAAAGACAGGTGGAGACGGGACAGACAGGTGGACACGGGACAGAAAGGTGGACACGGGACAGAGAGGTGGAGACGGGACAGACAGGTGGAGACGAGACAGAAAAGTGGAGACGGGACAGACAGGTGGAGACGAGAAAGGACAGACAGGTGGAGACGGGAAAAAAAGACAGGTGGAGACGAGACAGAAAGGTGGAGACGGGACAGACACGTGGAGACGAGACAGACAGACAGGTGGAGACGAGACAGACAGGTGGAGACGGGAAAGACAGACAGGTGGAGACGAGACAGACAGGTGGAGACGGGACAGACAGGTGGAGACGAGACAGGACAGACAGGTGGAGACGGGACAGACAGGTGGAGACGAGACAGGACAGACAGGTGGAGACGGGACAGACAGGTGGAGACGAGACAGACAGGTGGAGACGGGACAGACAGGTGGAGACGGGACAGACAGGTGGAGAAAGGACAGACAGGTGGAGACGGGAAAGACAGGTGGAGACGGGACAGACAGGTGGAGACGGGAAAGACAGGTGGAGATGAGACAGGACAGACAGGTGGAGACGGGACAGACAGGTGGAGACGAGACAGACAGGTGGAGACGGGACAGACAAGTGGAGACGGGAAAGACAGACAGGTGGAGACGGGAAAAAAAGACAGGTGGAGACGAGACAGAAAGGTGGAGACGGGACAGACAGGTGGAGACGAGACAGACAAGTGGAGACGGGACAGACAGGTGGAGACGAGACAGAAAGGTGGAGACGAGACAGAAAGGTGGAGACGGGACAGACAGGTGGAGACGAGACAGAAAGGTGGAGACGGGAAAGACAGGTGGAGACGAGACAGACAGGTGGAGACGGGACAGACAGGTGGAGACGAGAAAGACAGGTGGAGACGAGACAGACAGGTGGAGACGAGACAGGACAGACAAGTGGAGACGGGAAAGACAGGTGGAGACAGGACAGGACAGACAGGTGGAGACGAGACAGGACAGAAAGGTGGAGACGGGACAGACAGGTGGAGACGAGACAGACAGGTGGAGACAGGACAGACAGGTGGAGACGGGAAAGACAGGTGGAGACGAGACAAACAGGTGGAGACGAGACAGACAGGTGGAGACGGGACAGAAAGGTGGAGACGAGACAGACAGGTGGAGACGGGACAGACAGGTGGTGACGAGACAGACAGGTGGAGACGAGAAAGAAAGGTGGAGACGAGACAGACAGGTGGAGACGAGACAGACAGGTGGAGACGAGACAGGACAGACAGGTGGAGACGGGAAAGACAGGTGGAGACGGGACAGGACAGACAGGTGGAGACGAGACAGGACAGACAGGTGGTGACGGGACAGACAGGTGGAGACGAGACAGACAGGTGGAGACGGGACAGACAGGTGGAGACGAGACAGGACAGACAGGTGGAGACGGGACAGACAGGTGGAGACGAGACAGACAGGTGGAGACGGGAAAGACAGGTGGAGACGGGAAAGACAGGTGGAGACGGGACAGACAGGTGGAGACGGGACAGACAGGTGGAGACGGGAAAGACAGGTGGAGACGAGACAGACAGGTGGAGACAGGACAGACAGGTGGAGACGGGAAAGACAGGTGGAGACGAGACAGACAGGTGGAGACGGGACAGACAGGTGGAGACGAGACAGACAGGTGGAGACGGGACAGACAGGTGGAGACGAGACAGGACTACAGGTGGAGACGGGACAGACAGGTGGAGACGAGACAGACAGGTGGAGACGAGACAGACAGGTGGAGACGGGACAGACAGGTGGAAACGGGACAGACAGGTGGAGACGGGACAGAAAGGTGGAGACGAGACAGAAAGGTGGAGACGGGAATGACAGGTGGAGACGAGACAGAAAGGTGGAGACGGGACAGACAGGTGGAGACGAGACAGACAGGTGGAGACGGGACAGACAGGTGGAGACGAGAAAGACAGGTGGAGACGAGACAGACAGGTGGAGACGAGACAGACAGGTGGAGACGGGACAGACAGGTGGACACGGGACAGAAAGGTGGAGACGAGACAGAGAGGTGGAGACGGGACAGACAGGTGGAGACGAGACAGAAAAGTGGAGACGGGACAGACAGGTGGAGACGAGAAAGGACAGACAGGTGGAGACGAGACAGGACAGGTGGAGACGGGACAGAAAGGTGGAGACGAGACAGGACAGACAGGTGGAGACGAGACAGGACAGACAGGTGGAGACGAGACAGGACAGACAGGTGGAGACGAGACAGACAGGTGGAGGCGAGACAGGACAGACAGGTGGAGACGGGACAGACAGGTAGAGACGGGACAGACAAGTGGAGACGAGACAGACAGGTGGAGACGGGACAGACAGGTGGAGACGAGACAGACAGGTGGAGATGGGAAAGACAGGTGGAGACGGGACAGACAGGTGGAGACGAGACAGACAGGTGGAGAGAGGACAGACAGGTGGAGACGGGAAAGACAGGTGGAGACGAGACAGACAGGTGGAGACGAGACAGGACAGACAGGTGGAGACGAGACCGACAGGTGGAGACGAGACCGACAGGTGGAGACGGGACAGACAGGTGGAGACGGGAAAGACAGACAGGTGGAGACGAGACAGACAGGTGGAGACGGGACAGACAGGTGGAGACGAGACAGACAGGTGGAGACGAGACAGGACAGACAGGTGGAGACGAGACAGGACAGACAGGTGGAGACGGGACAGACAGGTGGAGACGAGACAGGACAGACAGGTGGAGACGGGACAGACAGGTGGAGACGAGACAGACAGGTGGAGACGGGACAGACAGGTGGAGACGGGACAGACAGGTGGAGAAAGGACAGACAGGTGGAGACGGGAAAGACAGGTGGAGACGGGACAGACAGGTGGAGACGGGAAAGACAGGTGGAGATGAGACAGGACAGACAGGTGGAGACGGGACAGACAGGTGGAGACGAGACAGACAGGTGGAGACGGGACAGACAAGTGGAGACGGGAAAGACAGACAGGTGGAGACGGGAAAAAAAGACAGGTGGAGACGAGACAGAAAGGTGGAGACGGGACAGACAGGTGGAGACGAGACAGACAAGTGGAGACGGGACAGACAGGTGGAGACGAGACAGAAAGGTGGAGACGAGACAGACAGGTGGAGACGGGACAGACAGGTGGAGACGAGACAGAAAGGTGGAGACGGGAAAGACAGGTGGAGACGAGACAGACAGGTGGAGACGGGACAGACAGGTGGAGACGAGAAAGACAGGTGGAGACGAGACAGACAGGTGGAGACGAGACAGGACAGACAAGTGGAGACGGGAAAGACAGGTGGAGACAGGACAGGACAGACAGGTGGAGACGAGACAGGACAGACAGGTGGAGACGGGACAGACAGGTGGAGACGAGACAGGACAGACAGGTGGAGACGGGACAGACCGGTGGAGACGAGACAGACAGGTGGAGACGAGACAGACAGGTGGAGACGGGAAAGACAGGTGGAGACGGGACAGACAGGTGGAGACGAGACAGACAGGTGGAGACAGGACAGACAGGTGGAGACGGGAAAGACAGGTGGAGACGAGACAAACAGGTGGAGACGAGACAGACAGGTGGAGACGGGACAGAAAGGTGGAGACGAGACAGACAGGTGGAGACGGGACAGACAGGTGGTGACGAGACAGACAGGTGGAGACGAGAAAGACAGGTGGAGACGAGACAGACAGGTGGAGACGAGACAGACAGGTGGAGACGAGACAGGACAGACAGGTGGAGACGGGAAAGACAGGTGGAGACGGGACAGGACAGACAGGTGGAGACGAGACAGGACAGACAGGTGGAGACGAGACAGACAGGTGGAGACGGGACAGACAGGTGGAGACGAGACAGGACAGACAGGTGGAGACGGGACAGACAGGTGGAGACGAGACAGACAGGTGGAGACGAGACAGACAGGTGGAGACGGGAAAGACAGGTGGAGACGGGACAGACAGGTGGAGACGAGACAGACAGGTGGAGACAGGACAGACAGGTGGAGACGGGAAAGACAGGTGGAGACGAGACAGACAGGTGGAGACGAGAAAGAAAGGTGGAGACGAGACAGACAGGTGGAGACGAGACAGACAGGTGGAGACGGGACAGACAGGTGGAGACGGGACAGACAGGTGGAGACGAGACAGACAGGTGGAGACGAGACAGAAAGGTGGAGACGGGACAGACAGGTGGAGACGGGACAGACAGGTGGAGACGAGACAGACAGGTGGAGACGGGACAGACAGGTGGAGACGAGACAGGACTACAGGTGGAGACGGGACAGACAGGTGGAGACGAGACAGACAGGTGGAGACGAGACAGACAGGTGGAGACAGGAAAGACAGGTGGAGACGGGACAGACAGGTGGAGACGAGACAGACAGGTGGAGACGAGAAAGACAGGTGGAGACGAGACAGACAGGTGGAGACGAGACAGGACAGACAGGTGGAGATGGGAAAGACAGGTGGAGACGAGACAGACAGGTGGAGACAGGACAGACAGGTGGAGACGAGACAGACAGGTGGAGACGAGACAGACAGGTGGAGACGGGACAGAAAGGTGGAGACGAGACAGACAGGTGGAGACGAGACAGACAGGTGGTGACGAGACAGGACAGACAGGAGGAGACGGGACAGACAGGTGGAGATGAGACAGACAGGTGGAGACGGGACAGGACAGACAGGTGGAGACGAGACAGGACAGACAGGTGGAGGCGAGACAGACAGGTGGAGACGGGACAGGACAGACAGGTGGAGACGAGAAAGGACAGACAGGTGGAGACGAGAAACCGGTGGAGACGGGACAGACAGGTGGAGACGAGACAGACAGGTGGAGACGGGACAGGAAGGACAGGTGGAGACAAGACAGGACAGACAGGTGGAGACGGGACAGGACAGACAGGTGGAGACGGGACAGACAGGTGGAGATGAGACAGGTGGAGACGAGACAGACAGGTGGAGACGGGAAAGACAGGTGGAGACGAGAAAGACAAGGGGAGACGAGACGGGACAGACAGGTGGAGACGGGACAGACAGGTGGAGACGAGACAGACAGGTGGAGACAGGACAGACAGGTGGAGACGGGACAGACAAGTGGAGACGAGACAGACAGGTGGAGACGGGACAGACAAGTGGAGACGAGACAGACAGGTGGAGACGAGACAGGACAGACAGGTGGAGACGGGACAGACAGGTGGAGACGAGACAGACAGGTGGAGACGAGAAAGACAGGTGGAGACGGGACAGACAGGTGGAGACGGGACAGACAGGTGGAGACGAGACAGAAAGGTGGAGACGAGACAGAAAGGTGGAGACGAGACAGACAGGTGGAGACGGGAAAGACAGGTGGAGACGGGACAGACAGGTGGAGACGAGACAGACAGGTGGAGACAGGACAGACAGGTGGAGACGGGAAAGACAGGTGGAGACGAGACAAACAGGTGGAGACGAGACAGACAGGTGGAGACGAGACAGGACAGACAAGTGGAGACGGGAAAGACAGGTGGAGACAGGACAGGACAGACAGGTGGAGACGAGACAGGACAGACAGGTGGAGACGGGACAGACAGGTGGAGACGAGACAGGACAGACAGGTGGAGACGGGACAGACCGGTGGAGACGAGACAGACAGGTGGAGACGAGACAGACAGGTGGAGACGGGAAAGACAGGTGGAGACGGGACAGACAGGTGGAGACGAGACAGACAGGTGGAGACAGGACAGACAGGTGGAGACGGGAAAGACAGGTGGAGACGAGACAAACAGGTGGAGACGAGACAGACAGGTGGAGACGGGACAGAAAGGTGGAGACGAGACAGACAGGTGGAGACGGGACAGACAGGTGGTGACGAGACAGACAGGTGGAGACGAGAAAGACAGGTGGAGACGAGACAGACAGGTGGAGACGAGACAGACAGGTGGAGACGAGACAGGACAGACAGGTGGAGACGGGAAAGACAGGTGGAGACGGGACAGGACAGACAGGTGGAGACGAGACAGGACAGACAGGTGGAGACGAGACAGACAGGTGGAGACGGGACAGACAGGTGGAGACGAGACAGGACAGACAGGTGGAGACGGGACAGACAGGTGGAGACGAGACAGACAGGTGGAGACGAGACAGACAGGTGGAGACGGGAAAGACAGGTGGAGACGGGACAGACAGGTGGAGACGAGACAGACAGGTGGAGACAGGACAGACAGGTGGAGACGGGAAAGACAGGTGGAGACGAGACAGACAGGTGGAGACGAGAAAGAAAGGTGGAGACGAGACAGACAGGTGGAGACGAGACAGACAGGTGGAGACGGGACAGACAGGTGGAGACGGGACAGACAGGTGGAGACGAGACAGACAGGTGGAGACGAGACAGAAAGGTGGAGACGGGACAGACAGGTGGAGACGGGACAGACAGGTGGAGACGAGACAGACAGGTGGAGACGGGACAGACAGGTGGAGACGAGACAGGACTACAGGTGGAGACGGGACAGACAGGTGGAGACGAGACAGACAGGTGGAGACGAGACAGACAGGTGGAGACGGGAAAGACAGGTGGAGACGGGACAGACAGGTGGAGACGAGACAGACAGGTGGAGACGAGAAAGACAGGTGGAGACGAGACAGACAGGTGGAGACGAGACAGGACAGACAGGTGGAGATGGGAAAGACAGGTGGAGACGAGACAGACAGGTGGAGACAGGACAGACAGGTGGAGACGAGACAGACAGGTGGAGACGAGACAGACAGGTGGAGACGGGACAGAAAGGTGGAGACGAGACAGACAGGTGGAGACGAGACAGACAGGTGGTGACGAGACAGGACAGACAGGAGGAGACGGGACAGACAGGTGGAGATGAGACAGACAGGTGGAGACGGGACAGGACAGACAGGTGGAGACGAGACAGGACAGACAGGTGGAGGCGAGACAGACAGGTGGAGACGGGACAGGACAGACAGGTGGAGACGAGAAAGGACAGACAGGTGGAGACGAGAAACCGGTGGAGACGGGACAGACAGGTGGAGACGAGACAGACAGGTGGAGACGGGACAGGAAGGACAGGTGGAGACAAGACAGGACAGACAGGTGGAGACGGGACAGGACAGACAGGTGGAGACGGGACAGACAGGTGGAGATGAGACAGGTGGAGACGAGACAGACAGGTGGAGACGGGAAAGACAGGTGGAGACGAGAAAGACAAGGGGAGACGAGACGGGACAGACAGGTGGAGACGGGACAGACAGGTGGAGACGAGACAGACAGGTGGAGACAGGACAGACAGGTGGAGACGGGACAGACAAGTGGAGACGAGACAGACAGGTGGAGACGGGACAGACAAGTGGAGACGAGACAGACAGGTGGAGACGAGACAGGACAGACAGGTGGAGACGGGACAGACAGGTGGAGACGAGACAGACAGGTGGAGACGAGAAAGACAGGTGGAGACGGGACAGACAGGTGGAGACGGGACAGACAGGTGGAGACGAGACAGAAAGGTGGAGACGAGACAGAAAGGTGGAGACGGGACAGACAGGTGGAGACGAGACAGACAGGTGGAGACGGGACAGACAGGTGGAGACGAGAAAGACAGGTGGAGACGAGACAGGACAGACAGGTGGAGACGGGACACAGGTGGAGACGAGACAGACAGGTGGAGACGAGACAGGACAGACAGGTGGAGACGGGACAGACAGGTGGAGACGAGACAGACAGGTGGAGACGGGAAAGACAGGTGGAGACGAGACAGGACAGACAGGTGGAGACGAGACATACAAGTGGAGACGAGACAGAAAGGTGGAGACGAGACAGACAGGTGGAGACGGGACAGACAGGTGGAGACGAGACAGACAGGTGGAGACGAGACAGGACAGACAGGTGGAGACGGGACAGACAGGTGGAGACGGGACAGGACAGACAGGTGGAGACGAGACAGGACAGACAGGTGGAGACGGGACAGACAGGTGGAGACGAGACAGACAGGTGGAGACAGGACAGACAGGTGGAGACGAGACAGACAGGTGGAGATGAGACAGGACAGACAGGTGGAGACGAGACAGACAGGTGGAGACGAGACAGAAAGGTGGAGACGAGGCAGACAGGTGGAGACGGGACAGACAGGTGGAGACAGGACAGACAGGTGGAGACGAGACAGACAGGTGGAGACGAGACAGAAAGGTGGAGACGAGACAGACAGGTGGAGACGGGAGAGACAGGTGGAGACGAGACAGACAGGTGGAGACGGGACAGACAGGTGGAGACGAGACAGACAGGTGGAGACGGGACAGACAGGTGGAGACGAGACAGGACAGACAGGTGGAGACGAGACAGGACAGACAGGTGGAGACGAGACAGACAGGTGGAGACGAGACAGGACAGACAGGTGGAGACGGGACAGACAGGTGGAGACGAGACAGGTGGAGACGGGACAGGACAGACAGGTGGAGACGAGACAGGACAGACAGGTGGAGACGAGACAGACAGGTGGAGACGGGACAGGACAGACAGGTGGAGACGAGACAGACAGGTGGAGACGGGACAGACAGGTGGAGACGAGACAGACAGGTGGAGACGGGACAGGACAGACAGGTGGAGACGAGACAGGACAGACAGGTGGAGACGGGACAGGACAGACAGTTGGAGACGGGACAGACAGGTGGAGACGAGACAGACAGGTGGAGACGAGACAGGACAGACAGGTGGAGACGAGACAGGACAGACAGGTGTAGACGAGACCGACAGGTGGAGACGGGACAGACAGGTGGAGACAGGAAAGACAGGTGGAGACGGGACAGACAGGTGGAGACGAGAGACAGGTGGAGACGAGACAGACAGGTGGAGACGGGACAGACAGGTGGAGACGAGAGACAGGTGGAGACGAGACAGAAAGGTGGAGACGAGACAGACATGTGGAGACGAGACAGGACAGACAGGTGGAGACGGGACAGACAGGTGGAGACGAGACAGACAGGTGGAGACGGGACAGAAAGGTGGAGACGAGACAGACAGGTGGAGACGGGAGAGACAGGTGGAGACGAGACAGACAGGTGGAGACGGGACAGACAGGTGGAGACGAGAAAGACAGGTGGAGACGAGACAGACAGGTGGAGACGGGACAGACAGGTGGAGACGAGACAGGACAGACAGGTGGAGACGAGACAGACAGGTGGAGACGAGACAGGACAGACAGGTGGAGACGGGACAGACAGGTGGAGACGAGACAGGTGGAGACGGGACAGGACAGACAGGTGGAGACGAGACAGGACAGACAGGTGGAGACGAGACAGACAGGTGGAGACGGGACAGGACAGACAGGTGGAGACGAGACAGGACAGACAGGTGGAGACGAGACAGACAGGTGGAGACGGGACAGACAGGTGGAGACGAGACAGACAGGTGGAGACGGGACAGGAAAGACAGTTGGAGACGAGACAGGACAGACAGGTGGAGACGGGACAGACAGGTGGAGACGAGACAGGTGGAGACGGGACAGGACAGACAGGTGGAGACGAGACAGGACAGACAGGTGGAGACGAGACAGACAGGTGGAGACGGGACAGGACAGACAGGTGGAGACGAGACAGGACAGACAGGTGGAGACGAGACAGACAGGTGGAGACGGGACAGACAGGTGGAGACGAGACAGACAGGTGGAGACGGGACAGGACAGACAGGTGGAGACGAGACAGGACAGACAGGTGGAGACGGGACAGGACAGACAGTTGGAGACGGGACAGACAGGTGGAGACGAGACAGACAGGTGGAGACGAGACAGGACAGACAGGTGGAGACGAGACAGACAGGTGGAGACGAGAGACAGGTGGAGACGAGACAGACAGGTGGAGACGAGACAGACATGTGGAGACGAGACAGGACAGACAGGTGGAGACGGGACAGACAGGTGGAGACGAGACAGACAGGTGGAGACGGGACAGACAGGTGGAGACGAGACAGACAGGTGGAGACGAGACAGACAGGTGGAGACGGGAAAGACAGGTGGAGACAGGACAGACAGGTGGAAAGGGAAAGACAGGTGGAAACGAGACAGACAGGTGGAGACGAGACAGGACAGACAGGTGGAGACGGGACAGACAGATGGAGACGAGACAGGACAGACAGGTGGAGACGGGACAGACAGGTGGAGACGAGACAGACAGGTGGAGACGAGACAGGACAGACAGGTGGAGACGGGACAGACAGGTGGAGACGAGACAGACAGGTGGAGACGAGACAGGACAGACAGGTGGAGACGAGACCGACAGGTGGAGACGGGACAGACAGGTGGAGACGAGACAGACAGGTGGAGACAGGACAGACAGGTGGAGACGGGAAAGACAGGTGGAGACGAGACAGACAGGTGGAGACGAGAAAGAAAGGTGGAGACGAGACAGACAGGTGGAGACGAGACAGACAGGTGGTGACGGGACAGACAGGTGGAGACGGGACAGACAGGTGGAGACGGGACAGACAGGTGGAGACGAGACAGACAGGTGGAGACGAGACAGAAAGGTGGAGACGAGACAGAAAGGTGGAGACGGGACAGACAGGTGGAGACGGGACAGACAGGTGGAGACGAGACAGACAGGTGGAGACGGGACAGACAGGTGGAGACGAGACAGGACTACAGGTGGAGACGGGACAGACAGGTGGAGACGAGACAGACAGGTGGAGACGAGACAGACAGGTGGAGACGGGAAAGACAGGTGGAGACGGGACAGACAGGTGGAGACGAGACAGACAGGTGGAGACGAGAAAGACAGGTGGAGACGAGACAGACAGGTGGAGACGAGACAGGACAGACAGGTGGAGATGGGAAAGACAGGTGGAGACGAGACAGACAGGTGGAGACAGGACAGACAGGTGGAGACGAGACAGACAGGTGGAGACGAGACAGACAGGTGGAGACGGGACAGAAAGGTGGAGACGAGACAGACAGGTGGAGACGAGACAGACAGGTGGTGACGAGACAGGACAGACAGGAGGAGACGGGACAGACAGGTGGAGATGAGACAGACAGGTGGAGACGGGACAGGACAGACAGGTGGAGACGAGACAGGACAGACAGGTGGAGGCGAGACAGACAGGTGGAGACGGGACAGGACAGACAGGTGGAGACGAGAAAGGACAGACAGGTGGAGACGAGAAACCGGTGGAGACGGGACAGACAGGTGGAGACGAGACAGACAGGTGGAGACGGGACAGGAAGGACAGGTGGAGACGAGACAGGACAGACAGGTGGAGACGGGACAGGACAGACAGGTGGAGACGGGACAGACAGGTGGAGATGAGACAGGTGGAGACGAGACAGACAGGTGGAGACGGGAAAGACAGGTGGAGACGAGACAGACAAGGGGAGACGAGACGGGACAGACAGGTGGAGACGGGACAGACAGGTGGAGACGAGACAGACAGGTGGAGACAGGACAGACAGGTGGAGACGGGACAGACAAGTGGAGACGAGACAGACAGGTGGAGACGGGACAGACAAGTGGAGACGAGACAGACAGGTGGAGACGAGACAGGACAGACAGGTGGAGACGGGACAGACAGGTGGAGACGAGACAGACAGGTGGAGACGAGAAAGACAGGTGGAGACGGGACAGACAGGTGGAGACGGGACAGACAGGTGGAGACGAGACAGAAAGGTGGAGACGAGACAGAAAGGTGGAGACGGGACAGACAGGTGGAGACGAGACAGACAGGTGGAGACGGGACAGACAGGTGGAGACGAGAAAGACAGGTGGAGACGAGACAGGACAGACAGGTGGAGACGGGACACAGGTGGAGACGAGACAGACAGGTGGAGACGAGACAGGACAGACAGGTGGAGACGGGACAGACAGGTGGAGACGAGACAGACAGGTGGAGACGGGAAAGACAGGTGGAGACGAGACAGGACAGACAGGTGGAGACGAGACATACAAGTGGAGACGAGACAGAAAGGTGGAGACGAGACAGACAGGTGGAGACGGGACAGACAGGTGGAGACGAGACAGACAGGTGGAGACGAGACAGGACAGACAGGTGGAGACGGGACAGACAGGTGGAGACGAGACAGACAGGTGGAGACGGGACAGGACAGACAGGTGGAGACGAGACAGGACAGACAGGTGGAGACGGGAAAGACAGGTGGAGACGAGACAGACAGGTGGAGACAGGACAGACAGGTGGAGACGAGACAGACAGGTGGAGACGAGACAGGACAGACAGGTGGAGACGAGACAGACAGGTGGAGACGAGACAGAAAGGTGGAGACGAGACAGACAGGTGGAGACGGGACAGACAGGTGGAGACAGGACAGACAGGTGGAGACGAGACAGACAGGTGGAGACGAGACAGAAAGGTGGAGACGAGACAGACAGGTGGAGACGGGAGAGACAGGTGGAGACGAGACAGACAGGTGGAGACGAGACAGACAGGTGGAGACGGGACAGACAGGTGGAGACGAGACAGGACAGACAGGTGGAGACGAGACAGGACAGACAGGTGGAGACGAGACAGACAGGTGGAGACGAGACAGGACAGACAGGTGGAGACGGGACAGACAGGTGGAGACGAGACAGGTGGAGACGGGACAGGACAGACAGGTGGAGACGAGACAGGACAGACAGGTGGAGACGAGACAGACAGGTGGAGACGGGACAGGACAGACAGGTGGAGACGAGACAGACAGGTGGAGACGGGACAGACAGGTGGAGACGAGACAGACAGGTGGAGACGGGACAGGACAGACAGGTGGAGACGAGACAGGACAGACAGGTGGAGACGGGACAGGACAGACAGTTGGAGACGGGACAGACAGGTGGAGACGAGACAGACAGGTGGAGACGAGACAGGACAGACAGGTGGAGACGAGACAGGACAGACAGGTGTAGACGAGACCGACAGGTGGAGACGGGACAGACAGGTGGAGACAGGAAAGACAGGTGGAGACGGGACAGACAGGTGGAGACGAGAGACAGGTGGAGACGAGACAGACAGGTGGAGACGGGACAGACAGGTGGAGACGAGAGACAGGTGGAGACGAGACAGAAAGGTGGAGACGAGACAGACATGTGGAGACGAGACAGGACAGACAGGTGGAGACGGGACAGACAGGTGGAGACGAGACAGACAGGTGGAGACGGGACAGAAAGGTGGAGACGAGACAGACAGGTGGAGACGGGAGAGACAGGTGGAGAAGAGACAGACAGGTGGAGACGGGACAGACAGGTGGAGACGAGAAAGACAGGTGGAGACGAGACAGACAGGTGGAGACGGGACAGACAGGTGGAGACGAGACAGGACAGACAGGTGGAGACGAGACAGACAGGTGGAGACGAGACAGGACAGACAGGTGGAGACGGGACAGACAGGTGGAGACGAGACAGGTGGAGACGGGACAGGACAGACAGGTGGAGACGAGACAGGACAGACAGGTGGAGACGAGACAGACAGGTGGAGACGGGACAGGACAGACAGGTGGAGACGAGACAGGACAGACAGGTGGAGACGAGACAGACAGGTGGAGACGGGACAGACAGGTGGAGACGAGACAGACAGGTGGAGACGGGACAGGACAGACAGGTGGAGACGAGACAGGACAGACAGGTGGAGACGGGACAGACAGGTGGAGACGAGACAGGTGGAGACGGGACAGGACAGACAGGTGGAGACGAGACAGGACAGACAGGTGGAGACGAGACAGACAGGTGGAGACGGGACAGGACAGACAGGTGGAGACGAGACAGGACAGACAGGTGGAGACGAGACAGACAGGTGGAGACGGGACAGACAGGTGGAGACGAGACAGACAGGTGGAGACGGGACAGGACAGACAGGTGGAGACGAGACAGGACAGACAGGTGGAGACGGGACAGGACAGACAGTTGGAGACGGGACAGACAGGTGGAGACGAGACAGACAGGTGGAGACGAGACAGGACAGACAGGTGGAGACGAGACAGACAGGTGGAGACGGGACAGACAGGTGGAGACGAGAGACAGGTGGAGACGAGACAGACAGGTGGAGACGAGACAGACATGTGGAGACGAGACAGGACAGACAGGTGGAGACGGGACAGACAGGTGGAGACGAGACAGACAGGTGGAGACGGGACAGACAGGTGGAGACGAGACAGACAGGTGGAGACGAGACAGACAGGTGGAGACGGGAAAGACAGGTGGAGACAGGACAGACAGGTGGAAAGGGAAAGACAGGTGGAAACGAGACAGACAGGTGGAGACGAGACAGGACAGACAGGTGGAGACGGGACAGACAGGTGGAGACGAGACAGGACAGACAGGTGGAGACGGGACAGACAGGTGGAGACGAGACAGACAGGTGGAGACGAGACAGGACAGACAGGTGGAGACGGGACAGACAGGTGGAGACGAGACAGACAGGTGGAGACGAGACAGGACAGACAGGTGGAGACGAGACCGACAGGTGGAGACGGGACAGACAGGTGGAGACAGGAAAGACAGACAGGTGGAGACGGGAAAGACAGACAGGTGGAGACGAGACAGAAAGGTGGAGACGAGACAGACAGGTGGAGACGAGACAGGACAGACAGGTGGAGACGAGACAGGACAGACAGGTGGAGACGGGACAGACAGGTGGAGACGGGACAGACAGGTGGAGACGAGACAGACAGGTGGAGACGGGACAGGACAGACAGGTGGAGAAGGGACAGACAGGTGGAGACAAGACAGACAGGTGGAGACGGGACAGACAAGGGGAGACGAGACAGGACAGACAGGTGGAGACGGGACAGACAGGTGGAGACGAGACAGACAGGTGGAGACGGGACAGACAGGTGGAGACGAGACAGACAGGTGGAGACAGGAAAGACAGGTGGAGACGAGACAGAAAGGTGGAGACGGGACAGACAGGTGGAAAGGGAAAGACAGGTGGAAACGAGACAGACAGGTGGAGACGAGACAGGACAGACAGGTGGAGACGGGAAAGACAGGTGGAGACGAGACAGACAGGTGGAGACGAGACAGGACAGACAGGTGGAGACGGGACAGACAGGTGGAGACGAGACAGACAGGTGGAGACGGGAAAGACAGACAGGTGGAGACGAGACAGAAAGGTGGAGACGAGACAGGACAGACAGGTGGAGACGAGACAGGACAGACAGGTGGAGACGGGACAGGACAGACAGGTGGAGACGGGACAGACAGGTGGAGACGAGACAGACAGGTGGAGACGGGACAGGACAGACAGGTGGAGACGGGACAGACAGGTGGAGACGGGAAAGACAGGTGGAGACGAGACAGACAAGGGGAGACGAGACAGGACAGACAGGTGGAGACGGGACAGACAAGTGGAGACGAGACAGACAGGTGGAGACGGGACAGACAGGTGGAGACGGGAAAGACAGGTGGAGACGAGACAGACAGGTGGAGACGGGACAGACAGGTGGAGACGGGAAAGACAGGTGGAGACGAGACAGACAGGTGGAGACGAGACAGACAGGTGGAGACGAGACAGGACAGACAGGTGGAGACGGGACAGACAGGTGGAGACGAGACAGACAGGTGGAGACGAGACAGGACAGACAGGTGGAGACGGGACAGACAGGTGGAGACGAGACAGACAGGTGGAGACGGGAAAGACAGACAGGTGGAGACGGGAAAGAGAGACAGGTGGAGACGAGACAGACAGGTGGAGACGGGACAGACAGGTGGAGACGAGACAGACAGGTGGAGACGGGACAGGACAGACAGGTGGAGACGGGACAGACAGGTGGAGACGAGACAGACAGGTGGAGACGGGACAGGACAGACAGGTGGAGACGAGACAGACAGGTGGAGACGGGAAATACAGGTGGAGACGAGACAGACAGGTGGAGACGAGACAGGACAGACAGGTGGAGACGAGACAGACAGGTGGAGGCGAGACAGAAAGGTGGAGACGAGACAGACAGGTGGAGACGGGACAGACAGGTGGAGACGAGACAGGACAGACAGGTGGAGACGAGACAGACAGGTGGAGACGAGACAGACAGGTGGAGACAGGACAGACAGGTGGAGATGAGACAGGACAGACAGGTGGAGACGAGACAGACAGGTGGAGACGAGACAGACAGGTGGAGACGGGACAGACAGGTGGAGACGGGACAGGACAGACAGGTGGAGACAGGACAGACAGGTGGAGACGAGACAGACAGGTGGAGACGAGACAGAAAGGTGGAGACGAGACAGACAGGTGGAGACAGGACAGACAGGTGGAGACGGGACAGGACAGACAGGTGGAGACGGGACAGACAGGTGGAGACGGGACAGACAGGTGGAGACGAGACAGAAAGGTGGAGACGGGACAGACAGGTGGAGACGAGACAGACAGGTGGAGACGGGACAGGACAGACAGGTGGAGACGGGACAGACAGGTGGAGACGAGACAGACAGGTGGAGACGGGACAGGACAGACAGGTGGAGACGAGACAGGACAGACAGGTGGAGACGGGACAGACAGGTGGAGACGAGACAGACAGGTGGAGACGGGAAATACAGGTGGAGACGAGACAGACAGGTGGAGACGAGACAGGACAGACAGGTGGAGACAGGACAGACAGGTGGAGACGAGACAGACAGGTGGAGACGAGACAGAAAGGTGGAGACGAGACAGACAGGTGGAGACAGGACAGACAGGTGGAGACGGGACAGGACAGACAGGTGGAGACGGGACAGACAGGTGGAGACGGGACAGACAGGTGGAGACGGGACAGACAAGGGGAGACGAGACAGGACAGACAGGTGGAGACGGGACAGGACAGACAGGTGGAGACGAGACAGACAGGTGGAGACGGGACAGACAAGGGGAGACGAGACAGGACAGACAGGTGGAGACGGGACAGGACAGACAGGTGGAGACCCACCCAGGTGTGTCTGCAGCCACTGGTGACCCTCCATCAGCTGGTCCAGCAGAGCGAAGTAATGAGAGTTGGCTTCATCCGCCATCACCCAGCCGCCCGTCACCAGCTCCAGTTGCCCCGCCTCCACCAGCCTAACCAATCAGAGAGAAGGTATTGATCATGAGTTCCTTCAGCAGTGTGGTGGAGGAAAGAGATCAGACTGAAATCCGACCTGGACCGCCCGGATCGGACTGATCAGAATGATTGATACCAGATAGATGACGAAGAGGAGGACGTGATGAAGGTTACCGTTTGACCATCGCTCTCTTCTGCTTGTCAATGTCGTTCCACCATTTGGAGAAATAACTGATTTCTGCCCAAATCATTTTCCTCCTGGAGAGAGAAAGGAGACGGATTACAGGACAACAGGATTACAGGACAACAGGAAGATTACAGGACAACAGGAGGATTACAGGACAACAGGATTACAGGACAACAGGATTACAGGACAACAGGAGGATTACAGGACAACAGGATTACAGGACAACAGGATTACAGGACAACAGGATTACAGGACAACAGGATTACAGTACAACAGGAGGATTACAGGACAACAGGAGGATTACAGGACAACAGGAGGATTACAGGACAACAGGATTACAGGACAACAGGATTACAGGACAACAGGAGGATTACAGGACAACAGGGTTACAAGACAACAGGATTACAGGACAACAGGATTACAGGACAACAGGAGGATTACAGGACAACAGGAGGATTACAGGACAACAGGAGGATTACAGGACAACAGGATTACAGGACAACAGGAGGATTACAGGACAACAGGATTACAGGACAACAGGATTACAGGACAACATGAAGATTACAGGACAACAGGATTACAGGACAACAGGATTACAGGACAACAGGATTACAGGACAACAGGAGGATTACAGGACAACAGGATTACAGGACAACAGGATTACAGGACAACAGGAAGATTACAGGACAACAGGATTACAGGACAACATGAAGATTACAGGACAACAGGAGGATTACAGGACAACAGGAGGATTATAGGACAACAGGAGGATTACAGGAGAACAGGATTACAGGACAACAGGATTACAGGACAACAGCATTACAGGACAACAGGAGGATTATAGGACAACAGGATTACAGGGCAACAGGAGGATTACAGGACAACAGGAGGATTACAGGAGAACAGGATTACAGTACAACAGGAGGATTACAGGACAACAGGATTACAGTACAACAGGATTACAGTACAACAGGATTACAGTACAACAGGAGGATTACAGGACAACAGGAGGATTACAGTACAATAGGAGGATTACAGTACAACAGGATTACAGGACAAAAGGATTACAGGACAACAGGATTACAGGACAACAGGATTACAGGACAAAAGGATTACAGGACAACAGGATTAAAGGACAACAGGATTACAGGACAACAGGATTACAGGACAAAAGGATTACAGGACAACAGGATTACAGGAGAACAGGAGGATTACAGGACAACAGGATTACAGGACAACAGGATTACAGGACAAAAGGATTACAGGACAACAGGATTAAAGGACAACAGGATTACAGGACAACAGGATTACAGGACAACAGGAGGATTACAGGACAACAGGATTACAGGACAACAGGATTACAGGACAACAGGATTACAGTACAACAGGATTACAGGAGAACAGGATTACAGTACAACAGGAGGATTACAGGACAACAGGAGGATTACAGGACAACAGGAGGATTACAGGACAACAGGATTACAATACAAAAGGATTACAGGACAACAGGAGGATTACAGGACAACAGGGTTACAAGACAACAGGATTACAGGACAACAGGAGGATTACAGGACAACAGGAGGATTACAGGACAACAGGATTACAGGACAACAGGATTACAGGACAACAGGAGGATTACAGGACAACAGGAGGATTACAGGACAACAGGATTACAGGACAACAGGATTACAGTACAACAGGAGGATTACAGGACAACAGGATTACAGGACAACAGGAGGATTACAGGACAACAGGAGGATTACAGGACAACAGGATTAAAGGACAACAGGATTACAGTACAACAGGATTACAGGACAACAGGATTACAGTACAACAGGGGGATTACAGGACAACAGGAGGATTACAGTACAACAGGAGGATTACAGTACAACAGGATTACAGGACAACAGGATTACAGTACAACAGGATTACAGTACAACAGGATTACAGGACAACAGGATTACAGGAGAACAGGATTACAGGACAACAAGAGGATTACAGGACAACAGGATTAAAGGACAACAGGATTACAGGACAACAGGATTACAGGACAACAGGAGGATTACAGGACAAAAGGATTATAGGACAACAGGATTACAGGACAACAGGAGGATTACAGGACAACAGGATTACAGGACAACAGGATTACAGTACAACAGGAGGATTACAGGACAACAGGATTACAGTACAACAGGATTACAATACAAAAGGATTACAGGACAACAGGAGGATTACAGGACAACAGGGTTACAAGACAACAGGATTACAGGACAACAGGATTAAAGGACAACAGGAGGATTACAGGACAACAGGAGGATTACAGGAGAACAGGATTACAGGACAACAGGAGGATTATAGGACAACAGGATTACAGGACAACAGGAGGATTACAGTACAACAGGAGGATTACAGTACAACAGGATTACAGGACAACAGGATTACAGGACAACAGGATTACAGGACAAAAGGATTACAGGACAACAGGATTACAGGACAACAGGAGGATTACAGGACAACAGGAGGATTACAGGACAACAGGATTACAGGACAACAGGATTACAGTACAACAGGATTAAAGGACAACAGGATTACAGTACAACAGGAGGATTACAGGACAACAGGATTACAGGACAACAGGATTACAGGACAACAGGATTAAAGGACAACAGGATTACAGTACAACAGGATTACAGGACAACAGGATTACAGGACAAAAGGATTACAGGACAACAGGATTACAGGACAAAAGGATTACAGGACAACAGGAGGATTACAGGACAACAGGATTACAGGACAACAGGATTACAGTACAACAGGATTAAAGGACAACAGGATTACAGTACAACAGGAGGATTACAGGACAACAGGATTACAGGACAACAGGAGGATTACAGGACAACAGGATTACAGGACAACAGGATTACAGGACAACAGGATTACAGGACAACAGGATTACAGGACAAAAGGATTACAGGACAACAGGATTAAAGGACAACAGGATTAAAGGACAACAGGATTACAGGACAACAGGATTACAGGACAACAGGATTACAGGACAACAGGATTACAGGACAACAGGACAACAGGACAACAGGATTACAGGACAACAGGACAACAGGATTACAGGACAACAGGAGGATTACAGGACAACAGGATTACAGGACAACAGGATTACAGGACAACAGGAAGATTACAGGACAACAGGAGGATTACAGGACAACAGGATTACAGGACAACAGGATTACAGGACAACAGGATGATTACAAGACAACAGGAGGATTACAAGACAACAGGAGTACAGGACAACAGGACAACAGGAGGATTACAGGACAACAGGATGACAGGACAACAGGATTACAGGACAACAGGAGGATTGCAGGACAACAGGAGTACAGGACAACAGGACAACAGGAGGATTACAGGACAACAGGATTACAGGACAACAGGAGGATCACAGGACAACAGGATTACAGGACAACAGGATTACAGGACAACAGGAGAATTACAGGACAACAGGAGGATTACAGGACAACCGGATTACAGGACAACCGGATTACAGGACAACAGGAGGATTACAAGACAACAGGATTACAGGACAACAGGATTACAGGACAACAGGAGGATTACAGGACAACAGGAGGATTACAAGACAACAGGGGGATTACAAGACAACAGGGGGATTACAAGACAACAGGAGGATTACAAGACAACAGGGGGATTACAAGACAACAGGAGGATTACAAGACAACAGGGGGATTACAGGACAACAGGATGATTACAGGACAACAGGAGGATTACAGGACAACAGGAGGATTACAGGACAACAGGAGGATTACAGGACAACAGGAGGATTACAGGACAACAGGAGGATTACAGGACAACAGGATTACAGGACAACAGGAGGAATACAGGACAACAGGAGGATTACAGGACAACAGGATTACAGGACAACAGGAGGATTACAGGACAACAGGATTACAGGACAACAGGAGGATTACAGGACAACAGGATTACAGGACAACAGGATTACAGGACAACAGGAGGATTACAGGACAACAGGAGGATTACAGGACAACAGGATTACAGGACAACAGGAGGATTACAGGACAACAGGATTACAGGACAACAGGAGGATTACAGGACAACAGGATTACAGGACAACAGGATGACAGGACAACAGGATGACAGGACAACAGGATTACAGGACAACAGGAGGATTACAGGACAAAAGGATTACAGGACAACAGGATTACAGGACAACAGGAGGATTACAGGACAACAGGAGGATTACAGGACAACAGGAGGATTACAGGACAACAGGATTACAGGACAACAGGAGGATTACAGGACAACCGGATTACAGGACAACAGGAGGATTACAGGACAACCGGATTACAGGACAACAGGATTACAGGACAACAGGAGGATTACAGGACAACAGGATTACAGGACAACAGGAGGATTACAAGACAACCGGATTACAGGACAACCGGATTACAGGACAACAGGAGGATTACAAGACAACAGGGGGATTACAGGACAACAGGAGGATTACAGGACAACAGGATTACAGGACAACAGGAGGATTACAGGACAACAGGAGGATTACAGGACAACAGGAGGATTACAGGACAACAGGATTACAGGACAACAGGAGGAATACAGGACAACAGGAGGATTACAGGACAACAGGAGGATTACAGGACAACAGGATTACAGGACAACAGGAGGATTACAGGACAACAGGATTACAGGACAACAGGAGGATTACAGGACAACAGGATTACAGGACAACAGGATTACAGGACAACAGGAGGATTACAGGACAACAGGATTACAGGACAACAGGAGGATTACAGGACAACAGGATTACAGGACAACAGGAGGATTACAGGACAACAGGATTACAGGACAACAGGATGACAGGACAACAGGATGACAGGACAACAGGATTACAGGACAACAGGAGGATTACAGGACAAAAGGATTACAGGACAACAGGATTACAGGACAACAGGAGGATTACAGGACAACAGGAGGATTACAGGACAACAGGATTACAGGACAACAGGAGGATTACAGGACAACCGGATTACAGGACAACAGGAGGATTACAGGACAACCGGATTACAGGACAACAGGATTACAGGACAACAGGAGGATTACAGGACAACAGGGTTACAGGACAACAGGAGGATTACAAGACAACAGGATTACAGGACAACAGGATTACAGGACAACAGGATTACAGGACAACAGGAGGATTACAGGACAACAGGAGGATTACAAGACAACAGGATTACAGGACAACAGGATTACAGGACAACAGGAGGATTACAGGACAACAGGAGGATTACAAGACAACAGGATTACAGGACAACAGGATTACAGGACAACAGGATTACAGGACAACAGGAGGATTACAGGACAACAGGAGGATTACAAGACAACAGGATTACAGGACAACAGGATTACAGGACAACAGGAGGATTACAAGACAACAGGATTACAGGACAACAGGATTACAGGACAACAGGATTACAGGACAACAGGAGGATTACAGGACAACAGGAGGATTACAAGACAACAGGATTACAGGACAACAGGATTACAGGACAACAGGAGGATTACAGGACAACAGGAGGATTACAGGACAACAGGAGGATTACAAGACAACAGGGGGATTACAGGACAACAGGATTACAGGACAACAGGAGGATTACAGGACAACAGGATTACAGGACAACAGGATGACAGGACAACAGGAGGGTCACAGGACAACAGGGTTACCTGTTGTCCTCATTCAGCTTCACCACCATGTTGTTCAGGATGTGACGCGTTTGGTCGAGATAATATCCGTCGAAAGTCTTCAGCCATCCTGCAACAAGCATCACGTCACACATGACACACACACACACACCTGACACACACACACACACCTGAGCATGTGTGGATCCCCACCTGGGTCGTTGTGCGAGTGTGGAACCAGGATTAGCTCCAGCGGCTGCTCCACCCACTCGTTGCCATGGTAACTGATGTCAAAGCCTTGCTTCCAGGCGCCGCCGTCGGGGTTGTCGAATGTCAGGAGGTCGTAAACGTTCAGCATCTGACAGACAGACAGACACCTTCACTGTGATGTCATCAGGTAGACAGGAGAGGCCGTTCTGCTTCAGGTCTGACCTGGACGCCGCCGGCACCATCGTTGGTCGTTTCAGCCGCCAGGCAGCCAGGAATCGTCCTCACTCCGAGAGGGGCGGAGTCTGAGCTGCTGTTGGCCACGCCCCTTCTGGTGTGCAGGAGGTTGTGCTGCAGCATGGAGTCCTGCAGCGTCGCCACCAGGCGGTTGTTGCTCCGGAGGAGAAGCTCCAACCTGTCAATCTTCTGCTGGAGGCGGGACAGATCCTGATTGGAGGAAAAGAGGCTGCATCACATCCGCGCGCCACACATCCAGTTGCCATGGAAACAAAGACCACACTTCCTGCACCTGTCCAGCAGGGGCGTCGCTTCGCCGCCAAGGTTCTGCCCACTGGATTAGCTCCAGCATCCGGTACAGCGAGATCACCGCCACGCAGAACACCCCGCCCACCAGCACCGCGAGGACACGCCCCCTCTTCATCGCTGCCACACAAAAACATGTGATGTCATCAGGGCAGCCATTTTCATCCCACATAAAACAAACCATCACGTCTGTTGGCATCATGGTGGCGTCAAGACCTGTCCCATTCCTCCCAGTCCTCCATGTCTGTAGACCACCTGGTAGTCTATGTAGTCTGTAGACCACCTGGTAGTCTATGTAGTCTGTAGACCCGGTAGTCTATGTAGTCTGTAGACCTGGTAGTCTATGCAGTCTGTAGACCACCTGGTAGTCTATGCAGTCTGTAGACCACCTGGTAGTCTATGTAGTCTGTAGACCTGGTAGTCTATGTAGTCTGTAGACCTGGTAGTCTATGTAGTCTGTAGAACACCTGGTAGTCTATGTAGTCTGTAGACCTGGTAGTCTATGTAGTCTGTAGACCACCTGGTAGTCTATGTAGTCTGTAGACCACCTGGTAGTCTATGTAGTCTGTAGACCTGGTAGTCTATGCAGTCTGTAGACCACCTGGTAGTCTATGTAGTCTGTAGACCTGGTAGTCTATGCAGTCTGTAGACCAACTGGTAGTCTATGCAGTCTGTAGACCACCTGGTAGTCTATGTAGTCTGTAGACCTGGTAGTCTATGTAGTCTGTAGACCTGGTAGTCTATGCAGTCTGTAGACCACCTGGTAGTCTATGCAGTCTGTAGACCACCTGGTAGTCTATGTAGTCTGTAGACCTGGTAGTCTATGTAGTCTGTAGACCACCTGGTAGTCTATGTAGTCTGTAGACCTGGTAGTCTATGTAGTCTGTAGACCTGGTAGTCTATGTAGTCTGTAGACCTGGTAGTCTATGTAGTCTGTAGACCACCTGGTAGTCTATGTAGTCTGTAGACCACCTGGTAGTCTATGTAGTCTGTAGACCTGGTAGTCTATGTAGTCTGTAGACCTGGTAGTCTATGTAGTCTGTAGACCACCTGGTAGTCTATGTAGTCTGTAGACCTGGTAGTCTATGTAGTCTGTAGACCTGGTAGTCTATGTAGTCTGTAGACCTGGTAGTCTATGTAGTCTGTAGACCTGGTAGTCTATGTAGTCTGTAGACCACCTGGTAGTCTATGTAGTCTGTAGACCTGGTAGTCTATGTAGTCTTTAGACCTGGTAGTCTATGTAGTCTGTAGACCACCTGGTAGTCTATGTAGTCTGTAGACCTGGTAGTCTATGTAGTCTGTAGACCACCTGGTAGTCTATGTAGTCTGTAGACCACCTGGTAGTCTATGTAGTCTGTAGACCTGGTAGTCTATGTAGTCTGTAGACCTGGTAGTCTATGTAGTCTGTAGACCTGGGAGTCTATGTAGTCTGTAGACCACCTGGTAGTCTATGTAGTCTGTAGACCACATGGTAGTCTATGTAGTCTGTAGACCACCTGGTAGTCTATGTAGTCTGTAGACCTGGTAGTCTATGTAGTCTGTAGAACACCTGGTAGTCTATGTAGTCTGTAGAACACCTGGTAGTCTATGTAGTCTGTAGACCACCTGGTAGTCTATGTAGTCTGTAGACCACCTGGTAGTCTATGTAGTCTGTAGACCACCTGGTAGTCTATGTAGTCTGTAGACCACCTGGTAGTCTATGTAGTCTGTAGACCACCTGGTAGTCTATATAGTCTGTAGACCACCTGGTAGTCTATGTAGTCTGTAGACCACCTGGTAGTCTATGTAGTCTGTAGACCACCTGGTAGTCTATGTAGTCTGTAGACCACCTGGTAGTCTATGTAGTCTGTAGACCACCTGGTAGTCTATGTAGTCTGTAGACCACCTGGTAGTCTATGTAGTCTGTAGACCTGGTAGTCTATGTAGTCTGTAGACCACCTGGTAGTTTATGTAGCCTGTAGACCTGGTAGTCTATGTAGCCTGTAGACCTGGTAGTATATGCAGTCTGTAGACCACCTGGTAGTCTATGTAGTCTGTAGACCACCTGGTAGTCTATGTAGTCTGTAGACCACCTGGTAGTCTATGTAGTCTGTAGACCTGGTAGTCTATGTAGTCTGTAGACCACCTGGTAGTCTATGTAGTCTGTAGACCACCTGGTAGTCTATGTAGTCTGTAGACCTGGTAGTCTATGTAGTCTGTAGACCTGGTAGTCTATGTAGTCTGTAGACCTGGTAGTCTATGTAGTCTTTAGACCTGGTAGTCTATGTAGCCTGTAGACCTGGTAGTCTATGTAGTCTGTAGACCACCTGGTAGTCTATGTAGTCTGTAGACCACCTGGTAGTCTATGTAGTCTGTAGACCTGGTAGTCTATGTAGTCTGTAGACCTGGTAGTCTATGTAGTCTGTAGACCTGGTAGTCTATGCAGTCTGTAGACCACCTGGTAGTCTATGTAGTCTGTAGACCACCTGGTAGTCTATGTAGTCTGTAGACCTGGTAGTCTATGTAGTCTGTAGACCTGGTAGTCTATGTAGTCTGTAGACCTGGTAGTCTATGTAGTCTGTAGACCTGGTAGTCTATGCAGTCTGTAGACCTGGTAGTCTATGCAGTCTGTAGACCACCTGGTAGTCTATGCAGTCTGTAGACCACCTGGTAGTCTATGTAGTCTGTAGACCACCTGGTAGTCTATGTAGTCTGTAGACCTGGTAGTCTATGTAGTCTGTAGACCACCTGGTAGTCTATGTAGTCTGTAGACCACCTGGTAGTCTATGTAGTCTTTAGACCTGGTAGTCTATGTAGTCTTTAGACCTGGTAGTCTATGTAGTCTGTAGACCTGGTAGTCTATGTAGTCTGTAGACCTGGTAGTCTATGTAGTCTGTAGACCACCTGGTAGTCTATGTAGTCTGTAGACCACCTGGTAGTCTATGTAGTCTTTAGACCTGGTAGTCTATGTAGTCTTTAGACCTGGTAGTCTATGTAGTCTTTAGACCTGGTAGTCTATGTAGTCTGTAGACCTGGTAGTCTATGTAGTCTGTAGACCTGGTAGTCTATGTAGTCTGTAGACCACCTGGTAGTCTATGTAGTCTGTAGACCTGGTAGTCTATGTAGTCTTTAGACCTGGTAGTCTATGTAGCCTGTAGACCTGGTAGTCTATGTAGCCTGTAGACCTGGTAGTCTATGTAGTCTGTAGACCACCTGGTAGTCTATGTAGTCTGTAGACCACCTGGTAGTCTATGTAGTCTGTAGACCTGGTAGTCTATGTAGTCTGTAGACCTGGTAGTCTATGT
Organism: Telmatherina bonti; assembly: GCF_933228915.1. Taxonomy (NCBI): domain Eukaryota; kingdom Metazoa; phylum Chordata; class Actinopteri; order Atheriniformes; family Telmatherinidae; genus Telmatherina; species Telmatherina bonti. The sequence continues at coordinate 649,548 of NC_136615.1, forward strand.
AGTCTGTAGACCTGGTAGTCTATGCAGTCTGTAGACCACCTGGTAGTCTATGTAGTCTGTAGACCTGGTAGTCTATATAGTCTGTAGACCACCTGGTAGTCTATGTAGTCTGTAGACCACCTGGTAGTCTATGTAGTCTGTAGACCTGGTAGTCTATGTAGTTTGTAGACCTGGTAGTCTATGTAGCCTGTAGACCTGGTAGTCTATGCAGTCTGTAGACCACCTAGTAGTCTATGCAGTCTGTAGACCTGGTAGTCTATGTAGCCTGTAGACCTGGTAGTCTATGTAGTCTGTAGACCTGGTAGTCTATGTAGTCTGTAGACCTGGTAGTCTATGTAGTCTGTAGACCTGGTAGTCTATGCAGTCTGTAGACCACCTGGTAGTCTATGTAGTCTGTAGACCTGGTAGTCTATGTAGTCTGTAGACCTGGTAGTCTATGTAGTCTTTAGACCTGGTAGTCTATGTAGTCTGTAGACCACCTGGTAGTCTATGTAGTCTGTAGACCTGGTAGTCTATGTAGTCTGTAGACCTGGTAGTCTATGCAGTCTGTAGACCACCTGGTAGTCTATGTAGTCTGTAGACCTGGTAGTCTATGCAGTCTGTAGACCACCTGGTAGTCTATGTAGTCTGTAGACCTGGTAGTCTATATAGTCTGTAGACCACCTGGTAGTCTATGTAGTCTGTAGACCTGGTAGTCTATGTAGTCTGTAGACCTGGTAGTCTATGTAGTCTGTAGACCACCTGGTAGTCTATGTAGTCTGTAGACCACCTGGTAGTCTATGTAGTCTGTGGACCACCTGGTAGTCTATGTAGTCTGTAGACCTGGTAGTCTATGTAGTCTGTAGACCTGGTAGTCTATGCAGTCTGTAGACCACCTGGTAGTCTATGCAGTCTGTAGACCACCTGGTAGTCTATGCAGTCTGTAGACCACCTGGTAGTCTATGTAGTCTGTAGACCACCTGGTAGTCTATGTAGTCTGTAGACCTGGTAGTCTATGTAGTCTGTAGACCACCTGGTAGTCTATGTAGTCTGTAGACCACCTGGTAGACTATGTAGTCTGTAGACCACCTGGTAGTCTATGTAGTCTTTAGACCTGGTAGTCTATGTAGTCTTTAGACCTGGTAGTCTATGTAGTCTGTAGACCTGGTAGTCTATGTAGTCTGTAGACCACCTGGTAGTCTATGTAGTCTGTAGACCACCTGGTAGTCTATGTAGTCTTTAGACCTGGTAGTCTATGTAGTCTTTAGACCTGGTAGTCTATGTAGTCTTTAGACCTGGTAGTCTATGTAGTCTGTAGACGTGGTAGTCTATGTAGTCTGTAGACCTGGTAGTCTATGTAGTCTGTAGACCTGGTAGTCTATGTAGTCTGTAGACCTGGTAGTCTATGTAGTCTGTAGACCACCTGGTAGTCTATGTAGTCTGTAGACCTGGTAGTCTATGTAGTCTTTAGACCTGGTAGTCTATGTAGCCTGTAGACCTGGTAGTCTATGTAGCCTGTAGACCTGGTAGTCTATGTAGTCTGTAGACCACCTGGTAGTCTATGTAGTCTGTAGACCACCTGGTAGTCTATGTAGTCTGTAGACCTGGTAGTCTATGTAGTCTGTAGACCTGGTAGTCTATGTAGTCTGTAGACCTGGTAGTCTATGCAGTCTGTAGACCACCTGGTAGTCTATGTAGTCTGTAGACCTGGTAGTCTATATAGTCTGTAGACCACCTGGTAGTCTATGTAGTCTGTAGACCACCTGGTAGTCTATGTAGTCTGTAGACCTGGTAGTCTATGTAGTCTGTAGACCTGGTAGTCTATGTAGTCTGTAGACCTGGTAGTCTATGTAGCCTGTAGACCTGGTAGTCTATGCAGTCTGTAGACCACCTAGTAGTCTATGCAGTCTGTAGACCTGGTAGTCTATGTAGCCTGTAGACCTGGTAGTCTATGTAGTCTGTAGACCTGGTAGTCTATGTAGTCTGTAGACCTGGTAGTCTATGCAGTCTGTAGACCTGGTAGTCTATGCAGTCTGTAGACCACCTGGTAGTCTATGTAGTCTGTAGACCTGGTAGTCTATGTAGTCTGTAGACCTGGTAGTCTATGTAGTCTTTAGACCTGGTAGTCTATGTAGTCTGTAGACCACCTGGTAGTCTATGTAGTCTGTAGACCTGGTAGTCTATGTAGTCTGTAGACCTGGTAGTCTATGCAGTCTGTAGACCACCTGGTAGTCTATGTAGTCTGTAGACCTGGTAGTCTATGCAGTCTGTAGACCACCTGGTAGTCTATGTAGTCTGTAGACCTGGTAGTCTATATAGTCTGTAGACCACCTGGTAGTCTATGTAGTCTGTAGACCTGGTAGTCTATGTAGTCTGTAGACCACCTGGTAGTCTATGTAGTCTGTAGACCACCTGGTAGTCTATGTAGTCTGTAGACCACCTGGTAGTCTATGTAGTCTGTAGACCACCTGGTAGTCTATGTAGTCTGTAGACCTGGTAGTCTATGTAGTCTGTAGACCTGGTAGTCTATGTAGTCTGTAGACCTGGTAGTCTATGCAGTCTGTAGACCACCTGGTAGTCTATGTAGTCTGTAGACCTGGTAGTCTATGCAGTCTGTAGACCACCTGGTAGTCTATGTAGTCTGTAGACCTGGTAGTCTATATAGTCTGTAGACCACCTGGTAGTCTATGTAGTCTGTAGACCTGGTAGTCTATGTAGTCTGTAGACCTGGTAGTCTATGTAGTCTGTAGACCACCTGGTAGTCTATGTAGTCTTTAGACCTGGTAGTCTATGTAGTCTGTAGACCACCTGGTAGTCTATGTAGTCTGTAGACCACCTGGTAGTCTATGTAGTCTTTAGACCTGGTAGTCTATGTAGCCTGTAGACCTGGTAGTCTATGTAGTCTGTAGACCTGGTAGTCTATGTAGTCTGTAGACCTGGTAGTCTATGCAGTCTGTAGACCACCTGGTAGTCTATGCAGTCTGTAGACCACCTGGTAGTCTATGTAGTCTGTAGACCTGGTAGTCAATGTAGTCTGTAGACCACCTGGTAGTCTATGTAGTCTGTAGACCACCTGGTAGTCTATGTAGTCTGTAGACCTGGTAGTCTATGTAGTCTGTAGACCTGGTAGTCTATGTAGTCTGTAGACCACCTGGTAGTCTATGTAGTCTGTAGACCTGGTAGTCTATGTAGTCTGTAGACCTGGTAGTCTATGTAGTCTGTAGACCACCTGGTAGTCTATGTAGTCTGTAGACCACCTGGTAGTCTATGTAGCCTGTAGACTTGGTAGTCTATGTAGTCTGTAGACCACCTGGTAGTCTATGTAGTCTGTAGACCTGGTAGTCTATGTAATCTGTAGACCTGGTAGTCTATGTAATCTGTAGACCTGGTAGTCTATGTAGTCTGTAGACCTGGTAGTCTATGTAGTCTGTAGACCACATGGTAGTCTATGTAGTCTGTAGACCACATGGTAGTCTATGTAGTCTGTAGACCACATGGTAGTCTATGTAGTCTGTAGACCACATGGTAGTCTATGTAGTCTGTAGAACACCTGGTAGTCTATGTAGTCTGTAGAACACCTGGTAGTCTATGTAGTCTGTAGACCACCTGGTAGTTTATGTAGTCTGTAGACCTGGTAGTCTATGTAGTCTGTAGACCTGGTAGTCTATGTAGTCTGTAGACCTGGTAGTCTATGCAGTCTGTAGACCTGGTAGTCTATGTAGTCTGTAGACCACCTGGTAGTCTATGTAGTCTGTAGACCTGGTAGTCTATGTAGTCTGTAGACCTGGTAGTCTATGTAGTCTGTAGACCACCTGGTAGTCTATGTAGTCTGTAGACCACCTGGTAGTCTATGTAGTCTGTAGACCACCTGGTAGTCTATGTAGTCTGTAGACCTGGTAGTCTATGTAGTCTGTAGACCTGGTAGTCTATGTAGTCTGTAGACCTGGTAGTCTATGTAGTCTGTAGACCTGGTAGTCTATGTAGTCTGTAGACCTGGTAGTCTATGCAGTCTGTAGACCACCTGGTAGTCTATGCAGTCTGTAGACCACCTGGTAGTCTATGTAGTCTGTAGACCACCTGGTAGTCTATGTAGTCTGTAGACCTGGTAGTCTATGTAGTCTGTAGACCACCTGGTAGTCTATGTAGTCTGTAGACCACCTGGTAGTCTATGTAGTCTGTAGACCTGGTAGTCTATGTAGTCTGTAGACCACCTGGTAGTCTATGTAGTCTGTAGACCACCTGGTAGTCTATGTAGTCTGTAGACCACCTGGTAGTCTATGTAGTCTGTAGACCACCTGGTAGTCTATGTAGTCTGTAGACCTGGTAGTCTATGTAGTCTGTAGACCTGGTAGTCTATGTAGTCTGTAGACCTGGTAGTCTATGTAGTCTGTAGAACACCTAGTAGTCTATGTAGTCTGTAGACCTGGTAGTCTATGTAGTCTGTAGAACACCTGGTAGTCTATGTAGTCTGTAGACCTGGTAGTCTATGTAGTCTGTAGACCTGGTAGTCTATGTAGTCTGTAGACCTGGTAGTCTATGTAGTCTGTAGACCTGGTAGTCTATGTAGTCTGTAGACCACCTGGTAGTCTATGTAGTCTGTAGACCACCTGGTAGTCTATGTAGTCTGTAGACCACCTGGTAGTCTATGTAGTCTTTAGACCTGGTAGTCTATGTAGCCTGTAGACCTGGTAGTCTATGTAGTCTGTAGACCACCTGGTAGTCTATGTAGTCTTTAGACCTGGTAGTCTATGTAGTCTGTAGACCACCTGGTAGTCTATGTAGTCTGTAGACCTGGTAGTCTATGTAGTCTGTAGACCTGGTAGTCTATGTAGTCTGTAGACCTGGTAGTCTATGCAGTCTGTAGACCACCTGGTAGTCTATGTAGTCTGTAGACCTGGTAGTCTATATAGTCTGTAGACCACCTGGTAGTCTATGTAGTCTGTAGACCACCTGGTAGTCTATGTAGTCTGTAGACCTGGTAGTCTATGTAGTCTGTAGACCTGGTAGTCTATGTAGTCTGTAGACCACCTGGTAGTCTATGTAGTCTGTAGACCTGGTAGTCTATGTAGTCTGTAGACCTGGTAGTCTATGCAGTCTGTAGACCACCTGGTAGTCTATGTAGTCTGTAGACCTGGTAGTCTATGCAGTCTGTATACCACCTGGTAGTCTATGTAGTCTGTAGACCACCTGGTAGTCTATGTAGCCTGTAGACCTGGTAGTCTATGTAGTCTGTAGACCACCTGGTAGTCTATGTAGTCTGTAGACCTGGTAGTCTATGTAGTCTGTAGACCACATGGTAGTCTATGTAGTCTGTAGACCACATGGTAGTCTATGCAGTCTGTAGACCACCTGGTAGTCTATGTAGTCTGTAGAACACCTGGTAGTCTATGTAGTCTGTAGAACACCTGGTAGTCTATGTAGTCTGTAGACCACCTGGTAGTTTATGTAGTCTGTAGACCTGGTAGTCTATGTAGTCTGTAAACCTGGTAGTCTATGTAGTCTGTAGACCTGGTAGTCTATGCAGTCTGTAGACCTGGTAGTCTATGCAGTCTGTAGACCACCTGGTAGTCTATGTAGTCTGTAGACCACCTGGTAGTCAATGTAGTCTGTAGACCACCTGGTAGTCAATGTAGTCTGTAGACCACCTGGTAGTCAATGTATTCTGTAGACCTGGTAGTCTATGTAGTCTGTAGACCACCTGGTAGTCTATGTAGTCTGTAGACCACCTGGTAGTTTATGTAGTCTGTAGACCACCTGGTAGTCTATGTAGTCTGTAGACCACCTGGTAGTCTATGTAGTCTGTAGACCACCTGGTAGTCTATGTAGTCTGTAGACCACCTGGTAGTCTATGTAGTCTGTAGACCACCTGGTAGTCTATGTAGTCTGTAGACCACCTGGTAGTTTATGTAGTCTGTAGACCTGGTAGTCTATGTAGTCTGTAAACCTGGTAGTCTATGTAGTCTGTAGACCTGGTAGTCTATGCAGTCTGTAGACCTGGTAGTCTATGCAGTCTGTAGACCACCTGGTAGTCAATGTAGTCTGTAGACCACCTGGTAGTCAATGTAGTCTGTAGACCACCTGGTAGTCAATGTATTCTGTAGACCTGGTAGTCTATGTAGTCTGTAGACCACCTGGTAGTCTATGTAGTCTGTAGACCACCTGGTAGTCTATGTAGTCTGTAGACCACCTGGTAGTCTATGTAGTCTGTAGACCACCTGGTAGTCTATGTAGTCTGTAGACCACCTGGTAGTCTATGTAGTCTGTAGACCACCTGGTAGTCTATGTAGTCTGTAGACCACCTGGTAGTCTATGTAGCCTGTAGACTTGGTAGTCTATGTAGTCTGTAGACCACCTGGTAGTCTATGTAGTCTGTAGACCTGGTAGTCTATGTAATCTGTAGACCTGGTAGTCTATGTAATCTGTAGACCTGGTAGTCTATGTAGTCTGTAGACCTGGTAGTCTATGTAGTCTGTAGACCACATGGTAGTCTATGTAGTCTGTAGACCACATGGTAGTCTATGTAGTCTGTAGACCACATGGTAGTCTATGTAGTCTGTAGACCTGGTAGTCTATGCAGTCTGTAGACCACCTGGTAGTCTATGTAGTCTGTAGACCTGGTAGTCTATGTAGTCTGTAGACCTGGTAGTCTATGTAGTCTTTAGACCTGGTAGTCTATGTAGTCTGTAGACCACCTGGTAGTCTATGTAGTCTGTAGACCTGGTAGTCTATGTAGTCTGTAGACCTGGTAGTCTATGCAGTCTGTAGACCACCTGGTAGTCTATGTAGTCTGTAGACCTGGTAGTCTATGCAGTCTGTAGACCACCTGGTAGTCTATGTAGTCTGTAGACCTGGTAGTCTATATAGTCTGTAGACCACCTGGTAGTCTATGTAGTCTGTAGACCACCTGGTAGTCTATGTAGTCTGTAGACCACCTGGTAGTCTATGTAGTCTGTAGACCACCTGGTAGTCTATGTAGTCTGTAGACCTGGTAGTCTATGTAGTCTGTAGACCTGGTAGTCTATGTAGTCTGTAGACCTGGTAGTCTATGTAGTCTGTAGACCACCTGGTAGTCTATGCAGTCTGTAGACCACCTGGTAGTCTATGTAGTCTGTAGACCTGGTAGTCTATGCAGTCTGTAGACCACCTGGTAGTCTATGTAGTCTGTAGACCTGGTAGTCTATATAGTCTGTAGACCACCTGGTAGTCTATGTAGTCTGTAGACCTGGTAGTCTATGTAGTCTGTAGACCTGGTAGTCTATGTAGTCTGTAGACCACCTGGTAGTCTATGTAGTCTTTAGACCTGGTAGTCTATGTAGTCTGTAGACCACCTGGTAGTCTATGTAGTCTGTAGACCTGGTAGTCTATGTAGTCTTTAGACCTGGTAGTCTATGTAGCCTGTAGACCTGGTAGTCTATGTAGTCTGTAGACCTGGTAGTCTATGTAGTCTGTAGACCTGGTAGTCTATGCAGTCTGTAGACCACCTGGTAGTCTATGCAGTCTGTAGACCACCTGGTAGTCTATGTAGTCTGTAGACCTGGTAGTCTATGCAGTCTGTAGACCACCTGGTAGTCTATGTAGTCTGTAGACCTGGTAGTCTATGTAGTCTGTAGACCTGGTAGTCTATGTAGTCTGTAGACCACCTGGTAGTCTATGTAGTCTGTAGACCACCTGGTAGTCTATGCAGTCTGTAGACCTGGTAGTCTATGCAGTCTGTAGACCACCTGGTAGTCTATGTAGTCTGTAGACCACCTGGTAGTCAATGTATTCTGTAGACCTGGTAGTCTATGTAGTCTGTAGACCTGGTAGTCTATGTAGTCTGTAGACCACCTGGTAGTCTATGTAGTCTGTAGACCACCTGGTAGTCTATGTAGTCTGTAGACCACCTGGTAGTCTATGTAGTCTGTAGAACACCTGGTAGTCTATGTAGTCTGTAGACCTGGTAGTCTATGTAGTCTGTAGACCTGGTAGTCTATGTAGTCTGTAGACCTGGTAGTCTATGTAGTCTGTAGACCACCTGGTAGTCTATGTAGTCTGTAGACCACCTGGTAGTCTATGTAGTCTGTAGAACACCTGGTAGTCTATGTAGTCTGTAGAACACCTGGTAGTCTATGTAGTCTGTAGACCTGGTAGTCTATGTAGTCTGTAGACCTGGTAGTCTATGTAGTCTGTAGACCACCTGGTAGTCCATGTAGTCTGTAGACCACCTGGTAGTCTATGTAGTCTGTAGACCACCTGGTAGTCTATGTAGTCTGTAGACCACCTGGTAGTCTATGTAGTCTGTAGACCTGGTAGTCTATGTAGTCTGTAGACCACCTGGTAGTCTATGTAGTCTGTAGACCTGGTAGTCTATGTAGTCTGTAGACCTGGTAGTCTATGTAGTCTGTAGACCTGGTAGTCTATGTAGTCTGTAGAACACCTAGTAGTCTATGTAGTCTGTAGACCTGGTAGTCTATGTAGTCTGTAGAACACCTGGTAGTCTGTGTAGTCTGTAGAACACCTGGTAGTCTATGTAGTCTGTAGAACACCTAGTAGTCTATGTAGTCTGTAGACCTGGTAGTCTATGTAGTCTGTAGAACACCTGGTAGTCTATGTAGTCTGTAGACCTGGTAGTCTATGTAGTCTGTAGACCTGGTAGTCTATGTAGTCTGTAGACCTGGTAGTCTATGCATAGAGCAGGAAACCCTGACATGAACCCAGAGAACCTTCCAGGCTCCAGGAATACCTGTTTGACTTCAGCCTCCTCTTCCTCACTTCCGGGTTGAATGAATAGCTGCCGGACACGCGCCGAACTTTGCCTCTCCCTCACGAAGCCGTGACGTAACTTGTTTAGCTGAATTAAAGAAATAAAAACACATAAATAAAGTTTTGATAAAGTTTTCTGCTCCTGATCACGAGCGCAGTATGCAGCCGCCGCACATGCGCACTGCAGTGTGTTTTGCTTCCGGTTAAGTTTGCTCACTCAGCGTTCTAGTGACGTCATATCCTCCAAAAAACAAAGGTTGGGAGCATAGACATCATATATACGTAGACGCCTCATTGAGCACTGGAGAGTGAACCAGCGCCGCCGCCATATTGGATGGGTCTCCGCTGTCGAGTTTTGCTGCAGCGTCAACGTAGTTTCCCCACAAAACTCTTTTGTGGAACAACGCATACATATATATATATATATATATATATATATATATATATATATATATATATATATATATATATATATATATATATATATATATATATATATGTGTATATATATATATATATATATATATATATATATATATATATATATATATATATATATATATATATATATATATATACTTTTCAACACCAGTCTGAGACAAAATAGAGTCCCAGTGCTGTGGAAAACCTCCTGCCTTGTTCCAGTGCCTAAAAAAACACAACCAGCTGAACCAAGTGACTACAGACCAGTTGCCCTGACATCTCACATCATGAAAGTCCTGGAGAGACTCTTACTGGCTCACCTCAACAAGCAAGTAAACACCTTTCAGGACCCATTCCAGTTTGCATATCGTAATGGACTTGGGGTTGAAGATGCCATCATATACCTGCTCCAGAGAGCACACGCTCATCTGGACCATTCAGGCAGCACTCTGAGGGTCATGTTCTTTCATTTCTCAGTGCTTTTAATACCATTCAGCCTGCTTTGTTATGTGAGAAGCTCCATAAATTCCAGGTGGATACCTCCACAACCACCTGGATCTATGACTACCTCACAAACAGACCACAGTTTGTGAGACTGAAAGGTTGTGTGTCTGAGATGGAGGTCAGCAGCACTGGTGCACCACAAGGAACTGTACTCTGGCCATTCCTCTTCACTCTGTACACCTCAGACTTCCAGTACAACTCTGAGTCCTGTCATCTGCAGAAATACTCTGATGACTCTGCAGTTGTGGGGTGTATCAGGGATGGACAAGAAGCAGAGTACAGAGAACTGGTCAGTCAGTTTGTTAAATGGTGCGGTAACAATCATCTCATATTAAATAGCAGCAAAACAAAAGAGATGATTGTTGACTTCAGGAGGAAGAAGAATAAACAAAGCACTGTTTCCATCCTGGGAGAGGAGGTGGAGGTGGTGGAGGAATACAAGTATCTTGGAGTTCAGCTGGACAACAAACTGGACTGGAAATGCAACACTGACTACATCTACAAGAAAGGTCAGAGCAGACTGTACTTCTTAAGGAAGCTGAGATGGTTTAACGTCTGCACCAAGATGTTGCATATCTTCTAGAAGTCTGTTGTGGAGAGTGCAGTCAGCTTTGCAGCATCTGCTGGGGTAGTAGCATCAGAACCAGAGACTTGAAGAGAATCAACAAACTGATCCAGAAAGCTGCTTCTGTGCTTGGAGTAACTCTGGAGCCGCTGGAGCTGATTGTCCAAAGAAGAATGCTGCACAAGCTGATGAAGATGATGGAGGATTCTTCACACCCTCTCCACAACACAGTGATGAAACAACAAAGTGTGTTCAGTGAGAGGCTTCTTCAGGTCCGATGTAAGACTGAAAGATACAGAAGATCATTCCTGCCAGCAGCCAGCAGCCTCCGGAACAAGACCTCCTCTAGTTATTATTATTATATACTACAATATTTCCCTTTGGGGATTAATAAAGTACTTTTCATTTCATTTCATTATATATATATATATATATATATATATATATATATATATATATATATATATATATATATATATATATGATAATGTAATGTTACTTCTGAGTGCTATATTTTATTATTAAACCTACATAAAATGAAACATCCTGGGTCTAATGTCTTGCTGTTCTGTATACAGCAAAATTTGGATTGTCTTCATTAAATCTTACTCCAAGGTTTTTGGGGATGTTAGCAGCCCTTGTGTACCAGGAAATGTCCCTCAGCAGTCTAAACCTATCGCAGCATAACTAAGGGATAGTCCTCTAGTCCACCCAGTCCTCTAGTCCACCCAGTCCTCCCAGTCCTCCCAGTCTGCCCTTCGTTTGGCTCCAGATCAGCTTAAAACAAAGGCTACCAGAGATGCATCCTAAGCGTCCTCTCCTATCCCAAAGTTAGATAGCTAGTGATCCCTAACTATTGGACTTATCAAAATATTTTAACTTAAAAGCACGTTGTTTTTTAATGTTTTACAGTGATCTGTATCATAACAATATCTCTGCCCTTTGTAACAAACCAAACTGTGAGGAAAAACAGGTAAAAATCCGTGGAGTTCTTGTCGTGGTTGGACCTACACCTTACAAATAAATGCATTGGAGGCGCATGGAGACCCATCCAAGATGGCGGCGCGATGAGACGTCAGCTCCTATAGGCGGCATGATACAATGCAGCGTCTATGTATATATGATGTCTATGTATATGATGTCTATGTTGGGAATCTGACTGTTAGATGGAAAAAAAATCCTCTTTTCTGGTGTGAAATGATAAAAGAAAGAAAAAAAAAAAGGATGAACTCATATTAACACTTAATATGATGAAATCCGCCCTACTCTGCCTGTATTTTCTACTTGAAGTGTAGATGTGTATTCACATGGAAACACATCTAAATACAACATAAGTTTAATTAACATTGTGTCAGTTCTACACTGATAACCGATTCTTGCCTTTTGGTATGCCAAGTTTCTATCCTGGTTAAAACTTTAAATATTCATTTTTGTAGTTCATGTTTCTCCATTACATTAAAATAAAATAAAATTAAAAAATAAAATTTAAAATGGCGAATGATATGGAAGAAGCCCAAAAACCAAAATTCCCTTCCTTTCTTTATACTGTCATACTGCCATATGGTTGTTTCACTTGGCTTCATTAGTAGTTGAGTTCTCAAGTTCTATCCATATTCCTGTTTAACATCTGCTGTTATGAATTTTAGTTCATTGTGTGTTTTGTCTTTAAATGTGAGAGGTATTTGTGATATTATGAAGAGGAAAGCCCTTTCTTTATATTGCAAACAAAAAGATGTTGACATTATAATGCTGCAAGAAACCCACTCTAATGAATTTGATGCCAAGTTCTGGACAAACCAGTGGGGTAAACCAATATATTTCAGCCATGGGAGGAACCATTCAGCAAGGGTAGCTACCCGATTGCATAAATTTAAAGGAGAAGTACTGGAAGTGTTGTGATCCTGTTCCCTGGTGGGCGTGTCTGGCATCCTAACACCTGATCTTCATCTTGGCAATCAGCTGCAGCACTATTTAAGATCCGCCCGGCCTGCTGTTCATCGCCAGATTGTTGAACGTCCTGCGGTACAACTCTCGGCCTGAAAGATTCTTCCCTGTGTGTAGTCCTGATCAATAACCTGTGTGTTTTTTCCCCGTCAGAGATCCTGCCTGTTTGCCCGATTGCTGTCCTGCCGCTTGCCTGCCTGCCTGCCTGCCTGCCTGCCTGCCCGCCCGCCTCTCTATCCGCTAGGTTTACCTCCTCGCTTGTCTGCCTGCCGACTAAACCTATTTTCCGCATCCACCTGGGAAAGAATCAAAGATCAGAAGGAAGCAAATAAATTATTGTTGAAACTCCAAGCCGAGTCCGCATGTGAATTCTCCGCACTTGACGTCAACCTAACAGGAAGTTTGTATGTCAGGAGAAGGTAGATGGTTGTTCACGGTTATAAAACAAGACAATTGTATATTTATTTTAGGTAATATTTATGGTCATAACTCTCATCCTTCTAACAAAACACTTTTTTCTTTAGTTGCCAATAACATGACAAATCTGTATGAAAAATACAAAGAGTCTCATGTTATTCTTGGTGGTGATTTTAATGAATGTCTTGATGTGAACCTGGATGGTTTTCCATCCAGAGTAACCCAAGATACCTTAAAAAATAATTTGCTTTTATCCTTGTGCTCAGATCATTCTTTGGTTGACAGCTGGCGTTTTTTCCATCCTAACATAGCTGACTTCACTTGGTCTAACAGCAATGGAACCTTAAAGTCTAGAATTGATTTGTTTTTAATGTCATCCTCAGCTTTACAATTTGTTCATGATATCTCTCATTCAACAGCTCCACTCTCTGATCACAAACACGTTTTAATCAAACTTAATGCTCACAAAAACTCCTCCTTAAGAGGATATTGGAAATTTAATAACTGTCTATTAAAAGATCAAGAATTTAATATAAATGTGAAAGAGCTTATTGATGAAATATTTGATGATCTCAGTATAAACAAAAATGGGAATTTTTCAAATAGAAAACCAGAAGTATTGCTATTAAAAGATCCAAAGAAAGTAAAGCGCAAAGAAATGAAAAAATTGAAAATCTGATACATAGATTGGACATTCTAATGACTAACCCTATTCTTACAGAAAAACAAAATTTAGAAATAAAAGATATCAGTCTACAAATAGATAAGCACCATATAGAACTGGCTAAGGGCGCTTTTATTAGATCAAGAGCCAAATGGCTGGAGGAAGGCAAAAAAAACTCAAATGACTTCTTTTCATTAGAAAAACACAACGCACAGAGGAAAACTTTGTCATCTCTTCATATTGATGGAGTAATCTGTACTGACCCCCCAAAATATCTCAACATATCTTTAAATTTTATGATGATCTCTACTCTTCTAATTTTAACCAAGACAGCTGTAACTCCTTTTTTAGTAAATTTGAAAATAAAATCCCTACAATCTGTGACAATTATAAAAATACTTGTGACTCTAATATTACTTTAAATGAAATAGAAAAAGCTTTGCAGTCAATGAAGAAAGGAAAAGCTCCAGGTATAGATGGACTCTGTTGAATTCTATTAGCATTTTGGGGATTATATTAAAAATTCTCATTTTAGTTTGTACAAACCCTGTCTAGAAGAAAAGGAAATGACAACAGCAATGAAACAGGGAATAATCTCCCTTATTCCTAAACCTGGAAAAGATGTGCATACAATTGACAATTGGCGTCCAATCACCCTTTTGACCATTGACTACAAAATTTTATCTCTAGTTCTTGCAAATAAATTAAAATTAGGCTTAAAGGATATAATCTCAGAAACACAGTCAGGCTTCCTGAAGAATCGTCATATAACAAACAATATTCGGCTACTTGACATACTCTACTATTCCAACTTTGTGCAATCTAATGCTCTCATCCTCTTTCTTGACTTTTCTAAAGCCTTTGACACCATAGAACATTCATTCATATTACAAACTCTTAAATCGTTTGGTTTTGGTACCTCTTTTATTAACTCAGTTAAAATGCTTTACAAAGGAATTAACAGTTCTATAATCATTAATTATAACACATCTCAAAGGTTTATGGTTAAACGTGGGGTTAGACAGGGTTTTTAAATCTCTCCCTTTTTATTTTTGCTTGCCACAGAATTATTTACACTATACATCTTGAATGAATCTGGCATTGAAGGAATTTCTTTCTTTGAAAGGAATATTAAAATTGCTCAACTGGCTGATGATACCACTTTATTTTTAAAAAAACAAATCACAATTACCGCAGGCTCTTAAACTGGTAAAAGTATTTTCTGCTGCTTCTGGTCTTAATCTAAATCTTTCCAAATGTGAACTATTACCAGTATTTGACTGCAGCTTGAAAATATTCCAATCAAAGATTCAGTTAAGTACTTAGGTATTCACCTTATCCCCTCCCTGAGCCGTCACCTTATCATGGTGGAGGGGTTTGTGCGTCCCGAAGATCCTAGCAGCTATGTTGTCGGGGGCTTTATGCCCCTGGTAGGGTCACCCATGGCAAACAGGTGTCTAGGGGAGGGACCAGACCAAGCACGGCTCATCGACCCCTATGATGACGACCAACCTGGGCATGAATGTTCCCTTGCCCGGACGCGGGTTACCGGGACCCCCCTCTGGAGCCAGGCCTGGAGGTGGGGTACGAGAGCGAGCGTCTGGTGGCCGGCACTTCGCCCATGGGGCCCGGTCGGGCTCAGCCTGAAAGGGTTACATGGGCCCCACCTCCCGTGGGCTCACCATCTGCGGGAGGAGCCGTAGGGGTCGGGTGCAATGTGAGCTGGGCGGCAGCAAGGGGCGGGGACCCTGGCGGTCCGATCCCCGGCTGCAGAAGCTGGCTCTAGGGACGTGGAACGTCACCTCTCTGGTGGGGAAGGAGCCTGAGCTTGTGCGTGAGGTTGAGCGGTTCCGGCTAGATATAGTTGGACTCACCTCGACGCATGGCTTGGGCTCTGGAACCAGAACCCTCGAGAGGGGCTGGACCTTCTTCCACTCTGGAGTTGCTCATGGTGAGAGGCGCCGAGCAGGTGTGGGCATTCTCATCAGCCCCCAGCTTGGTGCCTGCACGTTGGGGTTTACCCCGGTGGATGAAAGGGTAGTTTCCCTCCGCCTCCGGGTGGGGGGACGGGTCCTGACTGTTGTCTGTGCTTATGCACCGAACAGCAGTTCAGAGTACCCACCCTTTCTGGAGTCCTTGGAGGGAGTGCTGGAGGGTGCTCCTTCTGGGGACTCCATTGTTCTGCTGGGGGACTTCAATGCTCACGTGGGCAATGACAGTGAGACCTGGAGGGGAGTGATTGGGAGGCATGGTCCCCCCCTCTGAACCCAAATGGTGTTTTGTTATTGGACTTCTGTGCTCGTCATGGATTGTGCATAACGAACACCATGTTCCAACATAAGAGTGTTGTGGTGGAAAATACTCTGGTCTTGAGAAGTTGTAATACATCTAAGAGTCAACTGTCTTCTTACAATGAACATTTTATTATAAACTAATACAAGCACACGCTGGAGCTTGGAGAGAGAACGCTCTCTGCAGATGCTGAAGTAACACCCGATTATAAACCATGCTTAACTCCTCCTAGTTGCTGGGCAGACCACAGAAAACAATCATTCTCTCCTTCGAAGCTAAACTGAGCTCACTAAGCATCAATCACTCACTATATTACTTTATTACCTTTAACCTTTAGACAACTGGTCAACCAAGCAGCTGACAAAAAAAGATGTCCTGCAGGAAACTCTTCCTGTCTCAGACTTTGTCTGCACATTCCAGACAAGGATCATATGACTTAAAGAAAGCTTTGTGCATTGACACAAAACACAGCAGGATCACAGCAAATCAATGCATATATGTCTAATACTTAATACAAACCAAAACCCATAATAATTTCTCCAACACTCTCCCTCCTCTTGGTCCTACAGGACCAACAATAAGAAGAGAAATTGTTATCAGAACGCAAAAATACATACAGAAGACAACATTCTCAAAACATCAGGAGCCTCATGCCTATAAGGTTTTAAAAGAATCTTTCAGAAATTACAATAGTGAGGAGCCATTCACTTCAGCTTCAAAATCTCAGTCTAAGGATAAATGTAAGAAAAGTGGAAACAAATCATTCCTCTTTTAGGGGGTGACAGAGGTGTAGTGAAGACACTGTCGGCGTTCTGGTGGGACTTGGCATGTCACAGTCGCAGTGGAGCGCTTCTTTCACCTCTCACTGATCTTGCTTGAGAGCGAAGGCTGGTCTTCAGGCGTGAGAGTAGACTATCTCACTTACCCACGCAACCACAGGGATTATTCTGCCCTTTGTTGGGTGGTGCGTTATTCTTCTGTAATTTCAGACTGAAGAGCTTCAGGAGGTTCAAGCAATCTGTAGTGCCATGCAGCTCACTCTGCGACCTTTACCACTGTCTGGGTCGTCAGGAAAACCTGAAATGGCCTAAACCATCGATGTTGGTTCCAGCGCTGATGTTTAAAGCTTCTTATCAGGACAAAATCTCCAGGCTGAAGTGAATAGAGCTGCGTAGATGCTGATTCATGAAGGGCAGCTTTCACCTGTGTGCAAATGCCTGAAAAGGGTTCTTATGAGGTTAGGACAGTATGTTAAAACATTACTTTCACACAGAGCTGTGTCTGAACAGGCAGTCTTGGAAGGAACCATGCCCACTTGGGTGAGGGTCCTGCAAAAAGAATCACAAAAAAGCCCATGTTTCCATGTTACGCATGCGCATGTACATCAGAACCAGAGAAAGTACTTTTGGTCCAAGGAAGACCTGAAAAGAGAGCCAGAAGGAAATTTCCCCGTCTGCAACCTGTGGGAGGAAAACATTCAGGAAAATGGCATCCAGAAAGTCATTCATAAGAGAGCGCCAAAACATGGACTTGTTTTCAGCTAAAGAGTAAGCTCAAGTAATGAGAACTGAGACGGGAGAGCTGCAGCCTCCACCGCGTCACAGTCAGAGCAAACAGTATCAAAAGGAAAATCAAGTCAGGGTCAACTAGAGGTCGGTCAGGGGCCAGGCCTGGGGGGTGCAGAGGATAGTCAGTTTCAGCTAAACAGTCATGGAGTAAAACATGAACAATACAAAGCAACAGTTAGGGCCACTCAGTTATCTGGTAGGTAAGCATTCAAAGTAACCAAATTCATTTAATTACTTATTGCAAAGTTCCTATCAGGTAGTCTCATCTTAACCAACAACCAGAAAAATCCTCTAGTACTGCATAGCAGGACATGTGTCAAACTGGACTCCCAGCAGTCTGACCAACACTTATCCATGCTGGAATTTCCTTTCTGATTTACTGCTCGTGTTGTTTATGTCATGTCTGCTAAATGACAGAAGCAGAACCACACTGAAGAATCTCTGCATATATTAAATAAAGCTCATTCAGAACTGTTGATTTAATCAGTAATGTAGTCTAGTTTAGTCTCATGGTTTACTCTGGTTTGTCTCTCCCAGACTCCAACAGACCCATTCAGGAGCAACACACACAAAACTGAGATCATGATAAGACTGGCTTTCTATTCCAAATATATTGTAAACATAAGCATAAGCATAAAGCAACAAGATGTAAACCCATCTTTAACAGCTGGACTTCAGGTACTGAACAGCCAGAGACCTTCAGGTCATAATAAAGCTGTTTGTTTTCTATGTACATTTGAACTAAAGCAGCATTTAGAACCAAACTTCTAATACTGATGGCAAAACTGTTTTCATCTACAACAACACGACGCACACATGTACGTGCACACACTCACAGCAGCACGTCTTCCTTTATGATTTTAATGCAAACGTGTGTAACAGAAAAGGCCAAGGCTAACGGTTTAGCATAGTTAGCTTAACTTTGGAAGTATCAATACTGTTACAAATAATCTGCCTCATATTCATGTTATTTTGAGGACATACAGGGCTTAAATGACTTGTTTGTTTACTTATTAAGCGTGTTAACTAAGAGACTGGTCTGTTTACTGGCAGCCATCGCAAGAGTTGCTTCTACTCTTTAAACAAAAATCATCTGATGTGTATTTTAACCGCTGAGCATATCTGCTTTAATTCAAAATAATGAATTCTGATTAGGGATAAAACACCAGCTGTCAGCAAATAAAACACGGAGATTGTTGTACTTGTGTTGCATTCACTGAAGTCGGGAAATTACAAAGCTACCTTCTTATTTAATGTCATATAGCGGCTTATTTTTTCTCTTTTTTTTGTTTTCTCTTGACATCTATTCTGTCTCAAACATTAAAAACTTAGTATTCATCACTTTTTTTTAAAAATCTATTTATTTTCCTATAAAGCATAGCGTGCCAGAAGTTAACTTGTCTGTATGAACTGTTCAGCTTCCCTGCAGCAGAGCAGAGATGTCTGTGACATTGTTCAGTTGCAGAAGTCTGCAGGAGTGCAAAATTTTATACATGCTCATAAATGTGGTATAAAGCTAAGCAGAAACAGTGAGTAAATGTTTGGTTGTAGGGCCTCATTCCTTGGCCTGGTCTTGTGGATAATCATTCAGCTCGTATCACTCGATCTGCTCAGGAGTCAGACGCGCCACAGCCACCATGCTCTCCTCCAATCAGCATACAATCAGAAATTCATGCCAGGAAGTGCCCGACACATGTTCATCAAAGCTTCCTGGTAGATAAATCAGGTTCATATGTGTAATTAATTAAGAGTAATATGTAAAGGATCAGAGAGTGGGCAAAAGTTCCAGGAAGCAGATCCAGGTTTTCCACAGAGAACTGAGTGAACCCAACAGTCTTTCTGACAGAATCAGGGTGCAGCTTATTCCAGAAAACATCATCTGACTCTGTAGTCGGGGTGGGACTTGTGCTGCCTGCCGGCCACATTGTTAGTCTTTTACTTCCAGAAAATCCCACAACTGAAACACAGTCTGAGGACAAGGAGGATCCATCACCTCCAGAGGTCAAAGGTGAAAATCCAGCTCACATGTCCACCATAGGAGCCATATCCACACTGTTCACAGTCACAACCAACAGGGCTCTGCCAGACCCTCTGGTTCTGGGATCTCCAGGCCATCAGCAGCGGCCGGGTCCCTGCAGCCACATCTGCATATCAGGTTCTGCTCCAGGACTCAGAGCTGACACAGAAGGGAGGTGGAATGATGCTTTAGGTTGTAGGGACCGTTTCTGCTCCAGTCTCCTGACTGACCACATGTGTGACACCCAGAACTCTGCAGTGACCCGGATCAAGAACTCACTCTCCCCCAGCCCCTCCTCTGAATCCCCTCAGGCAGGATAGACAATTTTAGGACCCTGTGGACCAAGCTGCATGCTGACAAGGGTTTAGAAGGGAACGCTGCAATGTGTCCAACACCATACAGCAGACGAGCTTTTGAGACTGAACCATTTGGTCATGTGGTGTATTTTCTTCTCCAGTAAGGGGAAAATAAAGATCATAGCCTCATAATTATAATAGTTTTCTTCTGAATCCTGTGGCAAACATATTATGTGGACCATGTTCTGTGCTGTGAACATCATGTAACTTGAATATTACATTGTAATTGTGTGTGTGAGACTATATTGTCAGTGGATTCATAACTCAATTCTCTCCTGGGAAAGCTGAACATGATCTTGCTAAGAAGATACACTTGTTCTGAGAACTTCTCTTCTCGCCGTTAGCTCACATTTAGCTAAAGTGAATTTATTGCAAGAGAAATTTACTCTAGCAAAGTTACGTTGGTTCACCATTCCTATTTTAAGGTCAAGAATTTTCTTTTTTTCCTAACATTATGCTTATTTTCAGCATCCTTCAGCTGCATTATTCATTTCCAGTTTATCTAGATTTATTTAGACATGCTAGGTGTAAATTTATAATTGCAGTAGTAAAGGAATAAAAATCACCTTATGAATGTCTGAAAGGGAAAAGACAGAAACCCAAGCTTATTGCCTACACAATGTACAGTAATTTAACATAATAAGTTCCTAATACTATAAATCACATCTCTCACATTTCTGATTTTTCATTCTTAATATGTTGTTGCTCTTTAAAATGTTCTCAGGTGATAATAAAGAACTGCTTTTCCTTAGGAAAAGGTTCCACATTCATACAGGGAGTGGCTTTTATGCTCTTATAAAAGCTTTAGGAAGAAAAGCACAAGCAGCTATTTTACACAGGATTTATATGTTTGTTTCTGCCTAACATGCTATGACATCATCTCCTTCAGTGAGCAGAAGGCCTTTAATGAACACACTCTTTTCCTCACTTCCCTCTCTCATACATTTTTTGTTGTTTGTTTTTTTTCTCTTACTGCAGTAAATTAGATTTTACACAAACAATTCACTTCAACAGTTGGATGAATGCATGTGAATGGGTCGTGCCCCCACGTTTGTCTACCCCCACACAAGCTTCTAGGCTCTCCTGCGAGAGTCCGGTGTGGCTTCACAAGACGTGGTTTTAATTCTCCACACAATCAATCCAATCAAGTTTAACACAGGAAATTTTACACAACCACCCCAGTTTCCCCTCACATGAAGACAGAGATTTCAACTTCTTAATGGTGCTGTACATCAACCTCCTACTGCAAAGGAACTAGTTCTGTTTGCAGCGGATGTACACAGAGGGTCAATCCCACACCTTTGTAGAATTATCAGGCAAAATTCTCAATGTCTCCAGAAACCAGCCCACACAGTTTCTTCTCTGTTCCTCCTCACTCAAGATGGCTTTCCTCTCAGTTTTCTAACTCAAGGTTGGCCTGGTCTTGCTTCTCGAGCTCACAGGACTTACTGACTAATTTACTGGTCTCGGTCTTGTAACTCACAAGATTTACTGGTCTGGTCTTGCTACGTCTAGCTCACAGCACTTACGACTTGGTCTTGTTACTCACGATTTTTAACTTAAACTTTAACCTAAACTTGACTTAAACTCACAGGATTTTATTTATGACGTCAACCTGATCTCGTCTTAAGTTATTCTCTTATCCCTTGAGTTATTCTTTCGATGAGGAGGTGAGGAGGAGAATCCCTGTCACAATGAGAATAATGAAGACAATTGACCACAAAACAGAAAAATATTGTGATTATTAATTAAGATATTGATTATTAATTTGTGATAAATTTCTAGTAATGTTTGACTCCAGTTTGAGTCTGAAAATTAATGTAAATTTAGAATAACACTTCTCACCATTGTCTTTTCACACTGGTTCAGAAGGAGTCCTGGCGTAGTCGACCACGGGTGGGAGAAAGACGTCCTGTCCTCTGAAATTCTCTAATTGAGGTTCTTAGGATGAATCTGTGGATTCAGGTGGCCAACCCGTCTATCCCCAACCTGGGCGGACTGACGCAGGATCCCGAGACGAGCCCCCAAAAACTGTGGTGGAAAATACTCTGGTCTTGAGAAGTTGTAATACATCTAAGAGTCAACTGTCTTCTTACAATGAACATTTTATTATAAACTAATACAAGCACACGCTGGAGCTTGGAGAGAGAACTCTCTCTGCAGATGCTGAAGTAACACCCGATTATAAACCATGCTTAACTCCTCCTAGTTGCTGGGCAGACCACAGAAAACAATCATTCTCTTCCTGACCTTTAACCTTAAGCAACTGGTCAACCAAGCAGTTGACAAAAACAGATGTCCTGCAGGAAACTCTTCCTGTCTCAGACTTTGTCTGCACATTCCAGACAAGGATCATATAACTTAAAGAAAGCTTTGTGCATTGACACAAAACACAGCAGGATCACAGCAAATCAATGCATATATGTCTAATACTTAATACAAACCAAAACCCATAATAATTTCTCCAACAGTGTCCATATGTACACCTGGCATCAGAACTCCCTGGGCCGCAGTTCGATGATCGATTTTGTAGTCGTATCGTCGGACCTGCGGCCACATGCCTTGGACCCTCGGGTGAAGAGGGGGGCGGAGCTGTCAACTGATCACCACCTGGTGGTGAGTTGGCTCAGATGGTGGGGGAGGAAGCGGGTCAGATCTGGCAGGCCCAAACGTGTTGTGAGGGTCTGCTAGGAACGTCTGGCTGAGTCCCCCGTCAGAGCGAACTTCAACTCCCACCTTCAGCAGAGCTTCAACCATGTCCCGAGTGAGGCGGTGGACATTGAGTCCGAATGGGCTGTGTTCCGTGCCTCTATTGCTGAGGCGGCCAGCCGGAGCTGTGGCTGTAAGGTAGTTGGTGCCTGTCGTGGCGGTAATCCCAGGACTCGTTGGTGGACACCAGCAGTGAGGGATGCCGTCAAGCTGAAGAAGGAGTCCTATCGGGCCTTCTTGGCCTGTGGGACTCTGGAGGCAGCTGATGGGTACCGGCGGGCTAAGCGGCATGCGGCTTCGGCTGTCGCCGAGGCAAAAACTCGGGCATGGGAGGAGTTCGGCGAGGCCATGGAGAAAGACTTCTGGTCTTCTAATATTTACCCAGTTAACGTTGTTATATCCAAATATTTTAATATAACCAATAAATGCTCCTTTTGTGAGGCAGAAAATGAAACTGTAACACATTTACTTTTTGATTGCGAGAAAACAAAATATTATTTAACTGTTCTCAAAAGTCACCTATTTGATGGCCTGAACCTTGTGTACTCCTTTAAACTAATCGATATCATTTTCTATTATGAAAATCCCAACAATAAACCTCTTGAACATGTAGTTAACTATTTCATATTACAAGCCAAATTTTTATTCATAAACAAAGATTTCTCAAACAACAACTGCTGTTTCCCTTATTCCAAATAGAAATGAACTCACTTTTTAAATCTCTGAAACTCCTCAATAACAATATGAAGAACATGAGGTTTCTCAGTTTTCATGAAAAAATGTTTAATTGTGTAGATCCCTTCTCTTCATAATTTATACTTTCCATTTCACTGTCACATTAAATTGGACCCTCTCATGTCTTTATTTTTTCAAGTTGAACTCTAATTAATTTGAATGTAACCTTGTTTGTCTTATATGTTTTGACCTATTGTACAAATTTTTATCAATACTGAATATATGATCTGTATTTTTGTTTGATTCAATAAAGTTTTGTTTAAAAAAAAAAAAAAAAAAAAAAGAATCTGACTGTTGTGTTTTCTGAAACTGGTGGAAAAGTTCTGTTTCCTGATTAATTCCTTCTGTTCTGTTTGGATCAGAAGGATTGGATCTATGATCCAGTTCCGGTTCCTGGTGAAATTCTGCAACCCATACATTCTGTTTGGATGTCTGGGTGTTTGGATGTCTGGGTGTATGGATGTCTGGGTGTTTGGATGTCTGGGTGTATGGATGTCTGGGTGTTTGGATGTCTGGGTGTTTGGATGTCTGGGTGTTTGGATATCTGGGTGTTTGGATATCTGGGTGTTTGGATGTCTGGGTGTTTGGATGTCTGGGTGTATGGATGTCTGGGTGTTTGGATGTCTGGGTGTTTGGATGTCTGGGTGTATGGATGTCTGGGTGTTTGGATGTCTGGGTGTTTGGATGTTTGGATGTCTGGGTGTATGGATGTCTGGGTGTTTGGATGTCTGGGTGTTTGGATGTCTGGGTGTTTGGATGTCTGGGTGTATGGATGTCTGGGTGTTTGGATGTCTGGGTGTATGGATGTCTGGGTGTTTGGATGTCTGGGTGTATGGATGTCTGGGTGTTTGGATGTCTGGGTGTTTGGATGTCTGGGTGTTTGGATATCTGGGTGTATGGATGTCTGGGTGTTTGGATATCTGGGTGTTTGGATGTCTGGGTGTTTGGATGTCTGGGTGTATGGATGTCTGGGTGTTTGGATGTCTGGGTGTTTGGATGTCTGGGTGTATGGATGTCTGGGTGTATGGATGTCTGGGTGTTTGGATGTCTGGGTGTTTGGATGTCTGGGTGTTTGGATGTCTGGGTGTTTGGATGTCTGGGTGTATGGATGTCTGGGTGTTTGGATGTCTGGGTGTATGGATGTCTGGGTGTATGGATGTCTGGGTGTATGGATGTCTGGGTGTTTGGATGTCTGGGTGTTTGGATATCTGGGTGTATGGATGTCTGGGTGTTTGGATGTCTGGGTGTTTGGATGTCTGGGTGTGGAGGACTTAGATATACTCTACGTGTTGAAGTGTAGGAAGCCAGAACCCAAAGCTCAAACAAAGAAGTTTAAACAGATTTATTGAAATAATGATGGTGTTGAAGGTGGTCTCACTTAGTCTGATCTTCAGGAAGTCTGGAACACAACAGAGATGAACCAAAAACAGGGGTGAGATAATACTGGAGTAGCCAAGAAATGAATGTTTAGCAGGAGATGGGAATTAGGCAGCCTCAGAGTCGTCCTCCAGAGCAGGGAAACAATCTTCACAATGCAGAATCTTAAGATCCAAAACCAGTCCAGGGTCCACACCAAAAGACACGAGCAAGCAGAAGAAATCCAAGGAGCAAGCAAGAGGCAGCATCAGATTCAGGCAGGGTTCAGCATCAGGAGATCCGTTCATACCAATCAGGGCGCAGCGAAGACGGTGTTCAGGGACAGGCAGACCAGGTTTTCTCTCAGGGACATGAACAAGGTGTGGTAGCTTTAGAAAAGACAGACAATGTCGTACCGAGGCCAGAACAGGTGAGGAATATCAGCAATCAGGCAGAGTCCAGCTGGATAAGGAGTAGAAACCATGACACCAAGAAGAGATGAGGCATTTCAGATGCACAGGACCAAGTGCACAGCCATCCTAAAATCTGTTCTAGCACCACATTTCAGAGAGGAGGAAGATATTGGTGAGTCTCCACCTGGACGAATCCACGGACATGTCAGCTCCTCTGCATATGAGTGAAGGTTTGTCTGTGGGGCTTGTTGAGCTTTTCAGCGCTGATGCTCATGGAATATCAGACGTCTTTCCTGCATGGATGTGGCCCGGACAGACAACATATGGTTCCGATCGCTACAGATGGTGGAAGTGTTACGGTTGGAAATAATCACTCGGCCCAGTTTGCAGGTACATCGCTGTGTTTGCCACTCACTGGATATTGTTGCTAATAAAACTATGCAACTTCTTCCAAGCAGTCTGGAACATATGATGAGAGAAACCTACAACTAGTTTGCACATTCAGCAAAACGCCAGAGGAACCGTGACTACCAAGCTATTCATGACGGTGGCGGTGGACTGAGGTTCAGATCCTGAGCTCAACGCGCTGGATGGTCTCAGACTAGACCAAAAGAATTGTAGATCAGGAAGACGCCCTCAAACTGCACTTTTGTTTGGAACCAAGTGCAGAACACTGCGATGCAGACCAACCTTTCAATGACATGTACCATGACAAATCAAGCAGCTTGGACATGAACTTTCTCCAGACCAAGTTGATGGACATTAAAACTGTGAATAGATATTTCCAGCTGGAAACGGGAGATCCGCTGGCTGTTTTTAGGGAACTTGACAGACTACATATTGACACTGAGGAGAGTTGTGAAGCCCAGTGTGAACAGCGACAGTCTCGCCGTCAGTCATCCAGCCTGTCGCACCAGGACCTGGGTTCCTCATCCCAACAGCTGGAAGCCGCTACATTAGCGCCAGGAGAAAAGGAGAACATTTCAGCACGCTGTTTTGATTTTGTTAGAGGTGCTGATACAGTATCAGATCCTGCATCCATGGAAAGACTCTGCAAACTGGACCCTTTCAGTCCGAAGGTGGTGATGCAACAATCAATAGGCCAGGAGTAAAAGACTTGCCTGCTGAGTTTCTCTCATGTTCGGTGGACGCCTTGGAGAGCCAGTGGAGAAACGTTGCGTCAGCCGGCATCTTTTGGCTGGAGGTCGAGGCATCTGAAGATGCTGGAGGAAACCAGTGTTGGCCACGGCGAGCGTTTCCCTGGGCGACGCTGCTAAAGGATGACACCAGAGATGGCGTGGGATTACAGCTTCTTTCCAGCCTCATGGGTGTCGCTGTGGCCTGAGCAGAAACGTTCCAACCTCCCCGCCAGCTGTTGGGAAGAGGGATGTATTCGCCAGCTGACGGGCTTCCAGTGACGTTCCCATCTTATTGTAAAGACTGAAGCCGATTCTGCGGATAGCTAAGCTGATTTTTATGTATCATGATCCCACTTACTAATTTTTCATTAATCTCAGTTAATGATCCATTCATTCATGATTCAACCTACTTTTTGTGGTTGTGTGTTTGGAATATTAGATCCTTCAGCTGCGCTGTGACCCAGGTGTTTTCAGCACCGCGTGGAAAGAGCTGCTAGCATCCCGAGCGACGCTTAAAGCATAGCAATGGTGTGTTTGGGTTACTGTGCTCTTCGTTGGTTTCAATTTGTGAGAAAATATTTATCTACCGTTCATCTGTAGCCATTTGATGCAGGTAGGATCTTTATGTTTTCTATTGTCTGTGTAAATATTTGACAGTTTTCCACTGGTGTCTGGCAACTTGGTGGTTTGGGCTGGTTTTTATTGGACTGGTGGGGTTTAAAGCCATCATCGGGCTGGAAACTGTTAATCCCATCTGGCAACACTGAAGGATCGGTGCTGGACAAACCTGGACTGAAGACCCAACCTCGGATAAAATGAAAGAAAATTCAGTCTTCTTTCAAAGAAAATCTTTTCACACGACGTCGTCTTGAAGAAAAAAAGAGATTAAAGGAGCTTGGACCCGGCCAACCGGATTGTAAACCCAGCAGCAGGCAAGCGACCGAGGACACAGTTCCACTTCAGACTTTTCCCGCCGCTGGTATAAGGACGGCCAGCTGGACGTGACGTTAGCAAAGCCTTTTCCTTGCGGTTCGTGCACCTGGACCGGGAGACGTCAGGAGGACCCGGTTCGACGCGTGGGAGACTTTTCCTTGACTCTCCATCATTTAGGATGGAACGGAAGCAGCTGTCAGGGATGTTTGCTCCATTGCCGTGGCAACGGCTTAGGTTGGAGCGTGAGAACGGCGGTGTTTTATCGAGAGGATAGATTTAATCCGGAGTCCTGCGGGAGGAGGCAGGATGTGTCCCTAAGTCTTTCTGCTGGCCGTTTTCTCCTCGCCATCACGCCACGACTGACTGTAACCATGGCAATCACAACGCCTCAGTCCATCACGGCGGGCTCCCATCGGCAGCTACGTCTGCGCCGACTGTGTGGTCGTTTGTCTCGCGCTGCATTCATGGTCAGTCCGGACATCCGGGCTTTGGCCTCCATGCTGCCATCGTTCAGTTTGATCAGCTGATCAGAAGAAGCTGAAGAGTTACAGAACGACGGACACCCAGCGACCAATCAGAGGCTTTATTCACTGAAGTGTGTGTGTGTGTGTCACAGCAGGGCACTCTTTATGTATGATAGCAGACACAGTGATTGGTTAAAAGAAGACTGTAGCTCCGCCCACCCGGCTTCCAGTGTGGACGAGAGGCGGAGCAGCGCTGCCATGGCAACAGCATCCTGCGACACCTGGTGGAGGTGGAGCTGAAAACAAACAAACAGCTGATGGTAAACAGGACGTTTCGCAGTCAATCGTACGGCTGTGTTCTGATTGGCTGACCTTCAGAAAGAGCGCCAGGTAACCATGAACCAGGTCGAAGTCCCGCCCACTCAGCAGCATGCTGTCAATCATCTGGATGAAGGCGAGCAGCAGGCTGTTGGCTCCACCCCCCTCTGATGCCAGACAGCTGAGCTCCACGGAGACCGCCGCCGGCCCACAGTCTTTCAGGAGACGCAGCGGCACATCAACTGCGAGGTATTGATCAGGTATAAGATCCAGACAAAACCAAACGCGTGTTTTTCAGAGCAGGACTCACATGATCCGGATACAAGACCCGATTCCAGAGCAGAACTGAACTGGGACTTCTGGGACAGAGAACCCCATGACCGAACCTTGGACTGAAACGGGAAACACCACCATATTTACACATTCAGAAAGCATCCAGGGGGCGGGGCCTGGGCTCTGATTGGCTTCACCTGTTTGTCCTGATCTGTTGCCGTTGCCAACGAGAACTGAGGCGTGAGGCCGGGAACCGTGGGCAGAAAGAAGGGAGCAGTAGGCGGAGCCACTGGCGGTGCCGTGGGTTTGTTCCTTCTCTGTAAACATCATTAAACCAACAACAAGAAACAACATGAAAACAATAACATCAACATTCCTGCTACGCGCTCCGTCAGCTGACTGCTCACCTTGATGTCATCCAGGTGCAGCAGACTTTTCCACCGAGAGTCCGGCAGCAAGGACAGCGTCACAAGCTCCACCCCCAGCTGCTCAGCTGACAAGTACACGTCATCTGCCTCCTCCGACATCGCTTCCTGTTCACTGTTCTCCACGGTGACACCAGGCAGCGTCTCCTCGGCTGGTTGGTAGTCAACTGGCAGGGGGCGGAGTCTCACAGGGCCACAAAGACTCCGATTGGTCCTGAGGAGGGAGAGCTGCACTGTGACTGGCTGATACGGGACTCAAACACACAGCAGTAATGACAGGCTGCTCTGTGATTGGTTCAGACCAAAGGTAAATGCCCAGACTGTCCACGTGAGCCGTCGCCAGGAAGTCTCCGGTCGGTGACATGGACACGCCCACGGGTGCCATGGCAACAAGGAAGCAATCAACCAAACTGAGGAAAGAAGAAGAAGAAGGAGGTTACTGTTCCGATGAGAACCGGAGATTCAGTTTCATCTTCATCCTGCTGCGTCCAGAAAAAAAAAGATTCTTAAAACGGCGTTGACGTCTCAGAGTTTCAGATGGTCCGGTCAGATCACGTCACTCAGACTGCAGAGGTTGTCGAAAAACCCAAAGTCACCAGTGTAGTGGTCCATTGATCTCCAATTGGTTCTACTTAGTTGTTAATGTGTGGTAATTTAAGGGTTAATGTGCCAGCTCACGGGGGGCCGAATCAAGGTCTTTGTCAGATGCCTCTGATCCAGGAGGTTACCAAGAACATCTCTGGAGGTATTCTGGTTCCATAAAGAACCTAGCTGAGGATGCAACTCGAGGGGAAAAGGCTGAGTGAGCTAATTAAGCCTAACCAATGGAGTCAGGGGTCTTCACATCTCCTGCAAAGTCCAGACACATGACCAGAAGTCCCCTCAGATGATAGAACACAGTAGGCTTTGGAGCTGTGCAAGTCAGCCTTATGTGGGGTCGCAGCAGTTGCCTTGCGCCAAGCTGCTTCAGATCTGGATCAGTGCCTGCAAGGAGTTCCTGGAGCTTACAGCTGACTGATGGACTTCCTACTACCAAAGGCTATCGTTGAGCCGAGTGGTTGATCCTTCAGACAGCTCAGAAGGAGCACAGTTTTCTGAAAGCAGGGAAACCTGTCCCTAGAAGCAGCCAGTTTGAGAAGGGAGAGCTCATCCATGTTGGTGGACGTCTTTGACAATCAGAGGACCTGGAGTCAAACATCATCATCCAGTCATCTAGATCAATACCACCCAGCAACTAAGCTTCTGATTCAAGAGTTTGACAATCGACTGGCCCACCCCAGCCCAGAACGGCTGTTTGAGCTCTGGCGTTGGTTCTGGATCCTACGAGGTTGTCCGTCAGCACCAATTCAGTTGTGTTGACTGTCGGCAATAGAAGGTCAAACAGACTGTACCGAAGATGCCACATCTTCCAGCAAGTCACTTGCACCTGTTCAAACCTACTTTTTATTCCACAGGGATGGACCGCTTTGGGCCTTTTGAAGTTAAGGTGTGCCGGTGAGACGAGATGGGGAATGATCTTCAACTGCCTTACCACCAGGGCAGTGTGCCTGGATCTCCTGACCTCCATTATTATGGATACATTCCTAGTGGCCCTCATCATTCATCACCCACAAACGAACTCCAGCTGAGCTGTTCTCTCATCAAGGCACAAACTTCAAGAGAGGATAAAGGCAACTCGGGCCGGCTTTTGTTAAGATCTCTCCAGCATTAAAGGAACTCTTGGCACCACAGAAGATTGGCTTCCAGCACCACCGCACTTCAGAGGGGTTTGCGAACAGAAGAGTGCCCTCTTTGTCACAATAGAAGCCCAAGCGGTTGCCGAAGAAGTGTTGAACATCTTTACGGCCCAAAGTCTGCTGGCCTGCAGGACCTTTATGCAAATAGAGTCCGGAGACCACAGACGATTGGCTGCCATCCCTTTGCTCCACCCATACATCGTGCCTCAGGATTGGTGGACATGACCTCAGGCTCTTTCCCCATTGGCCACACAAAAGGACACCTTCCTACTTAACTATCTCAATCACCTGCCTTCAGGGCAGCTGTGTCGGATGGTGACTCAGTTTTCCATCTCCTGCTTGGCGTCGTCTGCCATAAAGCTGTAGATACAGAAATTAGTCTTTGGCTTTTCTTTGTGTTTTTTTCTTTTCTTTGTCTTTGTCTGGGTTTTTTGGTCTGTGGTTGCAGAACGTTTGGTTGGCATTTGAGTTTTTTTTTGTTACAGATTTTGCTCCTGTCACAAGATGTTTCAAGTCGTCTCTTCTTGTTTCTTTAGTTTGAAAAGTTTTGTAAATAAAATCCAGCTTTTTATCTGAACTTTTAGTTGCTATATCCATTTTGTGTAGCCACTCTTTTTTCCACCTAGACAGCGTTACAATGGTACTTATTGAGGTAGAAAGTTATGTGTCCTCAGATGCCAGCAATCCGGTTTACCACAACTTCCCAGAGTTTGGAAGTGTGACCTCGACTCAGTCGGGCCCTGACGGACACATCAGATCTGCAGATGTGAAGGTGAAGAGAAGAGTTACACCCGGCCAGTTGCCTGACTGGTCTTCCTCCTTACTTCCGTCTGGTGAGGATGTGGACAATTCTACTCCCACATTACAGATCTTGGGGCCTTTGTTGATAAGAAAATGTATTACATACATTTGGAGGTGGCTTTGGAAAAGGCCCAAAGACACCAGTGTGGTGCTCCATTGTTCTTTAACTAGTTCTATTTGATTGTTAATACGTGGTAATTTAAAGGTTGATGTCACCAGTGTTAAGTTTGAAATCCACTAATTGTGTAAAAAAAACTCATTCTTAAAGATAATTGTTTTGTTCTGTGAAAGACGGTGAGTTTGTTAAGTTTAAAATACAGTAACTGTGTTATGGTTAGTACGTTTTTCATTGTTATCATATATGTATTATTGTGAAAGGGGTCTTGCTATTTCATTCTGAAGATAAAAGCGGAAGTGAGTGTCGGTGTAGATGTGGTGAACATGGCGAGAGTTAAATAAAGTTAACGTTCGACTTCCAAAGAGAGTTTTTTTGTGTAACAACCAGCTTACAGGTTGCCGTCTAATCAGTGATATTACAGGAAAATGGGGAGGTGAACTCCAGTTGTGTGAGACCGGAGTTCTTGTTCTGGTGGTGTGCGTGAGTAGTACTGCTGTACGAGCATCTTGATTCTGTTTGATGTGGCCGCTGTTTGTCTGACGCTTCAGATAAGAATTGAGCTTCTTTGCATGGATAACAAACCGTGTTAGTTCGCTCTGCGCTGCTAAGTAGCTATGCTAGCTCGTGCACACCGTACGTTTCCATCCAGGTCACACAAAATTATCTCTATGCTAAATGTGGTAAAAGTCACGGTTATTGGCAGTTTTACAAAGCTTACCCTACCGGAAGTAGCCCACGTGGGCTTTCACATTAAAAGTTTGCGCTAGTTCTGCAACGTTTTATGTTCCTACTGATGGTAACCTGACCGACCTGAGAGCTTTGTGGTGTGTTTAGTGTTCAATGTTTATTTACAGATGCAGATGGAGGCACGACTGCAAGCTGTACTGACTGACATTGTTTGCTTTGTGTTGATGTTTGTGTTTGTTAACAGTGAGTGAAGTTTATTCTATTTCTGGCAGGGAACCACACACCCACATTACCAACACACCAACACACCCACATTACCAAAACACCCACATTACCAACACACCAACACACCCACATTACCAAAACACCCACATTACCAACACACCCACATTACTCTTAAAGAGAAGAAGAAAGGATCAGCCTCCAGTGTTTCCTGCAGCATACTGTGAATACGTCGAAGAAGCACTCTGTTCGGCACCCCAGTGCAAAGCTTCAGAGCAAGAACCTTATAGTCCCTGAAGAACAGCTTTACTGCCAGTTCCTACAGGTACTACAGCAGAATGGAGGTAGACCCTCAGATTTCCCACATGGTTCTGGTCCTGATGGGGGTTTCTATCATGCCTGCACTGTGTGTTAAAGTGACCTGACATAACTGTTTTGTGAAATGCTGCTGTGTAAATAAAGCTGAATTGAATCAATGACATGCTGTAAGATTCTTACCTTCCAGAGGGGAGGTCCCAGGTACGGATAGTGCAGTCCATCGCCACGGTAACCAGCCAGCGACCATCAGGGCTGAAGGTCTGAAGCAGAAAGAAAAACGTGTAAATCAGATCAGACCAGAACCGAACCGGAATCGGGTCCGGTTTCCAAGTGTTCCTGCTGGAACACATCGTACTCAGACAAGCTCCGCACATGTCTGCTAAATACACAATGATTTGAATCAGGTGCGTTGCAGCAGGGACACCTGGAAAACCTGCAGGACACCGGTTCTCAAGGACCAGGACTGGAGATCCCTGGTCTGGAGGACCCACTCTGGACAAGCTGTACCTTTCAACAGAAATGTTGTACAAGCCAATGAACCATTAGCCAACGATGAACTTTATGTGTTTGTTCCTGGGTTGCAGTTTTAAATTGTATTGCATGTGTCTGAGTGCCGTTCATCACGATGTGAACAGATTCTAAGATTTCTAGTGTTCCTATTTCAAGGTTTTTCACCTGCTTACTGACTAATGGTAAAGAAATGCTCATTCCACTCTTTAACCCACTGAAACCTAAAGAGGAAGAAAGATGAAGAAGAACTGGGTGGTGACTGCCTGGGCATTTGAGTCGACGCCACTCTCAAGATGGAAAAAAGTTGTAAAACAATAGAATGAACTAAATAGTTAGAAAACCTCAAATTATCTGCCAATTTCAGGTTACTGACTGGTTACCAACCTGTTAACTTTATTTCAACTCACCATATCATTGATGCTTCCATGGTGACCCGCAAACTTCCTGACAACTCGTCTGGTTTCTATGTCAACAATCACCAGAGTGAAGTCATCCAGCACTAAAGCTAGCATTCCGCTAACAAGACACAAAGAAAACAAAGTAAGTGATAGTCCTCTGCAGACACCTTATGTAGCCTCATGCTGTTAGCTTGCTATCTTCTCTTCATGGTCTTATGCTAACAGTTAGCGACACACCTCAGTGTTGTTTCATGCTAATGTTAGCGACCTGTCTCATTGCAGCATCATACTAATTGTTAGCTACCAGTCTATTTGTTTCCTCATACTAACAGTTAACTTCCTGTATATTGCCTCAGGCTAACTTTTACCAACCTGTCTCTGCGTAGCTTCATGCTAACTTTTACCAACCTGTCTGTGTAGCTTCATGCTAACTTTTACCAACCTGTCTCTGCGTAGCTTCATGCTAACTTTTACCAACCTGTCTGTGTAGCTTCATGCTAACTTTTACCAACCTGTCTCTGCGTAGCCTCATGCTAACTTTAACCAACCTGTCTCTGTGTAGCTTCATGCTAACTTTAACCTACCTGTCTCTGCGTAGCTTCATGCTAACTATAACCTACCTGTCACTGCGTAGCTTCATGCTAACTTTAACCTACCTGTCTCTGCGTAGCCTCATGCTAACTTTTACCTACCTGTCTCTGTGTAGCTTCATGCTAACTTTAACCTACCTGTCTCTGTGTAGCTTCATGCTAACTTTTACCTACCTGTCTCTGTGTAGCTTCATGCTAACTTTAACCTACCTGTCTCTGCGTGGCCTCATGCAAACTTTTACCTACCTGTCTCTGTATAGCTTCATGCTAACTTTAACCTACCTGTCTCTGCGTGGCCTCATGCAAACTTTTACCTACCTGTCTCTGTATAGCTTCATGCTAACTTTAACCTACCTGTCTCTGCGTAGCCTCATGCTAACTTTTACCTATCTGTCTCTGCGTGGCCTCATGCGAACTTTTACCTACCTGTCTCTGTGTAGCTTCATGCTAGCTGGTGCTGCACTTAGCCTCAGCTCTTCTTCCTGTTTCCTTGTTTTGAATCGCCAGAACTTCAACAGGGAATCGGCGCCAGCAGTGATGGTCAGCTGGTTCAGAGTTTCCGTGGCAACACCTCGCACGGCGCCACTATGAGCTGAAGTAAAATAGGCGGGGGGAATGTAAGGGAGAGAGATAAGAGTTCAGTTCACTTTTATTATCCCTCAAGGGGAAATCTGGTTTGCAGTGCAGACAGACTACCTTAACAGTTTTAGACCAATAAAAGGTGAGATCAAACTTTCCAAAAATGCAAACAAATTACTTTCACAGTGAATTACTGACATTAATTACTCTGGGGAAAAAAGAGAATTTAAATCTATTGCATCTGGGATGTCGGTAACGCCTCCCAGAAGGAACCGGTTCCTCTGCTAAGGGGTGGTCAGAGCTGGACAAGACGGACTCTACTTCCCGTAAAACTTGTCGATCGTAAACATCTGACATTGAGGTCTGCTGTAATCCTTTCTACATGAAAAATATTTAGTCTGCATGAAAATAAATCCTTTGTTGCAGATCAAAGATGTGTCGATGTCAAAATTTAGGTTTCTATCAATCACTGCGGCCAGGTATTCCTAGTACTCCGTCTGTTCAACCTGTCAGCCTTTTATAGTGACTGGAAGACATGTTTCCCCTTAAGTTGATGACCATGTCTTTAGTTTATAGGATATTTAGCTAGTGGTCACACCGTTTCACAGACTGGTCCATGATCTACTTGTTTTTCCTAAAGCACACTGATAAGAACAGTCTGCAAATTTCAGGAGATGTCTGTCACTGTGTCTACTTCTACAGTCACTGTACAGAGGATATACGGTCAGGGGGGAAGGACACGCGACAGTGGGTGGATTGATGGATGGACGGATGGATGAATGAGACAGATGGACGGACGGATGGATGGACGGACAGACGGATGGATGAATGAATGAAATGGATGGACAGATGGATGGATGAAAGATGGATAGATGAATGGATAAAGGATGGATGGATGGATGGAAAATGGATGAATGATGGATGGATGGATGGATGAATGGAATATGGATAAATGGATCGATGGAAGATGGATGGATGGATGGAAGATGAATGGATGGATGGAAGATGGATGAATGGATGATGAATGAAAGGATGGATGGAAGATAGATGGATGGATGATGGATGAATGGATGGAAGATGGATGGAGGGATGGATGGAAGATGAATGGATGGATGGAAGATGAATGGATGGATGGATGGATGGAAGATGAATGGAGGGATGGCTGAATGGATGGATGGAAGATGGATGGAAGATAAATGAATGGAAGATGGATGGAAGATGAATGGATGGATGGAAGATGAATGGAAGGATGGATGAATGGATGGATGGAAGATGAATGGATGGATGGATGAATGGATGTATAGAAGATGGATGGAGGAATGGATGGAAGATAAATGAATGGAAGATGGATGGATGAATGGATGGATAAATAAGGTGGGTGACGCCCGTGGTGACGGCTATGAGACTGTGTGCAAAGAAAGGGAAAGTATAAGAAGGGAAGAAAATGGCGTGATGAGGAATCCCATGGCGTCCCAGCGCCGCTATCCCAGTCCGCCTGCTGGACCTTACTGGGAAACTTATCTTACGATTCTACTGTAGCTCCAGGCCTGACTCGGCTGTCACAGCGCAGTTCTGACGGACCTGCGGTCCAGACCTGGGAGTGCCAGAGGAAGTGAACCATGTACCTTTGGTGCCATCACCATAGCAACCACGATGCAGGCCAGACTGCAGGTTGTAGACGTCAACGCGGCCGCACGATGCACCAATCACAACAAAGTTTCCACAGGAAGTGATGTTGACAGCCTGGGAACAGAAAAAGGAAATTGTGAAAGAGCAGCGAGGGCGGAGCTTCCAGAACCAGCGAATGAGAGGCTGTTACCGTGGCAATGGCGTCTCTCCCGACACCTGGCGGCTGCAGGTGGTATGCTCCCATGGTGCACCTCTGGTAGTTCCATGTGGTGGTTGCTAGGCGTCCGCGATGACAAGCGACGATGCTGTCCCAGTCGGACTGACGAGCGGCAGCTGTCAATCAACAGAAACAGGCGTGAGGCGGAGCTACTCAGGATGTTCTGATGGCGTTGGCGGCGAGCGTGCTGGAGTTCCCACCAGAGGAGAATGCTGTGATGGCAGGAAGACGCAGCTCCTCGTACATCAACCCCTTCTTCTTCTTCTTCTCCTTCTTTTTGTTGATGGAACCTGAAACAGCTCAGAGGTCAGCAAGCATCCGGTAACCATAGCAACCAGAGGAACATGGCGCCAGATGCCCACCGTGACCCAGATTCTTGTTGAAGCGCTCGTGGAGCGTGGAGAAGCTCTGTAGTGTCCCGTCCTGACCTGCACGGGATAAAAGAACTGCATGTCTCCATGGCAACACCTCAACCAATGAGAGCGGAAATGGCTTTTACCAGCACTCAGGATGTTTTTTCCATCGTTGCCATGATGACAGATGGTCATGGGCGGGGCACTGTGTCCCTGGCGACTCCGCAGCAGTCTGGCCTCGCCGCCATCTTGGTCAAATATCCACACCTGACATGATGACATGATGAGTTAGATAGCTCCGCCCCCACCGCTGTGGCCTACAGGGCCTGTTCTCAGAGAGGACGGCCGCTTTTTCTCTCCCTCCCGTTCCCACTCTGACCTGCTGCTTCTTTGTATTGTCATCTATCTATCTGAGCCTCTTTCTCCATTTCCTTCTGAATTTAAATCATGGATCTGGTCAGCTGGTCTCTCAATGCAACTTATAAAATCTTTTTTCCCAAAAGAACGGGCTATGGGGAGCCCGCAGGTCCCGACGGACTGCATGCTGCTGGATACGTGATGAAGGTCATGTGTCTGCTGCTTCTTTCTGTGGAGGATTTCTACACGATTGTATTTATGATAACTGTGTTTCTGCTGGTTGGTGTGTGCAGTTTCCTGGTGTCTCGCAAATTTTGGAAGATCTGTGATGGACTACGCCGAGCAACTGGCACTCGAACTCATGCGTGACGGCACTGGACCGCGACTGGAGCTGGTCCTGGTTCTGGAGCTCAACCGTTAGTGGGAAACATCTTGGAGAAGCGGTTGCTCGGTTTTGGTGGAAACTGACCCGATTCGGCTGTTTCGGAGTCCGACAGAGACCACTAAGGACTCAAAGCTGAGCCAAACGAAGCTTAGCTTGACCCAAAACAAAGCTGTTATCTGGATCTGGGTCCCTGACTGGCCTTGGGCAGGCTGGTTATCACGTCTCCTGGAATGTAATGCTGTCTGACGCTCAGCCCCCTCCTAACCCCCCTCCCTTTCTCAGGCCTGTGGAACTTAAACTGAACTCAGCTCTCAAGGCCGCGTTTACATCAGGTGGCCCAGATGAACTGGGGAAAGTTCACAGACTCACTCACTGAACGCACACACACACACACACACACACACACTGTTACAGACACACACTTCTAGCTTTCACCGCCTTCTCCGGACCTCGGCCCTCCCTCCACTCACGGACGGCGAGTTGGATGGGCGCGCTGCTAGGATGGCTGCGACCTCACTGGCTGTCTGGGCGACCCCCCCACCCCCCGGTGGGGCGGCTGTAGCTCAGGAGGAAGAACAGTTGTCCTTCAACTGGAAAGTTGAGAGATTGATTCCAGGCTTCCCCTAACAGGCTGAAGTGTCCTAGGGCAAGACACAGAACCCCAAGCTGCCCCCTGATGTGCCTATCGGGGTATGAGTGTGTTGGATGAGTGAGTGTGTGTGAATGTGACAAGTAGTGTAAAGCGCTTTGAGTGGTCTGCATAACTAGAAAAGTGCTATAGAAGTACAAGTCCATTTACCATTTACCCCTCCCATACTGTGTGTTGTCTATTGTCTGAACCTGTACTTATGCTTAGAGGTGTGTTTTTTTTTTTTGTTGCATCTTTATCCTTCCCCTTTAGGTGAAGTTTAGAGATACTTCTTTTTTATTTTTTCAACACCCACCCATCCTTCCTCATGTCATCTTTACCTCATGTATAAGGCGACGCCGGTGAAAAAACTGGCTGCACGGCCAAAGTATCAGTCTGGTCTGTAAACTTGTCAAATGTCTGTATGTCTAACCTTGGATGAGCTGACTTGAACCTTGAATTTCCCCTCGGGGATAAATAAAGTATCTTTGATTTGAAATACCTTGATGGCGTTATCCGCTCCGTTGGTGACCAATAGCGGCTCTCCGTGAAGGAAGGTCGCCGCGGCAACAGATGTTCTGTGAGCATGTTGGCGTTGGGCGACAAGGTGACGGCGTTCCAAATCCCAGAATGCAATGTGGCCCTGCGGGCTGCCGGACGCCATGATGGGAGGACCATCTGAGGAGCGGACAGAACGTCAGCGGGAACCCTGGCTCCGCCCACTACCTGGAGGAACGTCACTTGACCCTGGCCCCGCCCACTACCTGTCCTGAAAGCGAGCGTGCTGATTGGTCCCCAGTCCTGCAGGAAGGTCATCAGCGTCTCATTCAAGCGGATGTTGTGAATGATGATGCGGCCCATTGCCGTGCCGACGCCAACCACATCCACCGCCGGGCTCTGATCGAAGATCAATAATTAACTAGAAAGAGCTATTATTGAAATAATAGCAACTGTGAATGCCCATTTATGAAACTATGCTGAATGATTGAAATGAAGTTGCAAAAGTATAAGAAATTGAAAAAAAAGCACAAGTGACATTTTCTCTAATTGCCCACAGCGGGATCGAACCCATGACCTCCTATATAGAAGCACACTAGCTTGCTCACTGCGCCACTGGTACTCTTAGTTGCTCCTTGGAAAAAGTGTTTAAATGTTTTCAGATTGGGATGGGAATGCCTTTTCACTTCCAGCAGGGTGGAATTAGCGGGATTGCAAAAACATGTGAGGTTGAACTAAAGTCCAGTGAAGATGTGAAAGACTTTGTTATTCAATGTGAAAAACTTTTTTTAAGTTGTTTAAGATTTATCAAAGTGTTGAAATGTTGCAGGGAGCATTGTTGGAACAACTCTTTCATATTTAACTGGGACATTTGCAAATAAATTCCTTTGCTGCTTAAAGTGGAAATGAAACATTGAAGCAAACTAACATTATTTATTAGACCCAGTCATAATCTCATCAATAATAATATTCCAAACATGACAAATATTAACATTTACAAGAAAACCGTAGTTTAGTTTTATCTTTTGTAGTAAGAGCGCCGCCATCTTGCAGTACCGTAAACGCTGACGTCACGGGGTTGGTTGGTTCTTTGGCTGCGAGCTGAATGAATCCATTCTACCTAAAGCAGTAACACGATTAATAAGAGTGGTACAACTGAGTGAATATAATAACCCCATTGCCTACGCTTTTGAGCCGATACGCCGGGTGAGTCGAGCAGTGATGAGGAGGGAGGAGGAAGATGAGGAGCCGGTGCTTCTCTATGGGGCGGAGCGGGTCGGTACGACCACCTGGTGTAGGTGTGGCTGCTGTTCTGCGATGCCCACAATAGTGGAGTCGATCTGCTGCCAAGAGGCTGACTTAGACTTGCGCGGTAAATCGTGCATAACTGAAGTCCGCACGTTTGATCTACTGTGCCGGGAGGTGGAGATGTTGGCGGTGGCCATGCTGTCCCTGAAGGATGTCCGAGCAGAGACACTGGAGCGTCCGGTTAACAGCAGCTAACTGTTAGAAAAGCTAGCTAATGCTAGTAATCACTGCTGGTTTAATCTCAAATAAAATAAACGGTGCAGCGAAACAGTAATATGATGGAAAAGATGCAAACAATATTTCCTTTTGCAATTAGATAATAAAACGTCTAGATTTATTTTGTTCCCGGCTAACGCTGCTAGCTAATGACAAGCTAAACAATAGCGTTAGCTAACAATAACATGAGGAGTTCGTCTTATGTGTGAAGTTGTTTCCTGCTGTCTAAACATTTTTAGTGTACAAAAACTGTACTTTTGTAATTACAATAAAGTTTGAAGATTAAAAACCCTTTAAGTTAAATTTATATTAGCTTGTTGAACAAATCCAAACAAGAAGTCCAATCGGAGGGTTCTTCCTCTTTAGTGCTGCCAACCAGCACAGAAGCACAGTTCTTCTTTTCTGCGGAAGTTTGTAAAAATGAGCTGTTTTGCCCCCCGCCCGAACTCCGTAAAACTCATTTTTACACCCGGGAGCAACGCAGTAGTGCCCCGCCTTCTGCCTCCTCTGCTCTTTTGGTTCACAAGTCTCCATTGCTTACTCTGTTGTCTTTCTTGATTTGATGGGCACAACGGGACTCTCATCAGGACCGCCAAACCAACCAACCCCGTGACGTCAGCGTTTACGGTACTGCAAGATGGCGGCACTCTTACTACAAAAGATCAAACTGAACTACGGTTTTCTTGTAAAAGTTAATATTTTTCACGTTTGGAATATTAATATTGATGAGATTATGACTGAGTCCAGTAAATAATGTTAGTTTGCTTCAATGTTTCATTTCCACTTTATAGTGCACAGCTGAGACCAATAGTTCACGTGGAGCAGCCTGTAGAACTGCACGCCATCACACAAGCAACAGCCGACTAACGACAACAGAGCTGTATGTTAAATGCTGCATTTCAACCCGTGCCTTGTATGCGTACCTGTGTACCGGTGCACAAAATGGACCAATCGCTGAGCTGAATTCTGTTTCGTCCAATCACAGGAACGCATTTCAATACATTGACAAAAGCTTCAATAACTTAAAAAGTTTAAATGTTCCAAAGACCAAAAGTCGTAGAACATATCTCCTGAATGGGCTGAAGAGTTTGATACTTGAATGGTTGAAGTGAGACAAACGGTGTGGGAGGAGCAGCATTTCAAACATTTAGCAGGAAAGACGCTGGAGACCGGGACCAAGACGAACCGGACACTGCAAACCGGTGCAGAACTCCGAACCCCCGTTGAAGCTGTTTTCAGCTCATTATGCAAAAACCGACCAATCACTGAACTGAATTTTTTCATCATCCAATCCGGATTGGGTTTGAAGGACTTTCATCCAATCACAAGGCTGAATTTATTTTTACAAAATGCTAAATATCTAAAAAAAAAAAAGATTTAAAATAAAGCAAATCGGAGCACACGCATCCTGAAGAAGCGGTGGAGGTATTGATCGGTGGATGTGGTGGTGGTATTGATCGGTAGATGTGGTGGTGGTATTGATCGGTAGATGTGGTGGTGGTATTGATCGGTGGATGTGGTGGTGGTATTGATCGGTAGATGTGGTGGTGGTATTGATCGGTAGATGTGGTGGTGGTATTGATCGGTAGATGTGGTGGTGGTATTGATCGGTGGATGTGGTGGTGGTATTGATCGGTGGATGTGGTGGTGGTATTGATCGGTAAATGTGGTGGTGGTATTGATCGGTAGATGTGGTGGTGGTATTGATCGGTAAATGTGGTGGTGGTATTGATCGGTAAATGTGGTGGTGGTATTGATCGGTAAATGTGGTGGTGGTATTGATCGGTGGATGTGGTGGTGGTATTGATCGGTGGATGTGGTGGTGGTATTGATCGGTAGATGTGGTGGTGGTATTGATCGGTGGATGTGGTGGTGGTATTGATCGGTGGATGTGGTGGTGGTATTGATCGGTAGATGTGGTGGTGGTATTGATCGGTAGATGTGGTGGTGGTATTGATCGGTAGATGTGGTGGTGGTATTGATCGGTGGATGTGGTGGTGGTATTGATCGGTGGATGTGGTGGTGGTATTGATCGGTAGATGTGGTGGTGGTATTGATCGGTAAATGTGGTGGTGGTATTGATCGGTAAATGTGGTGGTGGTATTGATCGGTGGATGTGGTGGTGGTATTGATCGGTAGATGTGGTGGTGGTATTGATCGGTAGATGTGGTGGTGGTATTGATCGGTAGATGTGGTGGTGGTATTGATCGGTGGATGTGGTGGTGGTATTGATCGGTGGATGTGGTGGTGGTATTGATCGGTAGATGTGGTGGTGGTATTGATCGGTAGATGTGGTGGTGGTATTGATCGGTAGATGTGGTGGTGGTATTGATCGGTGGATGTGGTGGTGGTATTGATCGGTAGATGTGGTGGTGGTATTGATCGGTAAATGTGGTGGTGGTATTGATCGGTGGATGTGGTGGTGGTATTGATCGGTAGATGTGGTGGTGGTATTGATCGGTGGATGTGGTGGTGGTATTGATCGGTAGATGTGGTGGTGGTATTGATCGGTAGATGTGGTGGTGGTATTGATCGGTAGATGTGGTGGTGGTATTGATCGGTAGATGTGGTGGTGGTATTGATCGGTAGATGTGGTGGTG
Source organism: Telmatherina bonti (assembly GCF_933228915.1). Classification (NCBI taxonomy): domain Eukaryota; kingdom Metazoa; phylum Chordata; class Actinopteri; order Atheriniformes; family Telmatherinidae; genus Telmatherina; species Telmatherina bonti. Next base: position 691,934 of record NC_136615.1, read on the forward strand.
GTGGTGGTATTGATCAGAAGATACGGCTGACCTGCTCCAGAACGGTGACTCCTTCTGACCATCCAGGAAACGTGAAGAGCAGTTTACTGTGGACAAAACGTTTGTTCAGATGACATCATCATCTTCACAGATATCTGTGTTTCCATGGAAATGCAGATGTGAACAGACAGGAGCTGCTTCCATGGTTACAGTCTCACCTGGTCTTGATGTTCCAGAGCTGCAGTGCACCCTGGGAACTTCCCAGCAGCACCTTGTTCAGGTAGGTGCTCGGATGCATCATGGCCGACAGCTGGAAGGCGCTGGGGTCAAAGTTCAGCTGCAGGTACACGTCTGAAAGCAGAGAGCATTATGGGTAAATGTGGACCCTACGGGGACCCCAGCCGCCCCCACTCACCGCCCCCCTGCACGTCCCACACGATGACATCACCGCCGCTGTCTGTGGAGATCAGCTGATCACCCAGAGGAAGCAGCAGGCGCACTTCCTGTTTGTGGCCATGGTAACGCATCACCACCTGTACGGCAAGGGAACAGAGTCAATAAAGATCTGAAAACTTTATTTAAATTTAAAAGTTGAACATGAAACAATCTGACCTCTTTGTTCCGGGCGAAGGCGTAGATCAGCCGGCCGGCGGCGGCGAACACCAGCATCCTGTCGCCTGCCAGACAGGTGATGTCATCTGACAGGCTGTTACCTAGGCAACCACACCACATCATTACACAGTAGCCAATCAGAACGCAGTCTGACCGGATCCAGATTAAAGAGGGAAAAACTTACTGATGGAGACAATCCCCAACCGCTTCACCTGTAGGATCAATAACCCATCGATTAGTAACATCATGACATCACACCTGATCAGAACCGGCAGCCAGGCTGAGCGAACCCGACCGCATCCTGCAGTACCGCCTCAGATCCAAACTCCACTTCTGGTTCTGGTTGTTTCGCTACTTTTGCAGGAAGGACTGGGTCCCAATCCAGAACCAGACTGATCCAGAACCAGATCCAGACCAGACTGATCCAGAACCGGATCCAGACCAGACTGATCCAGAACCAGATCCAGACCAGACTGATCCAGAACCAGATCCAGACCAGACTGATCCAGAACCGGATCCAGACCAGACTGATCCAGAACCGGAGCCAGAACCAAACTGATCCAGAATCTGATCCAGAACCAAACTGATCCAGAACCAAAACCACATTGATACAGAACCACACTGATCCAGAACCACATTGATCCAGAACCGGATCCAGAACCAGAACCACACTGATCCAGAACCAGATCCAGAACCAGAACCACACAGATCCAGAACCAGAACCACACTGACCCAGAATCAGACTGATCCAGAACCAGAACCATACTGATCCAGAACTACACTGATCCAGAATCAGACTGATCCAGAACCAGAACTACACTGATCCAGAATCAGATCCAGAACCACACTGATCCAGAACCAGAACTACACTGATCCAGAACCACACTGATCCAGAACCGGATCCAGAACCAGAACCATACTGATCCAGAACTACACTGATCCAGAATCAGATCCAGAACCACACTGATCCAGAACCAGAACTACACTGATCCAGAACCACACTGATCCAGAACCGGATCCAGAACCAGAACCACACTGATCCAGAACCAGATCCAGAACCACACTGATCCAGAACCACACTGATCCAGAATCAGATCCAGAACCACACTGATCCAGAACCAGAACCACACTGATCCAGAACCAAATCCAAAACCAGAACCACACTGAACCAGAACCAGAACCACACTGATCCAGAACCAAAACCACACTGATCCAGAACCAAAACCACACTGATCCAGAACCGGATCCAGAACCAGAACCAAACTGATCCAGAACCAGAGCCATACTGATCCAGAACCACACTGATCCAGAACCAGAACCACACTGATCCAAAAACAGATCCAGAATCAGAACCACACTGATCCAGAACCAGATCCAGAACCAGAACCACACTGATCCAGAACCAGAACCAGACTGATACAGAACCAGAGCCACACTGATCCAGAACCGGATCCAGAACCAGAACCACACTGATCAAAAACCAGATCCAGAACCAGAGCTACACTGATCCAGAACCAGAACCACACTGATCCAAAACCAGATCCAGAATCAGAACCACACTGATCCAGAACCGGATCCAGAACCAGAACCACACTGATCCAGAACCAGAACCACACTGATCCAGAACCAAATCCAGAACCACACTGATCCAGAACCAGAACCACACTGATCTAGAACCAGAACCACACTGATCCAGAACCAAATCCAGAACCAGAACCACACTGATCCAGAATCAGATCCAGAACCAGATTCAGAACCAGAACCACACTGATCCAGAACCAGACTGATCCAGAATCGGATCCAGAACCAGACTGATCCAGAACCAAAACCACACTGATCCAGAACCGGATCCAGAACCAGAACCAAACTGATCCAGAACCAGAGCCATACTGATCCAGAACCACACTGATCCAGAACCAGAACCACACTAATCCAAAACCAGATCCAGAATCAGAACCACACTGATCCAGAACCAGATCCAGAACCACACTGATCCAGAACCGGATCCAGAACCAGAACCAAACTGATCCAGAACCAGAGCCATACTGATCCAGAACCACACTGATCCAGAACCAGAACCACACTGATCCAAAACCAGATCCAGAATCAGAACCACACTGATCCAGAACCAGAACCAGAACCACACTGATCCAGAACCAAATCCAGAACCAGAACCACACTGATCCAGAATCAGATCCAGAACCAGATTCAGAACCAGAACCACACTGATTCAGAACAAGAACCACACTGATCCAGAACCAGAACCAGACTGATACAGAACCAGAGCCACACTGATCCAGAACCGGATCCAGAACGAGAACCACACTCATCCAGAACCAGATCCAGAACTGGAACTGCACTGATCCAGAACCGGATCCAGAAGCAGAACCACACTGATCAAAAACCAGATCCAGAACCAGAGCTACACTGATCCAGAACCAGAACCACACTTATCCAGCACCAGATCCAGAACTAGAACCACACTGATCCAGAACCGGATCCAGAACGAGAACCACACTAATCCAGAACCAGATCCAGAACTGGAACCACACTGATCCAGAACCGGATCCAGAAGCAGAACCACACTGATCCAGAAGCAGAACCACACTGATCCAGAAACAGAACCACACTGATCCAGAATCCGATCCAGAACCAGAACCACACTGATCCAGAACCAGATCCAGATCCACACTGATTCAGAACCACACTGATCCAGAACCAGATCCAGAACCAGAACCACACTGATCCAGAACCAGATCCAGATCCACACTGATTCAGAACCACACTGATCCAGAACCAGATCCAGAACCAGAACCACACTGATCCAGAACCAGATCCAGAACCACATTGATTCAGAACCACACTGATCCAGAACCGGATCCAGATCCAGAACCACACTGATCCAGAACCAGAACCAGAACCCTCCGGTCTCAGCAGCATGAGCACGTGCTCCTGTGTTTTACTGACGTCATTGATCGAACAGCAAGGCGTGCTCTGCTGATCGATCATGGTGACGTTGCAGGGATCATCATCTGATCAATAATCGATAGAAATGATCTTACGTTGAACGTGTGGAAGCATCTGCCCACAGCCGTCACCACGTAGAACTCCTGGTGCTTCCGGTGGTACCGGAGCGCGTGCGGTACGTGGTTCGAGTAGAGACCCAGAACCCGGAACCCGGAGAACAAGGAGCTGCCGCCTCCCGCCATGTTTACCGACAAACAAACAAACAAACAAACAAACAAACACCGAACCGGGTCCGGAGAGAAAACACATGGGGGTGCGCAGAGGAAACGGGACCGACCGGAAACAGGCGCGGAGAGTGGAGTTCCGCCTCCCGGAAACATTTGTTCCCCCTGGTTGGTCACGTGAGCCAGCTGTTTGTTTGTTTGTTTGTTTGTTTGTTTACAGTGAAAACTGAACGAAAAATCTGTCCAGATTAACAAACATTTAAAGTGGAACTATTCTGTGCATTTCAAGCTATTTTTTTTTCTGAGACCAGAAGGGCTGGGATTGATGGAGTTATTGTCACAAATGGCTTTATTTACTTCAGACCGACCCTCTCCGTAGGCTGTCAGATCCATAGACATCATATACATAGACATCATATATACGTAGACGCTGCATTGTATCACGCCGCCTATAGGAGCTGACGTCTCATCGCGCCGCCATCTTGGATGGGTCTCCATGCGCCTCCAATGCATTTATTTGTAAGGTGTAGGTCCAACCACGACAAGAACTCCACGGATTTTTACCTGTTTTTCCTCACAGTTTGGTTTGTTACAAAGGGCAGAGATATTGTTATGATACAGATCACTGTAAAACATTAAAAAAACAACGTGCTTTTAAGTTAAAATATTTTGATAAGTCCAATAGTTAGGGATCCCTAGCTATCTAACTATCCCTTAGTAATGCTACGATAGGTTTAGACTGCTGAGGGACATTTCCTGGTACACAAGGGCTGCTAACTTTCCAAAAACCTTGGAGTAAGATTTAATGAAGACAATCCAAATTTTGCTGTGTACAGAACAGCAAGACATTAGACCCAGGATGTTTCATTTTATGTAGGTTTAATAATAAAATATAGCACTCAGAAGTAACATTACATTATCATATATATATATATATATATATATATATATATATATATATATATACGTATATATATACGTATATATATATATATATATATATATATATATATATATATATATATATATATATATATATACTTCTAGAAGATATGCAACATCTTGGTGCAGACGTTAAACCATCTCAGCTTCCTTAAGAAGTACAGTCTGCTCTGACCTTTCTTGTAGATGTAGTCAGTGTTGCATTTCCAGTCCAGTTTGTTGTCCAGCTGAACTCCAAGATACTTGTATTCCTCCACCACCTCCACCTCCTCTCCCAGGATGGAAACAGTGCTTTGTTTATTCTTCTTCCTCCTGAAATCAACAATCATCTCTTTTGTTTTGCTGCTATTTAATATGAGATGATTGTCACCGCACCATTTAACAAACTGACTGACCAGTTCTCTGTACTCTGCTTCTTGTCCATCCCTGATACACCCCACAACTGCAGAGTCATCAGAGTATTTCTGCAGATGACAGGACTCAGAGTTGTACTGGAAGTCTGAGGTGTACAGAGTGAAGAGGAATGGCCAGAGTACAGTTCCTTGTGGTGCACCAGTGCTGCTGACCTCCATCTCAGACACACAACCTTCCAGTCTCACAAACTGGGGTCTGTTTGTGAGGTAGTCATAGATCCAGGTGGTTGTGGAGGTATCCACCTGGAATTTATGGAGCTTCTCACATAACAAAGCAGGCTGAATGGTATTAAAAGCACTGAGAAATGAAAGAACATGACCCTCAGAGTGCTGCCTGAATGGTCCAGATGAGAGTGTGCTCTCTGGAGCAGGTATATGATGGCATCTTCAACCCCAAGTCCATTACGATATGCAAACTGGAATGGGTCCTGAAAGGTGTTTACTTGCTTGTTGAGGTGAGCCAGTAAGAGTCTCTCCAGGACTTTCAGGATGTGAGATGTCAGGGCAACTGGTCTGTAGTCACTTGGTTCAGCTGGTTGTGTTTTTTTAGGCACTGGAACAAGGCAGGAGGTTTTCCACAGCACTGGGACTCTATTTTGTCTCAGACATATATATATATATATATATATATATATATATATATATATATATATATATATATATATATATATATATATATATATATGCGTTGTTCCACAAAAGAGTTTTGTGGGGAAACTACGTTGACGCTGCAGCAAAACTCGACAGCGGAGACCCATCCAATATGGCGGCGGCGCTGGTTCACTCTCCAGTGCTCAATGAGGCGTCTACGTATATATGATGTCTATGTGTCTACGTCTATATGATGTCTATGTTTCTATGTATATATGATGTCTATGTGTCTATGTATATATGATGTCTATGTGTCTACGTATATATGATGTCTATGTTTCTACGTATATATGATGTCTATGTGTCTACGTCTATATGATGTCTATGTTTCTATGTATATATGATGTCTATGTTTCTACGTATATATGATGTCTATGTGTCTACGTCTATATGATGTCTATGTTTCTATGTATATATGATGTCTATGTGTCTACGTATATATGATGTCTATGTTTCTACGTATATATGATGTCTATGTGTCTACGTCTATATGATGTCTATGTTTCTATGTATATATGATGTCTATGTGTCTACGTATATATGATGTCTATGTGTCTACGTCTATATGATGTCTATGTTTCTACGTCTATATGATGTCTGTTTCTACGTATATATGATGTCTATGTGTCTACGTATATATGATGTCTATGTGTCTACGTATATATGATGTCTATGTGTCTATGTATATATGATGTCTATGTGTCTACGTATATATGATGTCTATGTGTCTATGTATATATGATGTCTATGTGTCTACGTATATATGATGTCTATGTTTCTACGTATATATGATGTCTATGTGTCTACGTATATATGATGTCTATGTGTCTACGTATATATGATGTCTGTTTCTACGTATATATGATGTCTATGTGTCTACGTATATATGATGTCTATGTGTCTACGTCTATATGATGTCTATGTGTCTACGTATATATGATGTCTATGTTTCTACGTATATATGATGTCTATGTGTCTACGTATATATGATGTCTATGGTCAGATCAGCCTGTGGGCAAAACGAGTGGATTGAGACTCTTCCGCATTAAGCCCCGCCTCCCGCCACTGCACTACATCGGGAGCGCGCACCGCACCTGCTTTCACCGTCATTGTAACGTCTCATAAACAGAAGGATTAGGCTCATATGAACTCAATAAAAAAACAAACTACAATGTCAACACATAGCATCCAGCCCTACATGTTGGAACCTGAATCAGAGCCTGAAAACGAAGTGGAAAACAGCAACCCACAGCAACGAATGCAGCAGGATGTCTCTCTTTGGTAAACTCACCAGCCATCGTTGGAAATAACTTTATCCCACGTTTTCCACCCGCCTGATGTATTTGTACATGCCCTTGTTAACCAGTAGAAGGTAACCAATCACCCAACCTTATCCCCCGGGACGTCACAAGGATTTCCACGTAGAAAAAACTCTCTACAACCACACGTTTTTCGTCGCCATGGAAACCGAACAGAGAGCGTGCTGGAACTCAAACTCAAACATGCGTTTAGGTGATAAAAAACAGTCGTTCACATGTCTGATGAGGATTCAACACTGTAACACTGTAGAAAGCTCAGAAAACTCCACATACCATCATAGGAACCCTTTAATAAACTGTTTCTGTCAAACCTTTTCCTTTAAAAACTTTCAGATGTTTGTTTACATTTGAGTCAGATTGTAAACAACAAACAAAACCTCCAGAAGCCTCATGTCTAAAGATGTCGCATTAAACCCGGTTTACACCAGTTCTCGTCCACTTCTGGGGTTTCTAAAAGCAGGACTTGGCGGTAAAACGTCCCGACCTCCACGCCAACTCTGACCCCAGCGTACGACAACATCTGGAGAAACGGGAAACGGCGACACCAAAGGCAGAAATAAAAAGGAATCTGAGCCATTTGTTCCAAATGAAACGTAAACTTTCCCCCAGAATGTTGGACATTAACAGCATCTGCAGAAGAAGAGAAAAAGTTCCTCCAGCACGTAAAACGTCCAGCAGTAAAATGTTCTGAAACCAAGCAGTTCTACATGTTAGAAAAGCCACATCACACAGTTAATAAGTCGTACAGAAGCTGCCGTACTAATAAAGCTCTACATGAAGACCTGCAGGTAAAAGGAGGCGGTCGCCATGACAACAGCCCATCATCAGGCTGCTCAGGTGTTTCCTCCACCTGCAGATACAGAACATGAAGTGATGGTTGGATATAAAATGCTCCCCAACGTGGCTTATCTGTCCCTGCTGGTGGACATGGAACATGGAGACTCTGGACTCCAGTCCGGCACCTTCCAAAGGGAAGGGACTGACCGGTCGGGTCCGCTCCTTTTCCCAACCCAGAGCAGAGGAACAGAACGATGTTCTCCACAGCCAGACGTGGTGTAGCGGCCATCGGGCAGATGGAGGCAGGTGGAGGTGCCTCCATGCCCAGGAGGAAACCTGTTGTACAGCTGCAGATGTCTGCAGATAGTGGAGACGCTACATAACATGCTACTAAATGGTAACGTGTCCCGTTCAGCTGCGACCAGCGCTGTTGTCCCCGACCTCCAACCATCATGTTGGAACCAAACTGCTGCTGTAGCTCCCCCCCCCTTCCTCCTCCTGTGGACCAAGATGCACTTTCTCCCTACATTTTATTGTCTGACCACTTTATTTGTCCTTTCTGGATAAGTCCGGTGGTCTGATGAGACGCTGACAGCATCTGTCCCCTGCTGACCTCCTCTGTCTTTCTGGTGGTGGTGATGTCCATCCCGTCTCCACCAGATAAAATACTTTTACATTTTACAGCTTTATCTGTTAGAATTTCTTCTTCATTTTCCAGAAAATTCCTCTTTTTTCCTGCAGAACTTTCATGGAAATGAGATGGATTAATATTTATCAGTGTCATGTTTCCTTCAGAAAAAAAAAGAGGACTCAAGCTGCGAACGGTCAAAAGGGAAAGGATTTATTCACAACTGACTACAGTTAGGAACTCAGAGGTAAGATCGACGACAATCTGGTAACTGCCAAGATGGAGTGAACTGCTTATATAATGGTGTTGATGAGGAACAGGCGTGCTTCTTATTAGGTGCAGCTGCAGGTGGAGAGGGAGGAGGAACAGAGTCACAAACAGGGAAGCTTGAGAAGCCGAAGGGAACCGTCACATGACAGGACCCCCTCCCTCAGCGGTTGCCCCCTGGCATCCCAACAGAGCGACGGCGATGAAACTCCCGAAGCATGGCAGTATCCAAGATGTAAGCATGGGGGACCCAGGAACGCTCCTCAGGTCCATAGCCCTCCCAATCCACAAGGTACTGGAGACCCCGACCTCGGCGACGGACGTCCAGGATGCGCCGAACAGTGAAGGCCGGATGGCCGTCAATGAGCCGGGGGGGCGGCGGGGGATCGGCCGGAGGGTTCAGAGGACAAGACGACGTAGGCTTAATCTGGGAGACGTGAAAAACCGGATGGACCCTCATGGAAGAAGGGTTAGCCGGACAGCAGCAGGGCTGATGATCGTAGAGACTGGGAAAGGACCAATAAACTTGGGAGAGAGTTTCCGAGATTCTGTCTTCAAGGGAATGTGACGGGTAGACAGCCAGACCAACTGACCTGGACTGTAAGATGGGGCCGGGGTCCGACGACAGTCAGCAATGCGTCTGTTCCTATCCGAGGTTCGGAGAAGGGCCTCCCTGGTGTCATGCCAAACTTTACGACATCGCCTGATGTGCGCAGCAACCGATGGTACCGCCAGTTCTACTTCGTCAGCCGGGAAGAGCGGGGGCTGGTATCCAAGAGACACTTCAAACGGGGTATGACCATGTGCCGTGGAGACCTGTGAGTTGTGGGCATACTCCACCCATGGAAGCTGCTGACTCCAGGAGTGCTGATTTTGGGCTGCTACACACCTTAGAGCTGATTCCAACTCCTGATTAAGCCGCTCTGTTTGGCCGTTGGTCTGAGGATGAAAACCAGATGATAAGCTGACAGATGCTCCAATAGCTTGACAGAAAGATTTCCAAACCTGGGAAATGAATTGGGGTCCACATCAGTGGGTATACCATGGAGACGGAGGACATGTTGAACCAGAAGGTCTGCTGTTTCAGAAGCTGATGGGAGTTTGGACAGGGGAATGAAGTGAGCGGACTTAGAAAAACGGTCAACTATAGTGAGGATGACAGTTCCCATCCGAAGGAGGCAGACCAGTAATAAAGTCCAGGGCGATGTGGGACCAGGGGCGAGTTGGAACCGGAAGTGGGCGCAGGAACCCTGAAGGAGACTGAGAGACAGATTTACCTCTGGCACAGACGGAGCAGGCTGAAACAAAGTCGTGTGTATCATGATCCATCTTGGGCCACCAGAAGTGACGTTTAAGAAGATGGAGTGCGTTTTATGCCAGGGTGGCATGCTAAACGGGATGAGTGGACCCACTGCAGAACCTGAGAACGGACCGCTGATGGCACATAGAGGCGTCTCTCAGGCCCGTGTCCTGGGTCAGGGTCAGCTCTCTGTGCTTCCCTCACCACAGATTCGATATCCCACATCACACAGGCAATCACACAGGATGGGGGCAGGATGGGTGTTGGTTCAAGAGACTCATTGTCACTGGAAAACTGTCGAGAAAGAGCATCAGGTTTGGAGTTCTTAGAGCCAGGCCTGTAGGAGACATGGAAGTTAAAGCGAGAGAAAAACAAAGACCAGCGAGCTTGACGAGAGTTCAACCTCTTTGCATCTTGTAAGTACGCTAGGTTCTTGTGATCAGTCCAGATGATGAATGGGTGAGTGGCACCCTCGAGCCAGTGCCGCCATTCCTCTAGGGCCAGCTTCATAGCCAGCAGTTCCTTGTCTCCGATACTGTAGTTCTTTTCAGAAGGACTAAGTCGACGGGAGAAAAAGGCACAGGGATGCAGCTTGTGATCCAGGTTAGACTTCTGTGACAGAACAGCCCCCACCCCAGAGTCGGAAGCATCCACCTCAACCACAAAAGGTTCAGCTGGATCAGGCTGGGTTAGGGTGGGTGCAGATGTGAATTTGTGTTTAAGTGTATCGAAAGCCTGCTGTGCTGAATCAGACCAGGAAAATGGAACTTTAGATGAGGTAAGCCGTGTAAGCGGGAGAGCAACCTGACTGAAATTCTGAATAAATTTACGGTAAAAGTTTGCAAACCCAAGGAACCGTAGTAGTTGATGGCGAGTTGTGGGGATAGGCCAGTTAGCAATAGCTTTGATCTTGTCTGGATCCGTTTGCAATCTACCTGCTCCAAGAATGAAACCCAAGAATGGGATGGAACTGAGGTGAAACTCGCATTTCTCTGCCTTAACAAATAACCGGTTCTGAAGGAGGCGTTGCAGAACCAGACAAACATGGTGCTTGTGTTCCGACAAAGATTTAGAAAAGATGAGGATATCGTCAAGATAAACAAAAACAAAACGGTACAGATAGTCCCTCAAAATGTCATTGATCATAGTTTGGAAAACAGCGGGGGCGTTGGTGAGACCAAAAGGCATAACCAAGTATTCAAAATGGCCAAGATGAGCGTTAAACCCGGTCTTCCACTCGTTCCCCTCTTTAATCCGTATTTGGTTGTACACATCCTGAGATCAAGTTTGGTGAACACGGTTGCCCCCTGTAAAGATTCAAGGGCGGAAGATATGAGTGAAAGTGGGTATTTATTGCAAATGGTGATGTTATTCAACCCTCTGTAAATCGATGCATGGTCTTTGTGTGCCATCTTTTTTCCCCACGAAGAAAAACCCAGCGGCTACCGGAGAGGTAGATGGACGGATATGACCATTGGCTAATGCCTCTTTAATGTACTGCTCCATCGCCTCCCTCTCAGGGCGTGAAAGATTGTACAACCGACTTTTGGGCAACGGAACATTAAAAAGGAGGTCAATGGAGCAGTCATAAGGACGGTGAGGAGGTAAAGTCAGAGCTTTACTCTTGCTGAAAACCTCCCTGAGGTCATGATAACAAGCGGGGATATTGGATAGGTCAGGCAGAGAGTCAGGTTCAGACACTGGAACAGCGTTGGTTGGGATGGCAGACCGCAAACAATTGGACAAACAGAATGAACTCCATGTAGTTATTTTACTATTTGCCCAGTCGATCTGAGGGTTATGCAACTTTAGCCAGGGGTGTTCCAATAGGAGAGGGGTTTGGGGTGATTTAATCACTTTAAACGAGATCTGCTCACGATGATTGCCCGCCACAACTAAAGTGATGGGAGCGGTAGAGTGCGTAATGTTAGCAATTACCCTGCCATCTAAAGCGTTGGCGATAACAGGGGTTTCTAGTGGCAGCAACCATAGCCGTAGCTGTTGTGCTAAAGTGGCATCAATAAAATTGTCATCTGCACCTGAATCGATCATGACCGAGAGTGTAAAAGAAATCTGAGAGGTGTGCAATGTGCCAGAAAACAACGGCCTGGGGTGTGAATGATTGTGAGAAGTCCGGCTCACCAACGTCCCCAGTCTCACTGGCGAGCCTGTTCTTCTGGCCGAATTGGACATGTGGCGATCAAGTGACCAGCCTCCCCACAATACAGAGACCTACCCAGCCTGATCCGTTGCTGACGCTCCTCAGGTGTAAGGCGCATTCTCCCCAACTGCATAGGCTCATCAGACAACTGAGGTGGGGCTGGAGTACTAGCAGTCATGGGTTGAGGACGGCTAGAGTAGGTTACTGTGCCTGAGGGAGTCCTGAGCTGGGAACCACGATCACGACGACGTTCTCGAAGCCGATTATCCATCCGGATTGCCAGGGAAATCAAGGAGTTTAAGTCAGCTGGTTGATCCCTACAGGCAAGTTCATCCTTTAAAGAGTCATTCAGGCCTTTCACAAAAACTCCCACAAGAGCAGCATCATTCCAACCTGAGTCAGATGCAAGAGTACGAAATTCCATCGAATACTCTGCAGCACTCCTGTGGCCCTGAGTCAGCTCCAACAGGCGGCCAGATGCAGACCCCACGTAGTCGGGATGGTCAAAGACTCGTCTGAAATTGGCCTCAAAAGAATCATAGGTTTGTGTCAGCAGACGATCATTTGCTCCTTCTGCATGTGCCCAGTCCAATGCTCTGCCCCGTAACAAGCCCACAGTATATATGATCTTGGACTTATCTCAATCGAAGGTGAGTGGTTTCTGGATGAAGACATGGCGACACTGAAGGAGAAATCCACGACACTTGCAAAGCTCTCCCGTGAATGGTTCAGGATCCGGTGCGTAGGAGTCCCGAAGAGGAATATCTGAAACCACGGAGGGTTGAAGCGCTGCTGCTCCAGTAGAAGGGAATGAAGTGGCACCAGCTGCTACAGAAGGGAACTGATTAAGGAGCAATGACACTTGGGAAGCCATACGTGATACCTGAGAAGTTAATTCATCACGGGTTTGGGCAAAATCTTGCAGGATTTGTTCATGTTGTCCCAGTCGGTGTCCTTGCAGGCGAATGGCTTCTAGGATGGTGGTTGAAACATCCGGAGGTCCATGGGAAAAATCAGCTGAGTCCAATTGGGGACCAGATCGTTCTGTCATGTTTCCTTCAGAAAAAAAAGAGGACTCAAGCTGCGAACGGTCAAAAGGGAAAGGATTTATTCACAACTGACTACAGTTAGGAACTCAGAGGTAAGATCGACGACGATCTGGTAACTGCCAAGATGGAGTGAACTGCTTATATAATGGTGTTGATGAGGAACAGGCGTGCTTCTTATTAGGTGCAGCTGCAGGTGGAGAGGGAGGAGGAACAGAGTCACAAACAGGGAAGCTTGAGAAGCCGAAGGGAACCGTCACATGACAATCAGGGCGTCGGCCTGACCTTTTATAGCCAACATGTGGGCGTGGCCAGATGTTTCCTCACCGTGTTAAATTTACTGTTGATCCTGATTTATGAAGGAAACAGACGTGGGACGTGCTGCTGTAGAAACCTGGAGGGTTCTCCTGGTCTCCGTACGGAACATGGAGGGTTCTCCTGGTCACGGAACCAGGAGGGTTCTCCTGGTCTCCGTACGGAACCTGGAGGCATCGTTGCTACGCAGGGTTTCTGTTGGTTTCTGGTGGTTTTTGGTGGTTTCTGATGGTTTCTAGTTGTTTCTGATGGTTTCTGTTGGTTTCTGGTGGTTCCTGGTGGTTTCTGATGGTTTCTAGTTGTTTTTGGTGGTTTCTGATGGTTTCTAGTTGTTTCTGATGGTTTCTGTTGGTTTCTGGTGGTTCCTGGTGGTTTCTGATGGTTTCTAGTTGTTTTTGGTGGTTTCTGTTGGTTTCTGATGGTTTCTGGTGGTTTCTGATGGTTTCTGGTGGTTTTTGGTGGTTTCTGGTGGTTTCTGATGGTTTCTAGTTGTGTCTGATGGTTTCTAGTTGTTTCTGATGGTTTCTGGTGGTTTCTGATGGTTTCTAGTTGTTTCTGATGGTTTATGTTGGTTTCTGATGGTTTCTGGTGGTTTCTGATGGTTTCTGGTGGTTTCTGGTGGTTTCTGATGGTTTCTAGTTGTTTCTGATGGTTTATGTTGGTTTCTGGTGGTTTCTGATGGTTTCTGGTGGTTTCTGGTGGTTTCTGATGGTTTCTAGTTGTTTCTGTTGGTTTCTGGTGGTCCACCACCACGCCAACAGTCCTGAATGGATCAGGTGGTTTTCACATTGATGAGTGAAGCTGGGTTCCCATGGGGGGGCAGCCCAACACCCTGCAGTGAACCCAAACAGGGATATTATTATAGTTATGTTATTATTTATGTTCTTAAATACAAAAGTTAACAAGCAGATAAAACAACAAGGTAAATGAAAGTATGTAAACAATAATATAAATAGCTGTTAGACTGTTGGACATTTCATCAGGTTTTTACAGGAACATCGTGACAATCTAATCTTTAATACCAGCAGAGACACGATTTAAACCTGACAGGAGCGATAATCTACTGTAAAGTTTAAATACAGTGTCTCTGCTGTAGAAATGCTTCTTACTGTACAATGCTCTACACTTTTCTCCTACTGTACACCATTCAATAGGCTACATTTAATTTTACAATTGAATTATAATATTTAAATACTTTAATAACAATTTGTTTATTACTTCTAATTATTGACCAATTTAAACTATAAACCAGTATAATGAATGCAAATAGACAAATCTGTCTGAAAACATATAAATCTTTATTTGAAACACTGCAAATGATAAAACATGTCTACATGTCGAAAACATTTAATCTAAGATGTAACAACAACCATCGATACTTGTTAGAGGGATTGGAGGTGGAACATCTGAATACATAACAGGAATAACACCAGAGACACTTCAGAGCACAAAGAAATTAATCTGACAGTTTCATATGTAAAAGCTGCAGGAAGTAATAAACCCAGACGTACCGCTGAATGATTATATCCAACGGCTCGTTGTCATGACAACCAGTTAAACAGCTGGATCTTCTGATTAAAGATGCAGAATTTTACCTGGAACTTTCTGAACTTGGCCTAATTTACTAACAAGCAGCAATAACATCCATTTTACATCTTCATGGTTTCAAACTGCAGGTTTTAACGTCTGACAAGTATTTTTGTCCTCAAAAGTGAAGAACTTCTTAAAGAAGAGCGCATCCTTACGGCGTAACCATTTTAATACGTTTACTGTGATAAAGTTTTCTTTTTCAGTTGATGGATACGAGAGGAAGACGGCACATCATATCAGTCCACCTCGACACAACCAACTCCTCAACACGACCAACTCTTCAACACGACCAACTCTTCAACACGACCAACTCTTCAACACGACCAACTCTTCAACACGACCAACTCCTCGACACAACCAACTCCTCAACACGACCAACTCTTCAACACGACCAACTCTTCAACACGACCAACTCCTCGACACGACCAACTCCTCGACACAACCAACTCTTCAACACGACCAACTCCTCAACACAACCAACTCTTCAACACGACCAACTCCTCGACACAACCAACTCTTCAACACGACCAACTCCTCGACACAACCAACTCTTCAACACGACCAACTCCTCGACACAACCAACTCTTCAACACGACCAACTCTTCAACACGACCAACTCCTCGACACAGCCAACTCCTCAACACGACCAACTCCTCGACACGACCAACTCTTCAACACGACCAACTCTTCAACACGACCAACTCTTCAACACGCCCAACTCCTCGACACAACCAACTCTTCAACACGACCAACTCCTCGACACAACCAACTCCTCAACACGACCAACTCCTCAACACGACCAACTCCTCGACACGACCAACTCTTCAACACGACCAACTCCTCGACACAACCAACTCTTCAACACGACCAACTCCTCGACACGACCAACTCTTCAACACGACCAACTCTTCAACACGACCAACTCTTCAACACGACCAACTCCTCGACACGACCAACTCCTCGACACGACCAACTCCTCGACACGACCAACTCCTCGACACGACCAACTCTTCAACACGACCAACTCTTCAACACGACCAACTCCTCGACACGACCAACTCCTCGACACGACCAACTCTTCAACACGACCAACTCTTCAACACGACCAACTCCTCGACACAACCAACTCCTCAACACGACCAACTCCTCGACACGACCAACTCTTCAACACGACCAACTCTTCAACACGACCAACTCTTCGACACGACCAACTCCTCGACACGACCAACTCCTCGACACGACCAACTCTTCAACACGACCAACTCTTCAACACGACCAACTCTTCAACACGACCAACTCTTCAACACGACCAACTCCTCGACACAACCAACTCCTCAACACGACCAACTCCTCGACACGACCAACTCTTCAACACGACCAACTCTTCAACACGACCAACTTTTCAACACAACCAACTCTTCAACACGACCAACTCCTCGACACGACCAACTCCTCGACACGACCAACTTTTCAACACGACCAACTCTTCAACACGACCAACTCCTCGACACAACCAACTCTTCAACACGACCAACTCCTCGACACGACCAACTCTTCAACACGACCAACTCTTCAACACGACCAACTCTTCAACACGACCAACTCCTCGACACAACCAACTCTTCAACACGACCAACTCCTCGACACAACCAACTCCTCAACACGACCAACTCCTCGACACGACCAACTCTTCAACACGACCAACTCCTCGACACAACCAACTCTTCAACACGACCAACTCCTCGACACGACCAACTCTTCAACACGACCAACTCTTCAACACGACCAACTCTTCAACACGCCCAACTCCTCGACACAACCAACTCTTCAACACGACCAACTCCTCGACACAACCAACTCCTCAACACGACCAACTCCTCGACACGACCAACTCCTCGACACGACCAACTCTTCGACACGACCAACTCCTCGACACGACCAACTCCTCGACACGACCAACTCTTCAACACGACCAACTCTTCAACACGACCAACTCTTCAACACGACCAACTCCTCGACACGACCAACTCCTCGACACGACCAACTCCTCGACACGACCAACTCCTCGACACGACCAACTCTTCAACACGACCAACTCTTCAACATGACCAACTCCTCGACACAACCAACTCCTCGACACGACCAACTCCTCGACACGACCAACTCTTCAACACGACCAACTCTTCAACACGACCAACTCCTCGACACGACCAACTCCTCGACACGACCAACTCTTCAACACGACCAACTCTTCAACACAACCAACTTTTCAACACAACCAACTCTTCAACACGACCAACTCCTCGACACAACCAACTCCTCAACACGACCAACTCCTCGACACGACCAACTTTTCAACACGACCAACTCTTCAACACGACCAACTCCTCGACACAACCAACTCTTCAACACGACCAACTCCTCGACACGACCAACTCTTCAACACGACCAACAACCAACTCCTCATCGTCAATGTGCCAATGAGGCAAAAACTGGTTTTACAGCAGAAAATATTGTTTTATTCAGGTTTAAACCAAACGGCTGTTTGTCTGAGACAAGATCAATACATCATCACCATCACCGTCATCATCATCACCATCATCATCATCATCATCATCATCATCATCACCATCACCATCATCATCATCATCACCATCATCATCATCATCATCATCATCATCACCATCACCATCATCATCACCATCATCATCATCATCACCATCATCATCATCATCTTCATCATCACCATCATCATCATCATCACCATCATCATCATCATCACCATCACCATCACCATCATCATCATCATCACCATCATCATCATCATCATCTTCATCATCACCATCATCATCTTCATTTCATCATTAGATCCAGATGTGGAGCTTCCCTCCATGCAGGTGTTTATCTAGATGTGGAGCTTCTCTCCATGAAGGTGTGTCTGATCGGACATATTGTGCGACAACATGATTCTGGTGTTGGTGAGTCTGGTGTTGATGCTGATGTCGCGTCTTGTGGACGTTTTATAGAATTCGTCTCAAACTCAAGAAACAACTTTTTTAAACTGAAGCTGAACAATAAGTCCCAGTTTTCCACGTATTCCACCTTCCTGTTGGACTTTTCCCAACTTCCATTTGCCAAAAAGAGAAACTCCTCCTTTCCCACAATTCATCAGTCGTAGTCCTGCTGCCATGTCTTTCCTCCTGCCAAGCTCCTGGAGAGGACAAAGAATCTCCTGGAGAGGACATGGAATCTCCTGGAGAGGACACAGAATCTCCTGGAGAGGACATGGAATCTCCTGGAGAGGACACGGAATCTCCTGGAGAGGACATGGAATCTCCTCGAATCTCCTGGAGAGGACACGGAATCTCCTGGAGAGGACACGGAATCTCCTGGAGAGGACATGGAATCTCCTCGAATCTCCTGGAGAGGACATGGAATCTCCTCGAATCTCCTGGAGAGGACACGGAATCTCCTGGAGAGGACATGGAATCTCCTGGAGAGGACATGGAATCTCCTCGAATCTCCTGGAGAGGACATGGAATCTCCTGGAGAGGACACGGAATCACCTGGAGAGGACATGGAATCTCCTGGAGAGGACAGGTAATCTCCTGGAGAGGACACAGAATCTCCTGGAGAGGACATGGAATCTCCTGGAATCTCCTGGAGAGGACATGGAATCTCCAGGAGAGGACACGGAATGTCCTAGAGAGGACATGGAATCTCCTGGAGAGGGCATGGAATCTCCTGGACTCTCCTGGAGAGGACATGGAATCTCCTGGAGAGGACACGGAATCTCCTGGAATCTCCTGGAGAGGACACGAAATTTCCTGGAGAGGACATGGAATCTCCTGGAGAGGACATTGAATCTCCTGGAGAGGACACGGAATCTCCTGGAGAGGACATGGAATCTCCTGGAATCTCCTGGAGAGAACACGGAATCTCCTGGAGAGGACATGGAATCTCGTGGAAAGGACATGGAATCTCGTGGAGAGGACATTGAATCTCCTGGAGAGGACACGGAATCTCCTGGAGAGGACATGGAATCTCCTGGAGAGGACATGGAATATCCTGGAGAAGACACGGAATCTCCTGGAGAGGACACGGAATCTCCTGGAATCTCCTAGAGAGGACATGGAATCTCCTGGAGAGGACATGGAATCTCCTGGAATCTCCTGGAGAGGACATGGAATCTCTTGGAGAGGACACGGAATCTCCTGGAGAGCACATGGAATCTCCTGGAGAGGACACGGAATCTCCTGGAGAGGACATGGAATCTCCTGGAATCTCCTGGAGAGGACATGGAATCTCCGGGAATCTCCTGGAGAGGACACTGAATCTCCTGGAGGGGACACGGAATCTCCTGGTGAGGACATGGAATCTCCAGGAGAGGACACGGAATGTCCTAGAGAGGACACGGAATCTCCTGGAGAGGACATGGAATCTCCTGGAGAGGACATGGAATCTCCAGGAGAGGACATGGAATCTCCTGGTGAGGACATGGAATCTCCAGGAGAGGACACGGAATGTCCTAGAGAGGACACGGAATCTCCTGGAGAGGACATGGAATCTCCTGGAATCTCCTGGAGAGGACACGGAATCTCCTGGAGGGGACATGGAATCTCCTGGATAGGACACGGAATCTCCTGGAGAGGACATGGAATCTCCTGGAATCTCCTGGAGAGGACATGGAATCTCCTGGAGAGGACATGGAATCTCCTGGAGAGGTCATGGAATCTCCTGGAGAGGACACGGAATCTCCTGGAGAGGACATGGAATCTCCTGGAATCTCCTGGAGAGGACATGGAATCTCCGGGAATCTCCTGGAGAGGACACTGAATCTCCTGGAGGGGACACGGAATCTCCTGGTGAGGACATGGAATCTCCAGGAGAGGACACGGAATGTCCTAGAGAGGACACGGAATCTCCTGGAGAGGACATGGAATCTCCTGGAGAGGACATGGAATCTCCAGGAGAGGACATGGAATCTCCTGGTGAGGACATGGAATCTCCAGGAGAGGACACGGAATGTCCTAGAGAGGACACGGAATCTCCTGGAGAGGACATGGAATCTCCTGGAATCTCCTGGAGAGGACACGGAATCTCCTGGAGGGGACATGGAATCTCCTGGAATCTCCTGGATAGGACACGGAATCTCCTGGAGAGGACATGGAATCTCCTGGAATCTCCTGGAGAGGACATGGAATCTCCTGGAGAGGACATGGAATCTCCTGGAGAGGTCATGGAATCTCCTGGAGAGGACACGGAATCTCCTGGAGAGGACATGGAATCTCCTGGAATCTCCTGGAGAGAACACGGAATCTCCTGGAGAGGACATGGAATCTCCTGGAGAGGACATGGAATCTACTGGGGAGGACACGGAATCTCATGGAGAGGACATGGAATCTCCTGGAATCTCCTGGAGAGGACATGGAATCTCCTGAAATCTCCTGGAGTGGACACGGAATCTCCTGGAGAGGACACGGAATCTCCTGGAGAGGACATGGAATCTCCTGGGATCTCCTGGAGAGGACATGGAATCTCCTGGAGAGGACACAAAATCACCTGGAGAGGACATGGAATCTCCTGGAGAGGACATGGAATCTCCTGGAGAGGACACGGAATCTCCTGGAGAGGACATGGAATCTCCTGGAATCTCCTGGAGAGGACACGGAATCTCCTGGAGAGGACACGGAATCTCCTGGACAAGACACGGAATCTCCTGGAGAGGACACGGAATCACCTGGAGAGGACATGGAATCTCCTGGAATCTCCTGGAGAGGACAGGTAATCTCCTGGAGAGGACACGGAATCTCCTGGAGAGGACATGGAATCTCCTGGAATCTTCTGGAGAGGACATGGAATCTCCTGGGGAGGACATGGAATCTCCAGGAGAGGACACGGAATCTCCTGGAGAGGACATGGAATCTCCTGGAATCTCCTGGAGAGGACACGGAATCTCCTGGAGAGGAATTGGAATCTCCTGGAGAGGACACGGAATCTCCTGGAGAGGACATGGAATCTCCTGGAATCTCCTGGAGAGGACATGGAATCTCCTGGAGAGGACATGGAATCTCCTGGAGAGGACACGGAATCTCCTGGAGAGGACATGGAATCTCCTGGAATCTCCTGGAGAGAACACGGAATCTCCTGGAGAGGACATGGAATCTCCTGGAGAGGACATTGAATCTCCTGGAGAGGACACGGAATCTCCTGGAGAGGACACGGAATCTCCTGGAGAGGACACGGACTCTCCTGGAGAGGACATGGAATCTCCTGGAATCTCCTGGAGAGGACACGGAATCTCCTGGAGAGGACATGGAATCTCCTGAAATCTCCTGGAGTGGACACGGAATCTCCTGGAGAGGACACGGAATGTCCTAGAGAGGACATGGAATCTCCTGGAATCTCCTGGAGAGGACATGGAATCTCCGGGAATCTCCTGGAGAGGACACGGAATCTCCTGGAGAGGACACGGAATCTCCTGGGGAGGACATGGAATCTCCCAGAGAGGACATGGAATCTCCTGGAGAGGACACAGAATTTCCTGGAGAGGACATGGAATCTCCGGGAATCTCCTGGAGAGGACACGGAATCTCCTGGAGAGGACACGGAATCTCCTGGGGGAGGACATGGAATCTCCTGGAATCTCCCAGAGAGGACATGGAATCTCCTGGAGAGGACACAGAATTTCCTGGAGAGGACATGGAATCTCCTGGAGAGGACATGGAATCTCCTGGAATCTCCTGGAGAGGACATGGAATCTCAGGGAATCTCCTGGAGAGGAAACGGAATCTCCTGGAGAGGACATGGAATCTCCTGGAGAGGACATGGAATCTCCGGGAATCTCCTGGAGAGGAAACGGAATCTCCTGGAGAGGACATGGAATCTCCTTTAATCTCCTGGAGAGGACATGGAATCTCCTGGAATCTCCTGGAGAGGACACGGAATCTCCTGGAGAGGACATGGAATCTCCTGGAATCTCCTGGAGAGGACACAGAATCTCCTGGAGAGTACACGGAATCTCCTGGAGAGGACATGGAACGTCCTGGAATCTCCTGGAGAGGACACGGAATCTCCTGGAGAGGACATGGAATCTCCTGGAGAGGACACGGAATCTCCTGGAATCTCCTGGAGAGGACACGGAATCTCCTGGAGAGGACATTGAATCTCCTGGAATCTCCTGGAGGGGACACGGAATCTCCTGGAGAGGACACGGAATCTCCTGGAGAGGACATGGAATCTCCTGGAGAAGACACGGAATCTCCTGGAGAGGACACGGAATCTCCTGGAATCTCCTGGAGAGGGCACGGAATCTCCTGGAGAGGACATGGAATCTCCTGGAGAGGACATTGAATCTCCTGGAGAGGACACGGAATCTCCTGGAGAGGACACGGAATCTCCTGGAATCTCCTGGAGAGGGCACGGAATCTCCTGGAGAGGACATGGAATCTCCTGGAGAGGACATTGAATCTCCTGGAGAGGACACGGAATCTCCTGGAATCTCCTGGAGAGGACATGGAATCTCCTGGAGAGGACATTGAATCTCCTGGAGAGGACACGGAATCTCCTGGAGAGGACATGGAATCTCCTGGAGAGGACACGGAATCTCCTGGAATCTCCTGGAGAGGACACGGAATCTCCTGGAGAGGACATGGAATCTCCTGGAGAGGACATTGAATCTCCTGGAGAGGACACGGAATCTCCTGGAATCTCCTGGAGAGGACACGGAATCTCCTGGAGAGGACATGGAATCTCCTGGAGAGGACACGGAATCTCCTGGAGAGGACACGGAATCTCCTGGAGAGGACATTGAATCTCCTGGAGAGGACACAGAATCTCCTGGAATCTCCTGGAGAGGACACGGAATCTCTTGGAGAGTATTTAGAATTTCCTGGAATCTCCTGGAGAGGACACGGAATCTCCTGGAATCTCCTGGAGAGGACATGGAATCTCCTGGAGAGGACATTGAATCTCTTGGAGAGGACACGGAATCTCCTGGAATCTCCTGGAGAGGACATGGAATCTCAGGGAATCTCCTGGAGAGGAAACGGAATCTCCTGGAGAGGACATGGAATCTCCTGGAGAGGACATGGAATCTCCTGGAATCTCCTGGAGAGGAAACGGAATCTCCTGGAGAGGACATGGAATCTCCTGGAATCTCCTGGAGAGGACACGGAATCTCCTGGAGAGGACATGGAATCTCCTGGAATCTCCTGGAGAGGACACAGAATCTCCTGGAGAGTACACGGAATCTCCTGGAGAGGACATGGAACGTCCTGGAATCTCCTGGAGAGGACACGGAATCTCCTGGAGAGGACATGGAATCTCCTGGAGAGGACACGGAATCTCCTGGAATCTCCTGGAGAGGACACGGAATCTCCTGGAGAGGACATTGAATCTCGTGGAATCTCCTGGAGAGGACACGGAATCTCCTGGAGAGGACACGGAATCTCCTGGAGAGGACATGGAATCTCCTGGAGAAGACACGGAATCTCCTGGAGAGGACACGGAATCTCCTGGAGAGGGCACGGAATCTCCTGGAGAGGACATGGAATCTCCTGGAGAGGACATTGAATCTCCTGGAGAGGACACGGAATCTCCTGGAGAGGACACGGAATCTCCTGGAATCTCCTGGAGAGGGCACGGAATCTCCTGGAGAGGACATGGAATCTCCTGGAGAGGACATTGAATCTCCTGGAGAGGACACGGAATCTCCTGGAATCTCCTGGAGAGGACATGGAATCTCCTGGAGAGGACATTGAATCTCCTGGAGAGGACACGGAATCTCCTGGAGAGGACATGGAATCTCCTGGAGAGGACACGGAATCTCCTGGAATCTCCTGGAGAGGACACGGAATCTCCTGGAGAGGACATGGAATCTCCTGGAGAGGACATTGAATCTCCTGGAGAGGACACGGAATCTCCTGGAATCTCCTGGAGAGGACACGGAATCTCCTGGAGAGGACATGGAATCTCCTGGAGAGGACACGGAATCTCCTGGAGAGGACACGGAATCTCCTGGAGAGGACATTGAATCTCCTGGAGAGGACACAGAATCTCCTGGAATCTCCTGGAGAGGACACGGAATCTCTTGGAGAGTATTTAGAATTTCCTGGAATCTCCTGGAGAGGACACGGAATCTCCTGGAATCTCCTGGAGAGGACATGGAATCTCCTAGAGAGGACATTGAATCTCCTGGAGAGGACACGGAATCTCCTGGAATCTCCTGGAGAGGACACGGAATCTCCTGGAGAGGACATGGAATCTCCTGGAATCTCTTGGAGAGGACACGGAATCTCTTGGAGAGGACATGGAATCTCCTGGAGAAGACATTGAATCTCCTGGAGAGGACACGGAATCTCCTGGAGAGGACACGGAATCTCCTGGAATCTCCTGGAGAGGACACGGAATCTCCTGGAGAGGACATGGAATCTCCTAGTATCTCCTGGAGAGGACATGGAATCTCCTGGAATCTCCAAGAGAGGACATGGAATCTCCTGGAGAGGACATGGAATCTCCTCGAATCTCCTGGAGAGGACATGGAATCTCCTGGAATCTCCTGGAGAGGACACGGAATCTCCTGGAGAGGACATGGAATCTCCTGGAGAAGACACGGAATCTCCTGGAGAGGACACGGAATCACCTGGAGAGGACATGGAATCTCCTGGAATCTCCTGGAGAGGACAGGTAATCTCCTGGAGAGGACACGGAATGTCCTGGAGAGGACATGGAATCTCCTGGAATCTCCTGGAGAGGACATGGAATCTCCTGGAGAGGACATGGAATCTCCTGGGGAGGACACGGAATCTCCTGGAGAGGACATGGAATCTCCAGGAGAGGACACGGAATGTCCTAGAGAGGACACGGAATCTCCTGGAGAAGACATGGAATCTCTTGGAATTTCCTGGAGAGGACATGGAATCTCCTGGAGAGGACACGGAATCTCCTGGAATCTCCTGAAGAGGACACGGAATCTCCTGGAGAGGACATGGAATCTCCTGGAATCTCCTGGAGAGGACATGGAATCTCCTGGAATCTCCTGGAGAGGACACAGAATCTCCTGGAGAGGACACGGAATCTCCTGGAATCTCCTGGAGAGGACACGGAATCTCTTGGAGAGGACATGGAATCTCCTGGAGAGGACATTGAATCTCCTGGAGAGGACACGGAATCTCCTGGAGAGGACACGGAATCTCCTGGAGAGGACACGGAATCTCCTGGAGAGGACATGGAATCTCCTGGAATCTCCTGGAGAGGACATGGAATCTCCTGGAATCTCCTGGAGAGGACACAGAATCTCCTGGAGAGGACATGGAATCTCCTGGAATCTCCTGGAGAGGACACGGAATCTCTTGGAGAGGACATGGAATCTCCTGGAGAGGACATTGAATCTCCTGGAGAGGACACGGAATCTCCTGGAGAGGACACGGAATCTCCTGGAATCTCTTGGAGAAGACACGGAATCTCCTGGAGAGGACATGGAATCTCCTGGAATCTCCGGGAGAGCACACAGAATCTCCTGGAGAGGACATGGAATGTCCTGGAATCTCATGGAGAGGACATGGAATCTCCTGGAGAGGACATGGAATCTCCTAGAATCTCCTGGAGAGGACACGGAATCTCCTGGAGAGGACATGGAATCTCCTGGAGAGGACATGGAATCTCCTGGAGAGGACATTGAATCTCCTGGAGAGGACACGGAATCTCCTGGAGAGGACATGGAATCTCCTGGAGAGGACATGGAATCTCCTGGAGAGGACATGGAATATCCTGGAGAAGACACAGAATCACCTGGAAAGGACATGGAATCTCCTGGAATCTCCTGGAGAGGACATGGAATCTCTTGGAGAGGACATGGAATATCCTGGAGAAGACACGGAATCTCCTGGAGAGGACACGGAATCTCCTGGTATCTCCTGGAGAGGACATGGAATCTTCTGGAGAGGACACAGAATCACCTGGAAAGGACATGGAATCTCCTGGAATCTCCTGGAGAGGACATGGAATATCTTGGAGAGGACACGGAATCTCCTGGAGAGCACATGGAATCTCCTGGAGAGGACACGGAATCTCCTGGAGAGGACATGGAATCTCCTGGAATCTCCTGGAGAGGACATGGAATCTCCGGGAATCTCCTGGAGAGGACACTGAATCTCCTGGAGGGGACATGGAATCTCCTGGTGAGGACATGGAATCTCCAGGAGAGGACACGGAATGTCCTAGAGAGGACACGGAATCTCCTGGAGAGGACATGGAATCTCCTGGAGAGGACATGGAATCTCCAGGAGAGGACATGGAATCTCCTGGTGAGGACATGGAATCTCCAGGAGAGGACACGGAATGTCCTAGAGAGGACACGGAATCTCCTGGAGAGGACATGGAATCTCCTGGGATCTCCTGGAGAGGACATGGAATCTCCTGGAATCTCCTGGAGAGAACACGGAATCTCCTGGAGAGGACATGGAATCTCCTGGAGAGGACATGGAATCTCCTGGGGAGGACACGGAATCTCATGGAGAGGACATGGAATCTCCTGGAATCTCCTGGAGAGGACATGGAATCTCCTGAAATCTCCTGGAGTGGACACGGAATCTCCTGGAGAGGACATGGAATCTCCTGGGATCTCCTGGAGAGGACATGGAATCTCCTGGAGAGGACACAAAATCACCTGGAGAGGACATGGAATCTCCTGGAGAGGACACGGAATCTCCTGGAATCTCCTGGAGAGGGCACGGAATCTCCTGGAGAGGACATGGAATCTCCTGGAGAGGACATTGAATCTCCTGGAGAGGACACGGAATCTCCTGGAATCTCCTGGAGAGGACATGGAATCTCCTGGAGAGGACATTGAATCTCCTGGAGAGGACACGGAATCTCCTGGAGAGGACATGGAATCTCCTGGAGAGGACACGGAATCTCCTGGAATCTCCTGGAGAGGACACGGAATCTCCTGGAGAGGACATGGAATCTCCTGGAGAGGACATTGAATCTCCTGGAGAGGACACGGAATCTCCTGGAATCTCCTGGAGAGGACACGGAATCTCCTGGAGAGGACATGGAATCTCCTGGAGAGGACACGGAATCTCCTGGAGAGGACACGGAATCTCCTGGAGAGGACACAGAATCTCCTGGAATCTCCTGGAGAGGACACGGAATCTCTTGGAGAGTATTTAGAATTTCCTGGAATCTCCTGGAGAGGACACGGAATCTCCTGGAATCTCCTGGAGAGGACATGGAATCTCCTGGAGAGGACATTGAATCTCCTGGAGAGGACACGGAATCTCCTGGAATCTCCTGGAGAGGACACGGAATCTCCTGGAGAGGACATGGAATCTCCTGGAATCTCCTGGAGAGGACACGGAATCTCTTGGAGAGGACATGGAATCTCCTGGAGAAGACATTGAATCTCCTGGAGAGGACACGGAATCTCCTGGAGAGGACACGGAATCTCCTGGAATCTCCTGGAGAGGACACGGAATCTCCTGGAGAGGACATGGAATCTCCTAGTATCTCCTGGAGAGGACATGGAATCTCCTGGAATCTCCTAGAGAGGACATGGAATCTCCTGGAGAGGACATGGAATCTCCTCGAATCTCCTGGAGAGGACATGGAATCTCCTGGAATCTCCTGGAGAGGACACGGAATCTCCTGGAGAGGACATGGAATCTCCTGGAGAAGACACGGAATCTCCTGGAGAGGACACGGAATCACCTGGAGAGGACATGGAATCTCCTGGAATCTCCTGGAGAGGACAGGTTATCTCCTGGAGAGGACACGGAATCTCCTGGAGAGGACATGGAATCTCCTGGAATCTCCTGGAGAGGACATGGAATCTCCTGGAGAGGACATGGAATCTCCTGGGGAGGACACGGAATCTCCTGGAGAGGACATGGAATCTCCAGGAGAGGACACGGAATGTCCTAGAGAGGACACGGAATCTCCTGGAGAAGACATGGAATCTTGGAATTTCCTGGAGAGGACATGGAATCTCCTGGAGAGGACACGGAATCTCCTGGAATCTCCTGAAGAGGACACGGAATCTCCTGGAGAGGACATGGAATCTCCTGGAATCTCCTGGAGAGGACATGGAATCTCCTGGAATCTCCTGGAGAGGACACAGAATCTCCTGGAGAGGACACGGAATCTCCTGGAATCTCCTGGAGAGGACACGGAATCTCTTGGAGAGGACATGGAATCTCCTGGAGAGGACATTGAATCTCCTGGAGAGGACACGGAATCTCCTGGAGAGGACACGGAATCTCCTGGAGAGGACACGGAATCTCCTGGAGAGGAAATGGAATCTCCTGGAATCTCCTGGAGAGGACATGGAATCTCCTGGAATCTCCTGGAGAGGACACAGAATCTCCTGGAGAGGACATGGAATCTCCTGGAATCTCCTGGAGAGGACACGGAATCTCTTGGAGAGGACATGGAATCTCCTGGAGAGGACATTGAATCTCCTGGAGAGGACACGGAATCTCCTGGAGAGGACACGGAATCTCCTGGAATCTCTTGGAGAAGACACGGAATCTCCTGGAGAGGACATGGAATCTCCTGGAATCTCCTGGAGAGCACACAGAATCTCCTGGAGAGGACATGGAATGTCCTGGAATCTCCTGGAGAGGACATGGAATCTCCTGGAGAGGACATGGAATCTCCTGGAATCTCTTGGAGAGGACACGGAATCTCTTGGAGAGGACATGGAATCTCCTGGAGAAGACATTGAATCTCCTGGAGAGGACACGGAATCTCCTGGAGAGGACACGGAATCTCCTGGAATCTCCTGGAGAGGACACGGAATCTCCTGGAGAGGACATGGAATCTCCTAGTATCTCCTGGAGAGGACATGGAATCTCCTGGAATCTCCAAGAGAGGACATGGAATCTCCTGGAGAGGACATGGAATCTCCTCGAATCTCCTGGAGAGGACATGGAATCTCCTGGAATCTCCTGGAGAGGACACGGAATCTCCTGGAGAGGACATGGAATCTCCTGGAGAAGACACGGAATCTCCTGGAGAGGACACGGAATCACCTGGAGAGGACATGGAATCTCCTGGAATCTCCTGGAGAGGACAGGTAATCTCCTGGAGAGGACACGGAATGTCCTGGAGAGGACATGGAATCTCCTGGAATCTCCTGGAGAGGACATGGAATCTCCTGGAGAGGACATGGAATCTCCTGGGGAGGACACGGAATCTCCTGGAGAGGACATGGAATCTCCAGGAGAGGACACGGAATGTCCTAGAGAGGACACGGAATCTCCTGGAGAAGACATGGAATCTCTTGGAATTTCCTGGAGAGGACATGGAATCTCCTGGAGAGGACACGGAATCTCCTGGAATCTCCTGAAGAGGACACGGAATCTCCTGGAGAGGACATGGAATCTCCTGGAATCTCCTGGAGAGGACATGGAATCTCCTGGAATCTCCTGGAGAGGACACAGAATCTCCTGGAGAGGACACGGAATCTCCTGGAATCTCCTGGAGAGGACACGGAATCTCTTGGAGAGGACATGGAATCTCCTGGAGAGGACATTGAATCTCCTGGAGAGGACACGGAATCTCCTGGAGAGGACACGGAATCTCCTGGAGAGGACACGGAATCTCCTGGAGAGGACATGGAATCTCCTGGAATCTCCTGGAGAGGACATGGAATCTCCTGGAATCTCCTGGAGAGGACACAGAATCTCCTGGAGAGGACATGGAATCTCCTGGAATCTCCTGGAGAGGACACGGAATCTCTTGGAGAGGACATGGAATCTCCTGGAGAGGACATTGAATCTCCTGGAGAGGACACGGAATCTCCTGGAGAGGACACGGAATCTCCTGGAATCTCTTGGAGAAGACACGGAATCTCCTGGAGAGGACATGGAATCTCCTGGAATCTCCGGGAGAGCACACAGAATCTCCTGGAGAGGACATGGAATGTCCTGGAATCTCATGGAGAGGACATGGAATCTCCTGGAGAGGACATGGAATCTCCTAGAATCTCCTGGAGAGGACACGGAATCTCCTGGAGAGGACATGGAATCTCCTGGAGAGGACATGGAATCTCCTGGAGAGGACATTGAATCTCCTGGAGAGGACACGGAATCTCCTGGAGAGGACATGGAATCTCCTGGAGAGGACATGGAATCTCCTGGAGAGGACATGGAATATCCTGGAGAAGACACAGAATCACCTGGAAAGGACATGGAATCTCCTGGAATCTCCTGGAGAGGACATGGAATCTCTTGGAGAGGACATGGAATATCCTGGAGAAGACACGGAATCTCCTGGAGAGGACACGGAATCTCCTGGTATCTCCTGGAGAGGACATGGAATCTTCTGGAGAGGACACAGAATCACCTGGAAAGGACATGGAATCTCCTGGAATCTCCTGGAGAGGACATGGAATATCTTGGAGAGGACACGGAATCTCCTGGAGAGCACATGGAATCTCCTGGAGAGGACACGGAATCTCCTGGAGAGGACATGGAATCTCCTGGAATCTCCTGGAGAGGACATGGAATCTCCGGGAATCTCCTGGAGAGGACACTGAATCTCCTGGAGGGGACATGGAATCTCCTGGTGAGGACATGGAATCTCCAGGAGAGGACACGGAATGTCCTAGAGAGGACACGGAATCTCCTGGAGAGGACATGGAATCTCCTGGAGAGGACATGGAATCTCCAGGAGAGGACATGGAATCTCCTGGTGAGGACATGGAATCTCCAGGAGAGGACACGGAATGTCCTAGAGAGGACACGGAATCTCCTGGAGAGGACATGGAATCTCCTGGGATCTCCTGGAGAGGACATGGAATCTCCTGGAATCTCCTGGAGAGAACACGGAATCTCCTGGAGAGGACATGGAATCTCCTGGAGAGGACATGGAATCTCCTGGGGAGGACACGGAATCTCATGGAGAGGACATGGAATCTCCTGGAATCTCCTGGAGAGGACATGGAATCTCCTGAAATCTCCTGGAGTGGACACGGAATCTCCTGGAGAGGACATGGAATCTCCTGGGATCTCCTGGAGAGGACATGGAATCTCCTGGAGAGGACACAAAATCACCTGGAGAGGACATGGAATCTCCTGGAGAGGACACGGAATCTCCTGGAATCTCCTGGAGAGGGCACGGAATCTCCTGGAGAGGACATGGAATCTCCTGGAGAGGACATTGAATCTCCTGGAGAGGACACGGAATCTCCTGGAATCTCCTGGAGAGGACATGGAATCTCCTGGAGAGGACATTGAATCTCCTGGAGAGGACACGGAATCTCCTGGAGAGGACATGGAATCTCCTGGAGAGGACACGGAATCTCCTGGAATCTCCTGGAGAGGACACGGAATCTCCTGGAGAGGACATGGAATCTCCTGGAGAGGACATTGAATCTCCTGGAGAGGACACGGAATCTCCTGGAATCTCCTGGAGAGGACACGGAATCTCCTGGAGAGGACATGGAATCTCCTGGAGAGGACACGGAATCTCCTGGAGAGGACACGGAATCTCCTGGAGAGGACACAGAATCTCCTGGAATCTCCTGGAGAGGACACGGAATCTCTTGGAGAGTATTTAGAATTTCCTGGAATCTCCTGGAGAGGACACGGAATCTCCTGGAATCTCCTGGAGAGGACATGGAATCTCCTGGAGAGGACATTGAATCTCCTGGAGAGGACACGGAATCTCCTGGAATCTCCTGGAGAGGACACGGAATCTCCTGGAGAGGACATGGAATCTCCTGGAATCTCCTGGAGAGGACACGGAATCTCTTGGAGAGGACATGGAATCTCCTGGAGAAGACATTGAATCTCCTGGAGAGGACACGGAATCTCCTGGAGAGGACACGGAATCTCCTGGAATCTCCTGGAGAGGACACGGAATCTCCTGGAGAGGACATGGAATCTCCTAGTATCTCCTGGAGAGGACATGGAATCTCCTGGAATCTCCTAGAGAGGACATGGAATCTCCTGGAGAGGACATGGAATCTCCTCGAATCTCCTGGAGAGGACATGGAATCTCCTGGAATCTCCTGGAGAGGACACGGAATCTCCTGGAGAGGACATGGAATCTCCTGGAGAAGACACGGAATCTCCTGGAGAGGACACGGAATCACCTGGAGAGGACATGGAATCTCCTGGAATCTCCTGGAGAGGACAGGTTATCTCCTGGAGAGGACACGGAATCTCCTGGAGAGGACATGGAATCTCCTGGAATCTCCTGGAGAGGACATGGAATCTCCTGGAGAGGACATGGAATCTCCTGGGGAGGACACGGAATCTCCTGGAGAGGACATGGAATCTCCAGGAGAGGACACGGAATGTCCTAGAGAGGACACGGAATCTCCTGGAGAAGACATGGAATCTTGGAATTTCCTGGAGAGGACATGGAATCTCCTGGAGAGGACACGGAATCTCCTGGAATCTCCTGAAGAGGACACGGAATCTCCTGGAGAGGACATGGAATCTCCTGGAATCTCCTGGAGAGGACATGGAATCTCCTGGAATCTCCTGGAGAGGACACAGAATCTCCTGGAGAGGACACGGAATCTCCTGGAATCTCCTGGAGAGGACACGGAATCTCTTGGAGAGGACATGGAATCTCCTGGAGAGGACATTGAATCTCCTGGAGAGGACACGGAATCTCCTGGAGAGGACACGGAATCTCCTGGAGAGGACACGGAATCTCCTGGAGAGGAAATGGAATCTCCTGGAATCTCCTGGAGAGGACATGGAATCTCCTGGAATCTCCTGGAGAGGACACAGAATCTCCTGGAGAGGACATGGAATCTCCTGGAATCTCCTGGAGAGGACACGGAATCTCTTGGAGAGGACATGGAATCTCCTGGAGAGGACATTGAATCTCCTGGAGAGGACACGGAATCTCCTGGAGAGGACACGGAATCTCCTGGAATCTCTTGGAGAAGACACGGAATCTCCTGGAGAGGACATGGAATCTCCTGGAATCTCCTGGAGAGCACACAGAATCTCCTGGAGAGGACATGGAATGTCCTGGAATCTCCTGGAGAGGACATGGAATCTCCTGGAGAGGACATGGAATCTCCTAGAATCTCCTGGAGAGGACACGGAATCTCCTGGAGAGGACATGGAATCTCCTGGAGAGGACATGGAATCTCCTGGAGAGGACATTGAATCTCCTGGAGAGGACACGGAATCTCCTGGAGAGGACATGGAATCTCCTGGAGAGGACATGGAATCTCCTGGAGAGGACATGGAATATCCTGGAGAAGACACAGAATCACCTGGAAAGGACATGGAATCTCCTGGAATCTCCTGGAGAGGACATGGAATCTCTTGGAGAGGACATGGAATATCCTGGAGAAGACACGGAATCTCCTGGAGAGGACACGGAATCTCCTGGAATCTCCTGGAGAGGACATGGAATCTTCTGGAGAGGACACAGAATCACCTGGAAAGGACATGGAATCTCCTGGAATCTCCTGGAGAGGACATGGAATATCTTGGAGAGGACACGGAATCTCCTGGAGAGCACATGGAATCTCCTGGAGAGGACACGGAATCTCCTGGAGAGGACATGGAATCTCCTGGAATCTCCTGGAGAGGACATGGAATCTCCGGGAATCTCCTGGAGAGGACACTGAATCTCCTGGAGGGGACATGGAATCTCCTGGTGAGGACATGGAATCTCCAGGAGAGGACACGGAATGTCCTAGAGAGGACACGGAATCTCCTGGAGAGGACATGGAATCTCCTGGAGAGGACATGGAATCTCCTGGAGAGGACACGGAATCTCCTGGAATCTCCTGGAGAGGACACGGAATCTCCTGGAGAGGACATGGAATCTCCTGGAGAGGACATTGAATCTCCTGGAGAGGACACGGAATCTCCTGGAATCTCCTGGAGAGGACACGGAATCTCCTGGAGAGGACATGGAATCTCCTGGAGAGGACACGGAATCTCCTGGAGAGGACACGGAATCTCCTGGAGAGGACATTGAATCTCCTGGAGAGGACACAGAATCTCCTGGAATCTCCTGGAGAGGACACGGAATCTCTTGGAGAGTATTTAGAATTTCCTGGAATCTCCTGGAGAGGACACGGAATCTCCTGGAATCTCCTGGAGAGGACATGGAATCTCCTGGAGAGGACATTGAATCTCCTGGAGAGGACACGGAATCTCCAGGAATCTCCTGGAGAGGACACGGAATCTCCTGGAGAGGACATGGAATCTCCTGGAATCTCCTGGAGAGGACACGGAATCTCTTGGAGAGGACATGGAATCTCCTGGAGAAGACATTGAATCTCCTGGAGAGGACACGGAATCTCCTGGAGAGGACACGGAATCTCCTGGAATCTCCTGGAGAGGACACGGAATCTCCTGGAGAGGACATGGAATCTCCTGGAGAGGACATGGAATCTCCTGGAGAGGACATGGAATCTCCTAGTATCTCCTGGAGAGGACATGGAATCTCCTGGAGAGGACATGGAATCTCCTAGAATCTCCTGGAGAGGACACGGAATCTCCTGGAGAGGACATGGAATCTCCTGGAGAGGACATGGAATCTCCTGGAGAGGACATTGAATCTCCTGGAGAGGACACGGAATCTCCTGGAATCTCCTGGAGAGGACACGGAATCTCCTGGAGAGGACATGGAATCTCCTAGAATCTCCTGGAGAGGACATGGAATCTCCTGGAATCTCCTGGAGAGGACACAGAATCTCCTGGAGAGGACATGGAATCTCCTGGAATCTCCTGGAGAGGACACGGAATCTCTTGGAGAGGACATGGAATCTCCTGGAGAGGACATTGAATCTCCTGGAGAGGACACGGAATCTCCTGGAGAGGACACGGAATCTCCTGGAATCTCCTGGAGAGGACACGGAATCTCCTGGAGAGGACATGGAATCTCCTGGAGAGGACATGGAATCTCCTAGTATCTCCTGGAGAGGACATGGAATCTCCTGGAATCTCCTAGAGAGGACATGGAATCTCCTGGAGAGGACATGGAATCTCCTGGAGAGGACATGGAATCTCCTCGAATCTCCTGGAGAGGACACGGAATCTCCTGGAGAGGACATGGAATCTCCTGGAATCTCCTGGAGAGGACACGGAATCACCTGGAGAGGACATGGAATCTCCTGGAGAGGACAGGTAATCTCCTGGAGAGGACACGGAATGTCCTGGAGAGGACATGGAATCTCCTGGAATCTCCTGGAGAGGACACGGAATCTCCTGGGGAGGACACGGAATCTCCTGGAGAGGACATGGAATCTCCAGGAGAGGACACGGAATGTCCTAGAGAGGACACGGAATCTCCTGGAGAGGACATGGAATCTCCTGGAATTTCCTGGAGAGGACACGGAATCTCCTGGAGAGGACATGGAATCTCCTGGAATCTCCTGGAGAGGACACGGAATCTCCTGGAGAGGACATGGAATCTCCTGGAGAGGACACGGAATCTCCTGGAATCTCCTGGAGAGGACACGGAATCTCCTGGAGAGGACATGGAATCTCCTGGAATCTCCTTGAGAGGACATGGAATCTCCGGGAATCTCCTGGAGAGGACACGGAATCTCCTGGAGAGGACACGGAATCTCCTGGAATCTCCCAGAGAGGACATGGAATCTCCTGGAGATGACACAAAATTTCCTGTAGAGGACATGGAATCGCCTGGAGAGGACATGGAATCTCCTGGAATCTCCTGGAGAGGACATGGAATCTCCGGGAATCTCCTGGAGAGGACATGGAATCTCGTGGAGAGGACACGGAATCTCCTGGAGAGGACATGGAATCTCCTGGAGATGACACGGAATCACCTGGAGAGGACATGGAATCTCCTGGAATCTCCTGGAGAGGACAGGTTATCTCCTGGAGAGGACACGGAATCTCCTGGAGAGGACATGGAATCTCCTGGAATCTCCTGGAGAGGACACGGAATCTCCTGGAGAGGACATGGAATCTCCTGGAATCTCCTGGAGAGGACATGGAATCTCCTAGAGAGGACATGGAATCTCCTGGAGACGACATGGAATCTCCTGGAATCTCCTGGAGAGGACATGGAATCTCCTGGAATCTCCTGGAGAGGACATGGAATCTCCTAGAGAGGACATGGAATCTCCTGGAGAGGACATGGAATCTCCTGGAATCTCCTGGAGAGGACACAGAATCTCCTGGAGAGGACATGGAATCTCCTGGAATCTCCTGGAGAGGACATGGAATCTCCTGGAATCTCCTGGAGAGGACATGGAATCTCCTAGAGAGGACATGGAATCTCCTGGAGAGGACATGGAATCTCCTGGAATCTCCTGGAGAGGACATGGAATCTCCTGGAATCTCCTGGAGAGCACACAGAATCTCCTGGAGAGGACATGGAATGTCCTGGAATCTCCTGGAGAGGACATGGAATCTCCTGGAGAGGACATGGAATCTTCTAGAATCTCCTGGAGAGGACACGGAATCTCCTGGAGAGGACATGGAATCTCCTGGAGAGGACATGGAATCTCCTCGAATATCCTGGAGAGGACACGGAATCTCCTGGAGAGGACATGGAATCTCCTGGAGAAGACACGGAATCTCCTGGAGAGGACACGGAATCACCTGAAGAGGACATGGAATCTCCTGGAATCTCCTGGAGAGGACAGGTAATCTCCTGGAGAGGACACGGAATGTCCTGGAGAGGACATGGAATCTCCTGGAATCTCCTGGAGAGGACATGGAATCTCCTGGGGAGGACACGGAATCTCCTGGAGAGGACATGGAATCTCCAGGAGAGGACACGGAATGTGCTAGAGAGGACACGGAATCTCCTGGAGAGGACATGGAATCTCCTGGAATTTCCTGGAGAGGACACGGAATCTCCTGGAGAGGACATGGAATCTGCTGGAATCTCCTGGAGAGAACACGGAATCTCCTGGAGAGGACATGGAATCTCCTGGAGAGGACACGGAATCTCCTGGAATCTCCTGGAGAGGACATGGAATCTCCTGGAGAGGACATGGAATCTCCTGGAATCTCCTGGAGAGGACATGGAATCTCCTGGGGAGGACACGGAATCTCCTGGAGAGGACATGGAATCTCCTGGAATCTCCTGGAGAGGACACGGAATCTCCTGGAGAGGACATGGAATCTCCTGGAATCTCCTGGAGAGGACATGGAATCACCTGGAGAGGACACGGAATCTCCTGGAGAGGACATGGAATCTCCTGGAGAGGACATGGAATCTCCTGGAGAGGACACGGAATGTCCTGGAGAGGACACGGAATCTCCTGGAGAGGACACGGAATCTCCTGGAGAGGACATGGAATCTCCTGGAATCTCCTTGAGAGGACATGGAATCTCCGGGAATCTCCTGGAGAGGACACGGAATCTCCTGGAGAGGACACGGAATCTCCTGGAATCTCCCAGAGAGGACATGGAATCTCCTGGAGATGACACAAAATTTCCTGTAGAGGACATGGAATCGCCTGGAGAGGACATGGAATCTCCTGGAATCTCCTGGAGAGGACATGGAATCTCCGGGAATCTCCTGGAGAGGACATGGAATCTCGTGGAGAGGACACGGAATCTCCTCGAGAGGACATGGAATCTCCTGGAGATGACACGGAATCACCTGGAGAGGACATGGAATCTCCTGGAATCTCCTGGAGAGGACAGGTTATCTCCTGGAGAGGACACGGAATCTCCTGGAGAGGACATGGAATCTCCTGGAATCTCCTGGAGAGGACACGGAATCTCCTGGAGAGGACATGGAATCTCCTGGAATCTCCTGGAGAGGACATGGAATCTCCTAGAGAGGACATGGAATCTCCTGGAGAGGACATGGAATCTCCTGGAATCTCCTGGAGAGGACATGGAATCTCCTGGAATCTCCTGGAGAGGACATGGAATCTCCTAGAGAGGACATGGAATCTCCTGGAGAGGACATGGAATCTCCTGGAATCTCCTGGAGAGGACACAGAATCTCCTGGAGAGGACATGGAATCTCCTGGAATCTCCTGGAGAGGACATGGAATCTCCTGGAATCTCCTGGAGAGGACATGGAATCTCCTAGAGAGGACATGGAATCTCCTGGAGAGGACATGGAATCTCCTGGAATCTCCTGGAGAGGACATGGAATCTCCTGGAATCTCCTGGAGAGCACACAGAATCTCCTGGAGAGGACATGGAATGTCCTGGAATCTCCTGGAGAGGACATGGAATCTCCTGGAGAGGACATGGAATCTCCTAGAATCTCCTGGAGAGGACACGGAATCTCCTGGAGAGGACATGGAATCTCCTGGAGAGGACATGGAATCTCCTCGAATATCCTGGAGAGGACACGGAATCTCCTGGAGAGGACATGGAATCTCCTGGAGAAGACACGGAATCTCCTGGAGAGGACACGGAATCACCTGAAGAGGACATGGAATCTCCTGGAATCTCCTGGAGAGGACAGGTAATCTCCTGGAGAGGACACGGAATGTCCTGGAGAGGACATGGAATCTCCTGGAATCTCCTGGAGAGGACATGGAATCTCCTGGGGAGGACACGGAATCTCCTGGAGAGGACATGGAATCTCCAGGAGAGGACACGGAATGTTCTAGAGAGGACACGGAATCTCCTGGAGAGGACATGGAATCTCCTGGAATTTCCTGGAGAGGACACGGAATCTCCTGGAGAGGACATGGAATCTGCTGGAATCTCCTGGAGAGAACACGGAATCTCCTGGAGAGGACATGGAATCTCCTGGAGAGGACACGGAATCTCCTGGAATCTCCTGGAGAGGACATGGAATCTCCTGGAATCTCCTGGAGAGGACATGGAATCTCCTGGGGAGGACACGGATTCTCCTGGAGAGGACATGGAATCTCCAGGAGAGGACACGGAATGTTCTAGAGAGGACACGGAATCTCCTGGAGAGGACATGGAATCTCCTGGAATTTCCTGGAGAGGACACGGAATCTCCTGGAGAGGACATGGAATCTGCTGGAATCTCCTGGAGAGAACACGGAATCTCCTGGAGAGGACATGGAATCTCCTGGAGAGGACACGGAATCTCCTGGAATCTCCTGGAGAGGACACGGAATCTCCTGGAGAGGACATGGAATCTCCTGGAGAGGACATTGAATCTCCTGGAGAGGACACGGAATCTCCTGGAATCTCCTGGAGAGGACACGGAATCTCCTGGAGAGGACATGGAATCTCCTGGAATCTCCTGGAGAGGACACGGAATCACCTGGAGAGGACATGGAATCTCCTGGAGAGGACAGGTAATCTCCTGGAGAGGACACGGAATGTCCTGGAGAGGACATGGAATCTCCTGGAATCTCCTGGAGAGGACACGGAATCTCCTGGGGAGGACACGGAATCTCCTGGAGAGGACATGGAATCTCCAGGAGAGGACACGGAATGTCCTAGAGAGGACACGGAATGTCCTGGAGAGGACATGGAATCTCCTGGAATTTCCTGGAGAGGACACGGAATCTCCTGGAGAGGACATGGAATCTCCTGGAATCTCCTGGAGAGGACACGGAATCTCCTGGAGAGGACACGGAATCTCCTGGAATCTCCTGGAGAGGACACGGAATCTCCTGGAGAGGACATGGAATCTCCTGGAGAGGACATTGAATCTCCTGGAATCTCTTGGAGAGGACATGGAATCTCCTGGGGAGGACACGGAATCTCCTGGAGAGGACATGGAATCTACAGGAGAGGACACGGAATGTCCTGGAGAGGACATTGAATCTCCTGGAATCTCCTGGAGAGGACACGGAATCTCCTGGAGAGGACATGGAATCTCCTGGAATCTCCTGGAGAGGACACGGAATCTCCTGGAGAGGACATGGAATCTCCTGGAATCTCCTGGAGAGGACATGGAATCACTTGGAGAGGACACGGAATCTCCTGGAGAGGACATGGAATCTCCTGGAGAGGACATGGAATCTCCTGGAGAGGACACGGAATGTCCTGGAGAGGACACGGAATCTCCTGGAATCTCCTGGAGAGGACACGGAATCTCCTGGAGAGGACATGGAATCTCCTGGAATCTCCTTGAGAGGACATGGAATCT
The DNA here is from genome assembly GCF_933228915.1 of Telmatherina bonti. Classification (NCBI taxonomy): domain Eukaryota; kingdom Metazoa; phylum Chordata; class Actinopteri; order Atheriniformes; family Telmatherinidae; genus Telmatherina; species Telmatherina bonti. The sequence continues at coordinate 732,139 of NC_136615.1, forward strand.
CCGGGAATCTCCTGGAGAGGACACGGAATCTCCTGGAGAGGACACGGAATCTCCTGGAATCTCCCAGAGAGGACATGGAATCTCCTGGAGATGACACAAAATTTCCTGTAGAGGACATGGAATCGCCTGGAGAGGACATGGAATCTCCTGGAATCTCCTGGAGAGGACATGGAATCTCCGGGAATCTCCTGGAGAGGACATGGAATCTCGTGGAGAGGACACGGAATCTCCTGGAGAGGACATGGAATCTCCTGGAGATGACACGGAATCACCTGGAGAGGACATGGAATCTCCTGGAATCTCCTGGAGAGGACAGGTTATCTCCTGGAGAGGACACGGAATCTCCTGGAGAGGACATGGAATCTCCTGGAATCTCCTGGAGAGGACACGGAATCTCCTGGAGAGGACATGGAATCTCCTGGAATCTCCTGGAGAGGACATGGAATCTCCTAGAGAGGACATGGAATCTCCTGGAGAGGACATGGAATCTCCTGGAATCTCCTGGAGAGGACATGGAATCTCCTGGAATCTCCTGGAGAGGACATGGAATCTCCTAGAGAGGACATGGAATCTCCTGGAGAGGACATGGAATCTCCTGGAATCTCCTGGAGAGGACACAGAATCTCCTGGAGAGGACATGGAATCTCCTGGAATCTCCTGGAGAGGACATGGAATCTCCTGGAATCTCCTGGAGAGGACATGGAATCTCCTAGAGAGGACATGGAATCTCCTGGAGAGGACATGGAATCTCCTGGAATCTCCTGGAGAGGACATGGAATCTCCTGGAATCTCCTGGAGAGCACACAGAATCTCCTGGAGAGGACATGGAATGTCCTGGAATCTCCTGGAGAGGACATGGAATCTCCTGGAGAGGACATGGAATCTCCTAGAATCTCCTGGAGAGGACACGGAATCTCCTGGAGAGGACATGGAATCTCCTGGAGAGGACATGGAATCTCCTCGAATATCCTGGAGAGGACACGGAATCTCCTGGAGAGGACATGGAATCTCCTGGAGAAGACACGGAATCTCCTGGAGAGGACACGGAATCACCTGAAGAGGACATGGAATCTCCTGGAATCTCCTGGAGAGGACAGGTAATCTCCTGGAGAGGACACGGAATGTCCTGGAGAGGACATGGAATCTCCTGGAATCTCCTGGAGAGGACATGGAATCTCCTGGGGAGGACACGGAATCTCCTGGAGAGGACATGGAATCTCCAGGAGAGGACACGGAATGTTCTAGAGAGGACACGGAATCTCCTGGAGAGGACATGGAATCTCCTGGAATTTCCTGGAGAGGACACGGAATCTCCTGGAGAGGACATGGAATCTGCTGGAATCTCCTGGAGAGAACACGGAATCTCCTGGAGAGGACATGGAATCTCCTGGAGAGGACACGGAATCTCCTGGGGAGGACACGGAATCTCCTGGAGAGGACATGGAATCTCCAGGAGAGGACACGGAATGTCCTAGAGAGGACACGGAATGTCCTGGAGAGGACATGGAATCTCCTGGAATTTCCTGGAGAGGACACGGAATCTCCTGGAGAGGACATGGAATCTCCTGGAATCTCCTGGAGAGGACACGGAATCTCCTGGAGAGGACACGGAATCTCCTGGAATCTCCTGGAGAGGACACGGAATCTCCTGGAGAGGACATGGAATCTCCTGGAGAGGACATTGAATCTCCTGGAATCTCTTGGAGAGGACATGGAATCTCCTGGGGAGGACACGGAATCTCCTGGAGAGGACATGGAATCTACAGGAGAGGACACGGAATGTCCTGGAGAGGACATTGAATCTCCTGGAATCTCCTGGAGAGGACACGGAATCTCCTGGAGAGGACATGGAATCTCCTGGAATCTCCTGGAGAGGACACGGAATCTCCTGGAGAGGACATGGAATCTCCTGGAATCTCCTGGAGAGGACATGGAATCACTTGGAGAGGACACGGAATCTCCTGGAGAGGACATGGAATCTCCTGGAGAGGACATGGAATCTCCTGGAGAGGACACGGAATGTCCTGGAGAGGACACGGAATCTCCTGGAATCTCCTGGAGAGGACACGGAATCTCCTGGAGAGGACATGGAATCTCCTGGAATCTCCTTGAGAGGACATGGAATCTCCGGGAATCTCCTGGAGAGGACACGGAATCTCCTGGAGAGGACACGGAATCTCCTGGAATCTCCCAGAGAGGACATGGAATCTCCTGGAGATGACACAAAATTTCCTGTAGAGGACATGGAATCGCCTGGAGAGGACATGGAATCTCCTGGAATCTCCTGGAGAGGACATGGAATCTCCGGGAATCTCCCGGAGAGGACATGGAATCTCGTGGAGAGGACACGGAATCTCCTGGAGAGGACATGGAATCTCCTGGAGATGACACGGAATCACCTGGAGAGGACATGGAATCTCCTGGAATCTCCTGGAGAGGACAGGTTATCTCCTGGAGAGGACACGGAATCTCCTGGAGAGGACATGGAATCTCCTGGAATCTCCTGGAGAGGACACGGAATCTCCTGGAGAGGACATGGAATCTCCTGGAATCTCCTGGAGAGGACATGGAATCTCCTAGAGAGGACATGGAATCTCCTGGAGAGGACATGGAATCTCCTGGAATCTCCTGGAGAGGACATGGAATCTCCTGGAATCTCCTGGAGAGGACATGGAATCTCCTAGAGAGGACATGGAATCTCCTGGAGAGGACATGGAATCTCCTGGAATCTCCTGGAGAGGACACAGAATCTCCTGGAGAGGACATGGAATCTCCTGGAATCTCCTGGAGAGGACATGGAATCTCCTGGAATCTCCTGGAGAGGACATGGAATCTCCTAGAGAGGACATGGAATCTCCTGGAGAGGACATGGAATCTCCTGGAATCTCCTGGAGAGGACATGGAATCTCCTGGAATCTCCTGGAGAGCACACAGAATCTCCTGGAGAGGACATGGAATGTCCTGGAATCTCCTGGAGAGGACATGGAATCTCCTGGAGAGGACATGGAATCTCCCAGAATCTCCTGGAGAGGACACGGAATCTCCTGGAGAGGACATGGAATCTCCTGGAGAGGACATGGAATCTCCTCGAATATCCTGGAGAGGACACGGAATCTCCTGGAGAGGACATGGAATCTCCTGGAGAAGACACGGAATCTCCTGGAGAGGACACGGAATCACCTGAAGAGGACATGGAATCTCCTGGAATCTCCTGGAGAGGACAGGTAATCTCCTGGAGAGGACACGGAATGTCCTGGAGAGGACATGGAATCTCCTGGAATCTCCTGGAGAGGACATGGAATCTCCTGGGGAGGACACGGAATCTCCTGGAGAGGACATGGAATCTCCAGGAGAGGACACGGAATGTTCTAGAGAGGACACGGAATCTCCTGGAGAGGACATGGAATCTCCTGGAATTTCCTGGAGAGGACACGGAATCTCCTGGAGAGGACATGGAATCTGCTGGAATCTCCTGGAGAGAACACGGAATCTCCTGGAGAGGACATGGAATCTCCTGGAGAGGACACGGAATCTCCTGGAATCTCCTGGAGAGGACATGGAATCTCCTGGAATCTCCTGGAGAGGACATGGAATCTCCTGGGGAGGACACGGATTCTCCTGGAGAGGACATGGAATCTCCAGGAGAGGACACGGAATGTTCTAGAGAGGACACGGAATCTCCTGGAGAGGACATGGAATCTCCTGGAATTTCCTGGAGAGGACACGGAATCTCCTGGAGAGGACATGGAATCTGCTGGAATCTCCTGGAGAGAACACGGAATCTCCTGGAGAGGACATGGAATCTCCTGGAGAGGACACGGAATCTCCTGGAATCTCCTGGAGAGGACACGGAATCTCCTGGAGAGGACATGGAATCTCCTGGAGAGGACATTGAATCTCCTGGAGAGGACACGGAATCTCCTGGAATCTCCTGGAGAGGACACGGAATCTCCTGGAGAGGACATGGAATCTCCTGGAATCTCCTGGAGAGGACATGGAATCTCCTGGAATCTCCTGGAGAGGACACAGAATCTCCTGGAGAGGACATGGAATCTCCCGGAATCTCCTGGAGAGGACACGGAATCTCTTGGAGAGGACATGGAATCTCCTGGAGAGGACATTGAATCTCCTGGAGAGGACACGGAATCTCCTGGAGAGGACACGGAATCTCCTGGAATCTCCTGGAGAGGACACGGAATCTCCTGGAGAGGACATGGAATCTCCTGGAGAGGACATGGAATCTCCTAGTATCTCCTGGAGAGGACATGGAATCTCCTGGAGAGGACATGGAATCTCCTAGAATCTCCTGGCGAGGACACGGAATCTCCTGGAGAGGACATGGAATCTCCTGGAGAGGACATGGAATCTCCTGGAGAGGACATTGAATCTCCTGGAGAGGACACGGAATCTCCTGGAATCTCCTGGAGAGGACACGGAATCTCCTGGAGAGGACATGGTATCTCCTGGAATCTCCTGGAGAGGACACAGAATCTCCTGGAGAGGACATGGAATCTCCTGGAATCTCCTGGAGAGGACACGGAATCTCTTGGAGAGGACATGGAATCTCCTGGAGAGGACATTGAATCTCCTGGAGAGGACACGGAATCTCCTGGAGAGGACACGGAATCTCCTGGAATCTCCTGGAGAGGACACGGAATCTCCTGGAGAGGACACGGAATCTCCTGGAGAGGACATGGAATCTCCTAGTATCTCCTGGAGAGAACATGGAATCTCCTGGAATCTCCTAGAGAGGACATGGAATCTCCTGGAGAGGACATGGAATCTCCTGGAGAGGACATGGAATCTCCTCGAATCTCCTGGAGAGGACACGGAATCTCCTGGAGAGGACATGGAATCTCCTGGAATTTCCTGGAGAGGACACGGAATCTCCTGGAGAGGACATGGAATCTCCTGGAATCTCCTGGAGAGGACACGGAATCTCCTGGAGAGGACATGGAATCTCCTGGAGAGGACACGGAATCTCCTGGAATCTCCTGGAGAGGACACGGAATCTCCTGGAGAGGACATGGAATCTCCTGGAGAGGACATTGAATCTCCTGGAATCTCTTGGAGAGGACATGGAATCTCCTGGGGAGGACACGGAATCTCCTGGAGAGGACATGGAATCTACAGGAGAGGACACGGAATGTCCTGGAGAGGACATGGAATCTCCTGGAATCTCCTGGAGAGGACACGGAATCTCCTGGAGAGGACATGGAATCTCCTGGAATCTCCTGGAGAGGACACGGAATCTCCTGGAGAGGACATGGAATCTCCTGGAATCTCCTGGAGAGGACATGGAATCACCTGGAGAGGACACGGAATCTCCTGGAGAGGACATGGAATCTCCTGGAGAGGACATGGAATCTCCTGGAGAGGACACGGAATGTCCTGGAGAGGACACGGAATCTCCTGGAATCTCCTGGAGAGGACACGGAATCTCCTGGAGAGGACATGGAATCTCCTGGAATCTCCTATAGAGGACATGGAATATCCGGGAATCTCCTGGAGAGGACACGGAATCTCCTGGAGAGGACACGGAATCTCCTGGAGATGACACAAAATTTCCTGTAGAGGACATGGAATCGCCTGGAGAGGACATGGAATCTCCTGGAGATGACACAAAATTTCCTGTAGAGGACATGGAATCGCCTGGAGAGGACATGGAATCTCCTGGAATCTCCTGGAGAGGACATGGAATCTCCGGGAAACTCCTGGAGAGGACATGGAATCTCGTGGAGAGGACACGGAATCTCCTGGAGAGGACATGGAATCTCCTGGAGATGACACGGAATCACCTGGAGAGGACATGGAATCTCCTGGAATCTCCTGGAGAGGACAGGTTATCTCCTGGAGAGGACACGGAATCTCCTGGAGAGGACATGGAATCTCCTGGAATCTCCTGGAGAGGACACGGAATCTCCTGGAGAGGAAATGGAATCTCCTGGAATCTCCTGGAGAGGACATGGAATCTCCTAGAGAGGACATGGAATCTCCTGGAGAGGACATGGAATCTCCTGGAATCTCCTGGAGAGGACATGGAATCTCCTGGAATCTCCTGGAGAGGACATGGAATCTCCTAGAGAGGACATGGAATCTCCTGGAGAGGACATGGAATCTCCTGGAATCTCCTGGAGAGGACACAGAATCTCCTGGAGAGGACATGGAATCTCCTGGAATCTCCTGGAGAGGACATGGAATCTCCTGGAATCTCCTGGAGAGGACATGGAATCTCCTAGAGAGGACATGGAATCTCCTGGAGAGGACATGGAATCTCCTGGAATCTCCTGGAGAGGACATGGAATCTCCTGGAATCTCCTGGAGAGCACACAGAATCTCCTGGAGAGGACATGGAATGTCCTGGAATCTCCTGGAGAGGACATGGAATCTCCTGGAGAGGACATGGAATCTCCTAGAATCTCCTGGAGAGGACACGGAATCTCCTGGAGAGGACATGGAATCTCCTGGAGAGGACATGGAATCTCCTCGAATATCCTGGAGAGGACACGGAATCTCCTGGAGAGGACATGGAATCTCCTGGAGAAGACACGGAATCTCCTGGAGAGGACACGGAATCACCTGAAGAGGACATGGAATCTCCTGGAATCTCCTGGAGAGGACAGGTAATCTCCTGGAGAGGACACGGAATGTCCTGGAGAGGACATGGAATCTCCTGGAATCTCCTGGAGAGGACATGGAATCTCCTGGGGAGGACACGGAATCTCCTGGAGAGGACATGGAATCTCCAGGAGAGGACACGGAATGTTCTAGAGAGGACACGGAATCTCCTGGAGAGGACATGGAATCTCCTGGAATTTCCTGGAGAGGACACGGAATCTCCTGGAGAGGACATGGAATCTGCTGGAATCTCCTGGAGAGAACACGGAATCTCCTGGAGAGGACATGGAATCTCCTGGAGAGGACACGGAATCTCCTGGAATCTCCTGGAGAGGACATGGAATCTCCTGGAGAGGACATGGAATCTCCTGGAATCTCCTGGAGAGGACATGGAATCTCCTGGGGAGGACACGGAATCTCCTGGAGAGGACATGGAATCTCCAGGAGAGGACACGGAATGTTCTAGAGAGGACACGGAATCTCCTGGAGAGGACATGGAATCTCCTGGAATTTCCTGGAGAGGACACGGAATCTCCTGGAGAGGACATGGAATCTGCTGGAATCTCCTGGAGAGAACACGGAATCTCCTGGAGAGGACATGGAATCTCCTGGAGAGGACACGGAATCTCCTGGAATCTCCTGGAGAGGACACGGAATCTCCTGGAGAGGACATGGAATCTCCTGGAGAGGACATTGAATCTCCTGGAGAGGACACGGAATCTCCTGGAATCTCCTGGAGAGGACACGGAATCTCCTGGAGAGGACATGGAATCTCCTGGAGAGGACACGGAATCTCCTGGAGAGGACACGGAATCTCCTGGAATCTCCTGGAGAGGACACGGAATCTCCTGGAGAGGACATGGAATCTCCTGGAGAGGACACGGAATCTCCTGGAATCTCCTGGAGAGGACACGGAATCTCCTGGAGAGGACATGGAATCTCCTGGAGAGGACATGGAATCTCCTGGAATCTCCTGGAGAGGACCCGGAATCTCTTGGAGAGGACATGGAATCTCCTGGAGAGGACATTGAATCTCCTGGAGAGGACACGGAATGTCCTAGAGAGGACACGGAATCTCCTGGAGAGGACATGGAATCTCCTGGAATCTCCTGGAGAGGACACGGAATCTCCTGGAGAGGACATGGAATCTCCTGGAGAGGACATGGAATCTCCTGGAATCTCCTGGAGAGGACATGGAATCTCCTGGGGAGGACACGGAATCTCCTGGAGATGACATGGAATCTCCTGGAATTTCCTGGAGAGGACACGGAATCTCCTGGAGAGGACATGGAATCTGCTGGAATCTCCTGGAGAGAACACGGAATCTCCTGGAGAGGACATGGAATCTCCTGGAGAGGACACGGAATCTCCTGGAATCTCCTGGAGAGGACACGGAATCTCCTGGAGAGGACATGGAATCTCCTGGAATCTCCTGGAGAGGACACGGAATCTCTTGGAGAGGACATGGAATCTCCTGGAGAGGACATTGAATCTCCTGGAGAGGACACGGAATCTCCTGGAGAGGACACGGAATCTCCTGGAATCTCCTGGAGAGGACACGGAATCTCCTGGAGAGGACATGGAATCTCCTGGAGAGGACATGGAATCTCCTAGTATCTCCTGGAGAGGACATGGAATCTCCTGGAGAGGACATGGAATCTCCTGGAATCTCCTGGAGAGGACACGGAATCTCCTGGAGAGGACATGGAATCTCCTGGAGAGGACATTGAATCTCCTGGAGAGGACACGGAATCTCCTGGAATCTCCTGGAGAGGACACGGAATCTCCTGGAGAGGACATGGAATCTCCTGGAATCTCCTGGAGAGGACATGGTATCTCCTGGAATCTCCTGGAGAGGACACAGAATCTCCTGGAGAGGACATGGAATCTCCTGGAATCTCCTGGAGAGGACACGGAATCTCTTGGAGAGGACATGGAATCTCCTGGAGAGGACATTGAATCTCCTGGAGAGGACACGGAATGTCCTAGAGAGGACACGGAATCTCCTGGAGAGGACATGGAATCTCCTGGAATCTCCTGGAGAGGACACGGAATCTCCTGGAGAGGACATGGAATCTCCTGGAGAGGACATTGAATCTCCTGGAATCTCCTGGAGAGGACATGGAATCTCCTGGGGAGGACACGGAATCTCCTGGAGAGGACATGGAATCTACAGGAGAGGACACGGAATGTCCTGGAGAGGACATGGAATCTCCTGGAGAGGACACGGAATCTCCTGGAGAGGACATGGAATCTCCTGGAATCTCCTGGAGAGGACACGGAATCTCCTGGAGAGGACATGGAATCTCCTTGAACCTCCTGGAGAGGACATGGAATCTCCTGGAGAGGACACGGAATCTCCTGGAGAGGACATGGAATCTCCTGGAGAGGACACGGAATCTCCTGGAGAGGACATGGAATCTCCTGGAATCTCCTTGAGAGGACATGGAATCTCCGGGAATCTCCTGGAGAGGACACGGAATCTCCTGGAGAGGACACGGAATCTCCTGGAATCTCCCAGAGAGGAAATGGAATCTCCTGGAGAGGACACAAAATTTCCTGGAGAGGACATGGAATCGCCTGGAGAGGACATGGAATCTCCTGGAATCTCCTGGAGAGGACATGGAATCTCCTGGAATCTCCTGGAGAGGACACGAAATCACCTGGAGAGGACATGGAATCTCCTGGAATCTCCTGGAGAGGACATGGAATCTCCGGGAATCTGCTGGAGAGGACATGGAATCTCCTGGAGAGGACACGGAATCTCCTGGAGAGGACATGGAATCTCCTGGAGAAGACACGGAATTACCTGGAGAGGACATGGAATCTCCTGGAATCTCCTGGAGAGGACAGGTTATCTCCTGGAGAGGACACGGAATCTCCTGGAGAGGACATGGAATCTCCTGGAATCTCCTGGAGAGGACACGGAATCTCCTGGAATCTCCAGGAGAGGACATGGAATCTCCTAGAGAGGACATGGAATCTCCTGGAGAGGACATGGAATCTCCTGGAATCTCCTGGAGAGGACACAGAATCTCCTGGAGAGGACATGGAATCTCCTGGAATCTCCTGGAGAGGACACAGAATCTCCTGGAATCTCCTGGAGAGGACATGGAATCTCCTAGAGAGGACATGGAATCTCCTGGAGAGGACATGGAATCTCCTGGAATCTCCTGGAGAGGACATGGAATCTCCTGGAATCTCCTGGAGAGCACACAGAATCTCCTGGAGAGGACATGGAATGTCCTGGAATCTCCTGGAGAGGACATGGAATCTCCTGGAGAGGACATGGAATCTCCTAGAATCTCCTGGAGAGGACACGGAATCTCCTGGAGAGGACATGGAATCTCCTGGAGAGGACATGGAATCTCCTCGAATATCCTGGAGAGGACACGGAATCTCCTGGAGAGGACATGGAATCTCCTGGAGAAGACACGGAATCTCCTGGAGAGGACACGGAATCACCTGAAGAGGACATGGAATCTCCTGGAATCTCCTGGAGAGGACAGGTAATCTCCTGGAGAGGACACGGAATGTCCTGGAGAGGACATGGAATCTCCTGGAATCTCCTGGAGAGGACATGGAATCTCCTGGGGATGACACGGAATCTCCTGGAGAGGACATGGAATCTCCAGGAGAGGACACGGAATGTTCTAGAGAGGACACGGAATCTCCTGGAGAGGACATGGAATCTCCTGGAATTTCCTGGAGAGGACACGGAATCTCCTGGAGAGGACATGGAATCTGCTGGAATCTCCTGGAGAGAACACGGAATCTCCTGGAGAGGACATGGAATCTCCTGGAGAGGACACGGAATCTCCTGGAATCTCCTGGAGAGGACATGGAATCTCCTGGAGAGGACATGGAATCTCCTGGAATCTCCTGGAGAGGACATGGAATCTCCTGGGGAGGACACGGAATCTCCTGGAGAGGACATGGAATCTCCAGGAGAGGACACGGAATGTTCTAGAGAGGACACGGAATCTCCTGGAGAGGACATGGAATCTCCTGGAATTTCCTGGAGAGGACACGGAATCTCCTGGAGAGGACATGGAATCTGCTGGAATCTCCTGGAGAGAACACGGAATCTCCTGGAGAGGCCATGGAATCTCCTGGAGAGGACACGGAATCTCCTGGAATCTCCTGGAGAGGACATGGAATCTCCTGGAGAGGACATTGAATCTCCTGGAGAGGACACGGAATCTCCTGGAATCTCCTGGAGAGGACACGGAATCTCCTGGAGAGGACATGGAATCTCCTGGAGAGGACACGGAATCTCCTGGAGAGGACACGGAATCTCCTGGAATCTCCTGGAGAGGACACGGAATCTCCTGGAGAGGACATGGAATCTCCTGGAGAGGACACGGAATCTCCTGGAATCTCCTGGAGAGGACACGGAATCTCCTGGAGAGGACATGGAATCTCCTGGAGAGGACATGGAATCTCCTGGAATCTCCTGGAGAGGACACGGAATCTCTTGGAGAGGACATGGAATCTCCTGGAGAGGACATTGAATCTCCTGGAGAGGACACGGAATGTCCTAGAGAGGACACGGAATCTCCTGGAGAGGACATGGAATCTCCTGGAATCTCCTGGAGAGGACACAGAATCTCCTGGAGAGGACATGGAATCTCCTGGAATCTCCTGGAGAGGACATGGAATCTCCTGGGGAGGACACGGAATCTCCTGGAGATGACATGGAATCTCCTGGAATTTCCTGGAGAGGACACGGAATCTCCTGGAGAGGACATGGAATCTGCTGGAATCTCCTGGAGAGAACACGGAATCTCCTGGAGAGGACATGGAATCTCCTGGAGAGGACACGGAATCTCCTGGAATCTCCTGGAGAGGACACGGAATCTCCTGGAGAGGACATGGAATCTCCTGGAGAGGACATTGAATCTCCTGGAGAGGACACGGAATCTCCTGGAATCTCCTGGAGAGGACACGGAATCTCCTGGAGAGGACATGGAATCTCCTGGAATCTCCTGGAAAGGACATGGAATCTCCTGGAATCTCCTGGAGAGGACACAGAATCTCCTGGAGAGGACATGGAATCTCCTGGAATCTCCTGGAGAGGACACGGAATCTCTTGGAGAGGACATGGAATCTCCTGGAGAGGACATTGAATCTCCTGGAGAGGACACGGAATCTCCTGGAGAGGACACGGAATCTCCTGGAATCTCCTGGAGAGGACACGGAATCTCCTGGAGAGGACATGGAATCTCCTGGAGAGGACATGGAATCTCCTAGTATCTCCTGGAGAGGACATGGAATCTCCTGGAGAGGACATGGAATCTCCTAGAATCTCCTGGAGAGGACACGGAATCTCCTGGAGAGGACATGGAATCTCCTGGAGAGGACATGGAATCTCCTGGAGAGGACATTGAATCTCCTGGAGAGGACACGGAATCTCCTGGAATCTCCTGGAGAGGACACGGAATCTCCTGGAGAGGACATGGAATCTCCTGGAATCTCCTGGAGAGGACATGGTATCTCCTGGAATCTCCTGGAGAGGACACAGAATCTCCTGGAGAGGACATGGAATCTCCTGGAATCTCCTGGAGAGGACACGGAATCTCTTGGAGAGGACATGGAATCTCCTGGAGAGGACATTGAATCTCCTGGAGAGGACACGGAATGTCCTAGAGAGGACACGGAATCTCCTGGAGAGGACATGGAATCTCCTGGAATCTCCTGGAGAGGACACGGAATCTCCTGGAGAGGACATGGAATCTCCTGGAGAGGACATTGAATCTCCTGGAATCTCCTGGAGAGGACATGGAATCTCCTGGGGAGGACACGGAATCTCCTGGAGAGGACATGGAATCTACAGGAGAGGACACGGAATGTCCTGGAGAGGACATGGAATCTCCTGGAGAGGACACGGAATCTCCTGGAGAGGACATGGAATCTCCTGGAATCTCCTGGAGAGGACACGGAATCTCCTGGAGAGGACATGGAATCTCCTTGAACCTCCTGGAGAGGACATGGAATCTCCTGGAGAGGACACGGAATCTCTTGGAGAGGACATGGAATCTCCTGGAGAGGACACGGAATCTCCTGGAGAGGACATGGAATCTCCTGGAATCTCCTTGAGAGGACATGGAATCTCCGGGAATCTCCTGGAGAGGACACGGAATCTCCTGGAGAGGACACGGAATCTCCTGGAATCTCCCAGAGAGGAAATGGAATCTCCTGGAGAGGACACAAAATTTCCTGGAGAGGACACGGAATCGCCTGGAGAGGACATGGAATCTCCTGGAATCTCCTGGAGAGGACATGGAATCTCCTGGAATCTCCTGGAGAGGACACGAAATCACCTGGAGAGGACATGGAATCTCCTGGAATCTCCTGGAGAGGACATGGAATCTCCGGGAATCTGCTGGAGAGGACATGAAATCTCCTGGAGAGGACACGGAATCTCCTGGAGAGGACATGGAATCTCCTGGAGAAGACACGGAATCACCTGGAGAGGACATGGAATCTCCTGGAATCTCCTGGAGAGGACAGGTTATCTCCTGGAGAGGACACGGAATCTCCTGGAGAGGACATGGAATCTCCTGGAATCTCCTGGAGAGGACACGGAATCTCCTGGAATCTCCAGGAGAGGACATGGAATCTCCTAGAGAGGACATGGAATCTCCTGGAGAGGACATGGAATCTCCTGGAATCTCCTGGAGAGGACACAGAATCTCCTGGAGAGGACATGGAATCTCCTGGAATCTCCTGGAGAGGACACAGAATCTCCTGGAATCTCCTGGAGAGGACATGGAATCTCCTAGAGAGGACATGGAATCTCCTGGAGAGGACATGGAATCTCCTGGAATCTCCTGGAGAGGACATGGAATCTCCTGGAATCTCCTGGAGAGCACACAGAATCTCCAGGAGAGGACATGGAATGTCCTGGAATCTCATGGAGAGGACATGGAATCTCCTGGAGAGGACATGGAATCTCCTAGAATCTCCTGGAGAGGACACGGTATCTCCTAGTATCTCCTGGAGAGGACATGGAATCTCCTGGAATCTCCTGGAGAGGACACAGACTCTTCTGGAGAGGACATGGAATCTCCTGGAATCTCCTAGAGATGACATGGAATCTCCTGGAGAGGACATGGAATCTCCTAGTATCTCCTGGAGAGGACATGGAATCTCCTGGAATCTCCTGGAGAGGACACAGAATCTTCTGGAGTGGACATGGAATCTCCTGGAATCTCCTGGAGAGGACATGGAATCTCCTGGAGAGGACATGGAATCTCCTCGAATCTCCTGGAGAGGACACGGAATCTCTTGGAGAGGACATGGAATCTACTGGAGAAGACACGGAATCTCCTGGAGAGGACACGGAATCACCTGAAGAGGACATGGAATCTCCTGGAATCTCCTGGAGAGGACAGGTAATCTCCTGGAGAGGACACGGAATGTCCTGGAGAGGACATGGAATCTCCTGGAATCTCCTGGAGAGGACATGGAATCTCCTGGGGAGGACACGGAATCTCCTGGAGAGGACATGGAATCTCCAGGAGAGGACACGGAATGTTCCAGAGAGGACACGGAATCTCCTGGAGAGGACATGGAATCTCCTGGAATTTCCTGGAGAGGACACGGAATCTCCTGGAGAGGACATGGAATCTGCTGGAATCTCCTGGAGAGAACACGGAATCTCCTGGAGAGGACATGGAATCTCCTGGAGAGGACACGGAATCTCCTGGAATCTCCTGGAGAGGACACGGAATCTCCTGGAGAGGACATGGAATCTCCTGGAGAGGACATTGAATCTCCTGGAGAGGACACGGAATCTCCTGGAATCTCCTGGAGAGGACACGGAATCTCCTGGAGAGGACATGGAATCTCCTGGAATCTCCTGGAGAGGACACAGAATCTCCTGGAGAGGACATGGAATCTCCTGGAATCTCCTGGAGAGGACACGGAATCTCTTGGAGAGGACATGGAATCTCCTGGAGAGGACATTGAATCTCCTGGAGAGGACACGGAATCTCCTGGAGAGGACACGGAATCTGCTGGAATCTCCTGGAGAGGACACGGAATCTCCTGGAGAGGACATGGAATCTCCTGGAGAGGACATGGAATCTCCTAGTATCTCCTGGAGAGGACATGGTATCTCCTGGAATCTCCTGGAGAGGACACAGAATCTCCTGGAGAGGACATGGAATCTCCTGGAATCTCCTGGAGAGGACACGGAATCTCTTGGAGAGGACATGGAATCTCCCGGAGAGGACATTGAATCTCCTGGAGAGGACACGGAATCTCCTGGAGAGGACACGGAATCTCCTGGAATCTCCTGGAGAGGACACGGAATCTCCTGGAGAGGACATGGAATCTCCTGGAGAGGACATGGAATCTCCTAGTATCTCCTGGAGAGGACATGGAATCTCCTGGAATCTCCTAGAGAGGACATGGAATCTCCTGGAGAGAACATGGAATGTCCTGGAGAGGACATGGAATCTCCTGGAATCTCCTGGAGAGGACACGGAATCTCCTGGAGAGGACATGGAATCTCCTGGAATCTCCTGGAGAGGACACGGAATCACCTGGAGAGGACATGGAATCTCCTGGAGAGGACAGGTAATCTCCTGGAGAGGACACGGAATGTCCTGGAGAGGACATGGAATCTCCTGGAATCTCCTGGAGAGGACACGGAATCTCCTGGGGAGGACACGGAATCTCCTGGAGAGGACATGGAATCTCCAGGAGAGGACACGGAATGTCCTAGAGAGGACACGGAATCTCCTGGAGAGGACATGGAATCTCCTGGAATTTCCTGGAGAGGACATGGAGTCTCCTGGAGAGGACATGGAATCTCCTGGAATCTCCTGGAGAGGACACGGAATCTCCTGGAGAGGACATGGAATCTCCTGGAATCTCCTGGAGAGGACACGGAATCACCTGGAGAGGACATGGAATCTCCTGGAGAGGACAGGTAATGTCCTGGAGAGGACACGGAATGTCCTGGAGAGGACATGGAATCTCCTGGAATTTCCTGGAGAGGACACGGAGTCTCCTGGAGAGGACATGGAATCTCCTGGAATCTCCTGGAGAGGACACGGAATCTCCTGGAGAGGACATGGAATCTCCTGGAATCTCCTGGAGAGCACACGGAATCACCTGGAGAGGACATGGAATCTCCTGGAGAGGACAGGTAATGTCCTGGAGAGGACACGGAATGTCCTGGAGAGGACATGGAATCTCCTGGAATCTCCTGGAGAGGACATGGAATCTCCTGGAATCTCCTGGAGAGGACATGGAATCTCCTGGAGAGGACATGGAATCTCCTGGAGAGGACATGGAATCTCCTAGTATCTCCTGGAGAGGACATGGAATCTCCTGGAGAGGACATGGAATCTCCTGGAGAGGACATTGAATCTCCTGGAGAGGACACGAAATCTCCTGGAATCTCCTGGAGAGGACACGGAATCTCCTGGAGAGGACATGGAATCTCCTAGAATCTCCTGGAGAGGACATGGTATCTCCTGGAATCTCCTGGAGAGGACACAGAATCTCCTGGAGAGGAGATGGAATCTCCTGGAATCTCCTGGAGAGGACACGGATTCTCTTGGAGAGGACATGGAATCTCCTGGAGAGGACATTGAATCTCCTGGAGAAGACACGGAATCTCCTGGAGAGGACACGGAATCTCCTGGAATCTCCTGGAGAGGACACGGAATCTCCTGGAGAGGACATGGAATCTCCTGGAGAGGACATGGAATCTCCTAGTATCTCCTGGAGAGGACATGGAATCTCCTGGAATCTCCTAGAGAGGACATGGAATCTCCTGGAGAGGACATGGAATCTCCTGGAGAGGACATGGAATCTCCTCGAATCTCCTGGAGAGGACACGGAATCTCCTGGAGAGGACATGGAATCTCCTGGAATCTCCTGGAGAGGACACGGAATCACCTGGAGAGGACATGGAATCTCCTGGAGAGGACAGGTAATCTCCTGGAGAGGACACGGAATGTCCTGGAGAGGACATGGAATCTCCTGGAATCTCCTGGAGAGGACACGGAATCTCCTGGGGAGGACAAGGAATCTCCTGGAGAGGACATGGAATCTCCAGGAGAGGACACGGAATGTCCTAGAGAGGACACGGAATCTCCTGGAGAGGACATGGAATCTCCTGGAATTTCCTGGAGAGGACACGGAATCTCCTGGAGAGGACATGGAATCTCCTGGAATCTCCTGGAGAGGACACGGAATCTCCTGGAGAGGACATGGAATCTCCTGGAGAGGACACGAAATCTCCTGGAATCTCCTGGAGAGGACACGGAATCTCCTGGAGAGGACATGGAATCTCCTGGAGAGGACATTGAATCTCCTGGAATCTCTTGGAGAGGACATGGAATCTCCTGGGGAGGACACGGAATCTCCTGGAGAGGACATGGAATCTACAGGAGAGGACACGGAATGTCCTGGAGAGGACATGGAATCTCCTGGAATCTCCTGGAGAGGACACGGAATCTCCTGGAGAGGACATGGAATCTCCTGGAATCTCCTGGAGAGGACACGGACTCTCCTGGAGAGGACATGGAATCTCCTGGAATCTCCTGGAGAGGACATGGAATCACCTGGAGAGGACACGGAATCTCCTGGAGAGGACATGGAATCTCCTGGAGAGGACATGGAATCTCCTGGAGAGGACACGGAATGTCCTGGAGAGGACACGGAATCTCCTGGAATCTCCTGGAGAGGACACGGAATCTCCTGGAGAGGACATGGAATCTCCTGGAATCTCCTTGAGAGGACATGGAATCTCCGGGAATCTCCTGGAGAGGACACGGAATCTCCTGGAGAGGACACGGAATCTCCTGGAATCTCCCAGAGAGGACATGGAATCTCCTGGAGATGACACAAAATTTCCTGTAGAGGACATGGAATCGCCTGGAGAGGACATGGAATCTCCTGGAATCTCCTGGAGAGGACATGGAATCTCCGGGAATCTCCTGGAGAGGACATGGAATCTCGTGGAGAGGACACGGAATCTCCTGGAGAGGACATGGAATCTCCTGGAGATGACACGGAATCACCTGGAGAGGACATGGAATCTCCTGGAATCTCCTGGAGAGGACAGGTTATCTCCTGGAGAGGACACGGAATCTCCTGGAGAGGACATGGAATCTCCTGGAATCTCCTGGAGAGGACACGGAATCTCCTGGAGAGGACATGGAATCTCCTGGAATCTCCTGGAGAGGACATGGAATCTCCTAGAGAGGACATGGAATCTCCTGGAGAGGACATGGAATCTCCTGGAATCTCCTGGAGAGGACATGGAATCTCCTGGAGAGGACATGGAATCTCCTAGAGAGGACATGGAATCTCCTGGAGAGGACATGGAATCTCCTGGAATCTCCTGGAGAGGACACAGAATCTCCTGGAGAGGACATGGAATCTCCTGGAATCTCCTGGAGAGGACATGGAATCTCCAGGAATCTCCTGGAGAGGACATGGAATCTCCTAGAGAGGACATGGAATCTCCTGGAGAGGACATGGAATCTCCTGGAATCTCCTGGAGAGGACATGGAATCTCCTGGAATCTCCTGGAGAGCACACAGAATCTCCTGGAGAGGACATGGAATGTCCTGGAATCTCCTGGAGAGGACATGGAATCTCCTGGAGAGGACATGGAATCTCCTAGAATCTCCTGGAGAGGACACGGAATCTCCTGGAGAGGACATGGAATCTCCTGGAGAGGACATGGAATCTCCTCGAATATCCTGGAGAGGACACGGAATCTCCTGGAGAGGACATGGAATCTCCTGGAGAAGACACGGAATCTCCTGGAGAGGACACGGAATCACCTGAAGAGGACATGGAATCTCCTGGAATCTCCTGGAGAGGACAGGTAATCTCCTGGAGAGGACACGGAATGTCCTGGAGAGGACATGGAATCTCCTGGAATCTCCTGGAGAGGACACGGAATCTCCTGGGGAGGACACGGAATCTCCTGGAGAGGACATGGAATCTCCAGGAGAGGACACGGAATGTCCTAGAGAGGACACGGAATCTCCTGGAGAGGACATGGAATCTCCTGGAATTTCCTGGAGAGGACACGGAGTCTCCTGGAGAGGACATGGAATCTCCTGGAATCTCCTGGAGAGGACACGGAATCTCCTGGAGAGGACATGGAATCTCCTGGAATCTCCTGGAGAGGACACGGAATCACCTGGAGAGGACATGGAATCTCCTGGAGAGGACAGGTAATGTCCTGGAGAGGACACGGAATGTCCTGGAGAGGACATGGAATCTCCTGGAATCTCCTGGAGAGGACACGGAATCTCCTGGAGAGGACATGGAATCTCCTGGAATCTCCTGGAGAGCACACGGAATCACCTGGAGAGGACATGGAATCTCCTGGAGAGGACAGGTAATGTCCTGGAGAGGACACGGAATGTCCTGGAGAGGACATGGAATCTCCTGGAATCTCCTGGAGAGGACATGGAATCTCCTGGAATCTCCTGGAGAGGACATGGAATCTCCTGGAGAGGACATGGAATCTCCTAGTATCTCCTGGAGAGGACATGGAATCTCCTGGAGAGGACATGGAATCTCCTGGAGAGGACATTGACTCTCCTGGAGATGACACGGAATCTCCTGGAATCTCCTGGAGAGGACACGGAATCTCCTGGAGAGGACATGGAATCTCCTAGAATCTCCTGGAGAGGACATGGTATCTCCTGGAATCTCCTGGAGAGGACACAGAATCTCCTGGAGAGGACATGGAATCTCCTGGAATCTCCTGGAGAGGACACGGAATCTCTTGGAGAGGACATGGAATCTCCTGGAGAGGACATTGAATCTCCTGGAGAAGACACGGAATCTCCTGGAGAGGACACGGAATCTCCTGGAATCTCCTGGAGAGGACACGGAATCTCCTGGAGAGGACATGGAATCTCCTGGAGAGGACATGGAATCTCCTAGTATCTCCTGGAGAGGACATGGAATCTCCTGGAATCTCCTAGAGAGGACATGGAATCTCCTGGAGAGGACATGGAATCTCCTGGAGAGGACATGGAATCTCCTCGAATCTCCTGGAGAGGACACGGAATCTCCTGGAGAGGACATGGAATCTCCTGGAATCTCCTGGAGAGGACACGGAATCACCTGGAGAGGACATGGAATCTCTTGGAGAGGACAGGTAATCTCCTGGAGAGGACACGGAATGTCCTGGAGAGGACATGGAATCTCCTGGAATCTCCTGGAGAGGACACGGAATCTCCTGGGGAGGACACGGAATCTCCTGGAGAGGACATGGAATCTCCAGGAGAGGACACGGAATGTCCTAGAGAGGACACGGAATCTCCTGGAGAGGACATGGAATCTCCTGGAATTTCCTGGAGAGGACACGGAATCTCCTGGAGAGGACATGGAATCTCCTGGAATCTCCTGGAGAGGACACGGAATCTCCTGGAGAGGACATGGAATCTCCTGGAGAGGACACGAAATCTCCTGGAATCTCCTGGAGAGGACACGGAATCTCCTGGAGAGGACATTGAATCTCCTGGAATCTCTTGGAGAGGACATGGAATCTCCTGGGGAGGACACGGAATCTCCTGGAGAGGACATGGAATCTACAGGAGAGGACACGGAATGTCCTGGAGAGGACATGGAATCTCCTGGAATCTCCTGGAGAGGACACGGAATCTCCTGGAGAGGACATGGAATCTCCTGGAATCTCCTGGAGAGGACACGGACTCTCCTGGAGAGGACATGGAATCTCCTGGAATCTCCTGGAGAGGACATGGAATCACCTGGAGAGGACACGGAATCTCCTGGAGAGGACATGGAATCTCCTGGAGAGGACATGGAATCTCCTGGAGAGGACACGGAATGTCCTGGAGAGGACACGGAATCTCCTGGAATCTCCTGGAGAGGACACGGAATCTCCTGGAGAGGACATGGAATCTCCTGGAATCTCCTTGAGAGGACATGGAATCTCCGGGAATCTCCTGGAGAGGACACGGAATCTCCTGGAGAGGACACGGAATCTCCTGGAATCTCCCAGAGAGGACATGGAATCTCCTGGAGATGACACAAAATTTCCTGTAGAGGACATGGAATCGCCTGGAGAGGACATGGAATCTCCTGGAATCTCCTGGAGAGGACATGGAATCTCCGGGAATCTCCTGGAGAGGACATGGAATCTCGTGGAGAGGACACGGAATCTCCTGGAGAGGACATGGAATCTCCTGGAGATGACACGGAATCACCTGGAGAGGACATGGAATCTCCTGGAATCTCCTGGAGAGGACAGGTTATCTCCTGGAGAGGACACGGAATCTCCTGGAGAGGACATGGAATCTCCTGGAATCTCCTGGAGAGGACACGGAATCTCCTGGAGAGGACATGGAATCTCCTGGAATCTCCTGGAGAGGACATGGAATCTCCTAGAGAGGACATGGAATCTCCTGGAGAGGACATGGAATCTCCTGGAATCTCCTGGAGAGGACATGGAATCTCCTGGAATCTCCTGGAGAGGACATGGAATCTCCTAGAGAGGACATGGAATCTCCTGGAGAGGACATGGAATCTCCTGGAATCTCCTGGAGAGGACACAGAATCTCCTGGAGAGGACATGGAATCTCCTGGAATCTCCTGGAGAGGACATGGAATCTCCTGGAATCTTCTGGAGAGGACATGGAATCTCCTAGAGAGGAAATGGAATCTCCTGGAGAGGACATGGAATCTCCTGGAATCTCCTGGAGAGGACATGGAATCTCCTGGAATCTCCTGGAGAGCACACAGAATCTCCTGGAGAGGACATGGAATGTCCTGGAATCTCCTGGAGAGGACATGGAATCTCCTGGAGAGGACATGGAATCTCCTAGAATCTCCTGGAGAAGACACGGAATCTCCTGGAGAGGACATGGAATCTCCTGGAGAGGACATGGAATCTCCTCGAATATCCTGGAGAGGACACGGAATCTCCTGGAGAGGACATGGAATCTCCTGGAGAAGACACGGAATCTCCTGGAGAGGACACGGAATCACCTGAAGAGGACATGGAATCTCCTGGAATCTCCTGGAGAGGACAGGTAATCTCCTGGAGAGGACACGGAATGTCCTGGAGAGGACATGGAATCTCCTGGAATCTCCTGGAGAGGACATGGAATCTCCTGGGGAGGACACGGAATCTCCTGGAGAGGACATGGAATCTCCAGGAGAGGACACGGAATGTTCTAGAGAGGACACGGAATCTCCTGGAGAGGACATGGAATCTCCTGGAATTTCCTGGAGAGGACACGGAATCTCCTGGAGAGGACATGGAATCTGCTGGAATCTCCTGGAGAGAACACGGAATCTCCTGGAGAGGACATGGAATCTCCTGGAGAGGACACGGAATCTCCTGGAATCTCCTGGAGAGGACATGGAATCTCCTGGAGAGGACATGGAATCTCCTGGAATCTCCTGGAGAGGACATGGAATCTCCTGGGGAGGACACGGAATCTCCTGGAGAGGACATGGAATCTCCAGGAGAGGACACGGAATGTTCTAGAGAGGACACGGAATCTCCTGGAGAGGACATGGAATCTCCTGGAATTTCCTGGAGAGGACACGGAATCTCCTGGAGAGGACATGGAATCTGCTGGAATCTCCTGGAGAGAACACGGAATCTCCTGGAGAGGACATGGAATCTCCTGGAGAGGACACGGAATCTCCTGGAATCTCCTGGAGAGGACACGGAATCTCCTGGAGAGGACATGGAATCTCCTGGAGAGGACATTGAATCTCCTGGAGAGGACACGGAATCTCCTGGAATCTCCTGGAGAGGACACGGAATCTCCTGGAGAGGACATGGAATCTCCTGGAATCTCCTGGAGAGGACATGGAATCTCCTGGAATCTCCTGGAGAGGACACAGAATCTCCTGGAGAGGACATGGAATCTCCCGGAATCTCCTGGAGAGGACACGGAATCTCTTGGAGAGGACATGGAATCTCCTGGAGAGGACATTGAATCTCCTGGAGAGGACACGGTATCTCCTGGAGAGGACACGGAATCTCCTGGGGAGGACACGGAATCTCCTGGAGAGGACATGGAATCTCCAGGAGAGGACACGGAATGTTCTAGAGAGGACACGGAATCTCCTGGAGAGGACATGGAATCTCCTGGAATCTCCTGGAGAGGACATGGAATCTCCTGGGGAGGACACGGAATCTCCTGGAGAGGACATGGAATCTCCAGGAGAGGACACGGAATGTTCTAGAGAGGACACGGAATCTCCTGGAGAGGACATGGAATCTCCTGGAATTTCCTGGAGAGGACACGGAATCTCCTGGAGAGGACATGGAATCTGCTGGAATCTCCTGGAGAGAACACGGAATCTCCTGGAGAGGACATGGAATCTCCTGGAGAGGACACGGAATCTCCTGGAATCTCCTGGAGAGGACACGGAATCTCCTGGAGAGGACATGGAATCTCCTGGAGAGGACATTGAATCTCCTGGAGAGGACACGGAATCTCCTGGAATCTCCTGGAGAGGACACGGAATCTCCTGGAGAGGACATGGAATCTCCTGGAATCTCCTGGAGAGGACATGGAATCTCCTGGAATCTCCTGGAGAGGACACAGAATCTCCTGGAGAGGACATGGAATCTCCCGGAATCTCCTGGAGAGGACACGGAATCTCTTGGAGAGGACACGGAATCTCCTGGAGAGGACATGGAATCTGCTGGAGAGGACATGGAATCTCCTAGTATCTCCTGGAGAGGACATGGAATCTCCTGGAGAGGACATGGAATCTCCTAAAATCTCCTGGAGAGGACACGGAATCTCCTGGAGAGGACATGGAATCTCCTGGAGAGGACATGGAATCTCCTGGAGAGGACATTGAATCTCCTGGAGAGGACACGGAATCTCCTGGAATCTCCTGGAGAGGACACGGAATCTCCTGGAGAGGACATGGAATCTCCTGGAATCTCCTGGAGAGGACATGGTATCTCCTGGAATCTCCTGGAGAGGACACAGAATCTCCTGGAGAGGACATGGAATCTCCTGGAATCTCCTGGAGAGGACACGGAATCTCTTGGAGAGGACATGGAATCTCCTGGAGAGGACATTGAATCTCCTGGAGAGGACACGGAATGTCCTAGAGAGGACACGGAATCTCCTGGAGAGGACATGGAATCTCCTGGAATCTCCTGGAGAGGACACGGAATCTCCTGGAGAGGACATGGAATCTCCTGGAGAGGACATGGAATCTCCTGGAATCTCCTGGAAAGGACATGGAATCTCCTGGGGAGGACACGGAATCTCCTGGAGATGACATGGAATCTCCTGGAATTTCCTGGAGAGGACACGGAATCTCCTGGAGAGGACATGGAATCTGCTGGAATCTCCTGGAGAGAACACGGAATCTCCTGGAGAGGACATGGAATCTCCTGGAGAGGACACGGAATCTCCTGGAATCTCCTGGAGAGGACACGGAATCTCCTGGAGAGGACATGGAATCTCCTGGAGAGGACATTGAATCTCCTGGAGAGGACACGGAATCTCCTGGAATCTCCTGGAGAGGACACGGAATCTCCTGGAGAGGACATGGAATCTCCTGGAATCTCCTGGAAAGGACATGGAATCTCCTGGAATCTCCTGGAGAGGACACAGAATCTCCTGGAGAGGACATGGAATCTCCTGGAATCTCCTGGAGAGGACACGGAATCTCTTGGAGAGGACATGGAATCTCCTGGAGAGGACATTGAATCTCCTGGAGAGGACACGGAATCTCCTGGAGAGGACACGGAATCTCCTGGAATCTCCTGGAGAGGACACGGAATCTCCTGGAGAGGACATGGAATCTCCTGGAGAGGACATGGAATCTCCTAGTATCTCCTGGAGAGGACATGGAATCTCCTGGAGAGGACATGGAATCTCCTAGAATCTCCTGGAGAGGACACGGAATCTCCTGGAGAGGACATGGAATCTCCTGGAGAGGACATTGAATCTCCTGGAGAGGACACGGAATCTCCTGGAATCTCCTGGAGAGGACACGGAATCTCCTGGAGAGGACATGGAATCTCCTGGAATCTCCTGGAGAGGACATGGTATATCCTGGAATCTCCTGGAGAGGACACAGAATCTCCTGGAGAGGACATGGAATCTCCTGGAATCTCCTGGAGAGGACACGGAATCTCTTGGAGAGGACATGGAATCTCCTGGAGAGGACATTGAATCTCCTGGAGAGGACACGGAATGTCCTAGAGAGGACACGGAATCTCCTGGAGAGGACATGGAATCTCCTGGAATCTCCTGGAGAGGACACGGAATCTCCTGGAGAGGACATGGAATCTCCTGGAGAGGACATTGAATCTCCTGGAATCTCCTGGAGAGGACATGGAATCTCCTGGGGAGGACACGGAATCTCCTGGAGAGGACATGGAATCTACAGGAGAGGACACGGAATGTCCTGGAGAGGACATGGAATCTCCTGGAGAGGACACGGAATCTCCTGGAGAGGACATGGAATCTCCTGGAATCTCCTGGAGAGGACACGGAATCTCCTGGAGAGGACATGGAATCTCCTTGAACCTCCTGGAGAGGACATGGAATCTCCTGGAGAGGACACGGAATCTCCTGGAGAGGACATGGAATCTCCTGGAGAGGACACGGAATCTCCTGGAGAGGACACGGAATCTCCTGGAATCTCCTGGAGAGGACACGGAATCTCCTGGAGAGGACATGGAATCTCCTGGAATCTCCTTGAGAGGACATGGAATCTCCGGGAATCTCCTGGAGAGGACATGGAATCTCCTGGAATCTCCTGGAGAGGACACGGAATCACCTGGAGAGGACATGGAATCTCCTGGAGAGGACACGGAATCTCCTGGAGAGGACATGGAATCTCCTGGAGAAGACACGGAATCACCTGGA
The DNA here is from genome assembly GCF_933228915.1 of Telmatherina bonti. NCBI lineage: Eukaryota > Metazoa > Chordata > Actinopteri > Atheriniformes > Telmatherinidae > Telmatherina > Telmatherina bonti. The sequence continues at coordinate 757,638 of NC_136615.1, forward strand.
GAGGACATGGAATCTCCGGGAATCTCCTGGAGAGGACATGGAATCTCCTGGAGAGGACACGGAATCTCCTGGAGAGGACATGGAATCTCCTGGAGAAGACACGGAATCACCTGGAGAGGACATGGAATCTCCTGGAATCTCCTGGAGAGGACAGGTTATCTCCTGGAGAGGACACGGAATCTCCTGGAGAGGACATGGAATCTCCTGGAATCTCCTGGAGAGGACACGGAATCTCCTGGAGAGGACATGGAATCTCCTGGAATCTCCTGGAGAGGACATGGAATCTCCTAGAATCTCCTGGAGAGGACACGGAATCTCCTGGAGAGGACATGGAATCTCCTGGAGAGGACATGGAATCTCCTGGAGAGGACATTGAATCTCCTGGAGAGGACACGGAATCTCCTGGAATCTCCTGGAGAGGACACGGAATCTCCTGGAGAGGACATGGAATCTCCTGGAATCTCGTGGAGAGGACATGGTATCTCCTGGAATCTCCTGGAGAGGACACAGAATCTCCTGGAGAGGACATGGAATCTCCTGGAATCTCCTGGAGAGGACACGGAATCTCTTGGAGAGGACATGGAATCTCCTGGAGAGGACACTGAATCTCCTGGAGAGGACACGGAATCTCCTGGAGAGGACACAGAATCTCCTGGAATCTCCTGGAGAGGACACGGAATCTCCTGGAGAGGACATGGAATCTCCTGGAGAGGACATGGAATCTCCTAGTATCTCCTGGAGAGGACATGGAATCTCCTGGAATCTCCTAGAGAGGACATGGAATCTCCTGGAGAGGACATGGAATCTCCTCGAATCTCCTGGAGAGGACACGGAATCTCCTGGAGAGGACATGGAATCTCCTGGAATCTCCTGGAGAGGACACGGAATCACCTGGAGAGGACATGGAATCTCCTGGAATCTCCTGGAGAGGACACGGAATCACCTGGAGAGGACATGGAATCTCCTGGAGAGGACAGGTAATCTCCTGGAGAGGACACAGAATGTCCTGGAGAGGACATGGAATCTCCTGGAATCTCCTGGAGAGGACACGGAATCTCCTGGGGAGGACACGGAATCTCCTGGAGAGGACATGGAATCTCCAGGAGAGGACACGGAATGTCCTAGAGAGGACACGGAATCTCCTGGAGAGGACATGGAATCTCCTGGAATTTCCTGGAGAGGACACGGAATCTCCTGGAGAGGACATGGAATCTCCTGGAATCTCCTGGAGAGGACACGGAATCTCCTGGAGAGGACATGGAATCTCCTGGAGAGGACACGGAATCTCCTGGAATCTCCTGGAGAGGACACGGAATCTCCTGGAGAGGACACGGAATCTCCTGGAGAGGACATGGAATCTCCTGGGGAGGACACGGAATCTCCTGGAGAGGACATGGAATCTCCAGGAGAGGACACGGAATGTCCTGGAGAGGACATGGAATCTCCTGGAATCTCCTGGAGAGCACACGGAATCTCCTGGAGAGGACATGGAATCTCCTGGAATCTCCTGGAGAGGACACGGAATCTCCTGGAGAGGACATGGAGTCTCCTGGAATCTCCTGGAGAGGACATGGAATCTCCTGGAGAGGACACGGAATCTCCTGGAGAGGACATGGAATCTCCTGGAGAGGACATGGAATCTCCTGGAGAGGACACGGAATCTCCTGGAGAGGACACGGACTCTCCTGGAATCTCCTGGAGAGGACACGGAATCTCCTGGAATCTCCTTGAGAGGACATGGAATCTCCGGGAATCTCCTGGAGAGGACACGGAATCTCCTGGAGAGGACACGGAATCTCCTGGAATCTCCCAGAGATGACATGGAATCTCCTGGAGAGGACACAAAATTTCCTGGAGAGGACATGGAATCGCCTGGAGAGGACATGGAATCTCCTGGAATCTCCTGGAGAGGACATGGAATCTCCTGGAGAGGACATGGAATCTCCTGGAATCTCCTGGAGAGGACACGGAATCTCCTGGAGAGGACATGGAGTCTCCTGGAATCTCCTGGAGAGGACATGGAATCTCCTGGAGAGGACACGGAATCTCCTGGAGAGGACATGGAATCTCCTGGAGAGGACATGGAATCTCCTGGAGAGGACACGGAATCTCCTGGAGAGGACACGGAATCTCCTGGAATCTCCTGGAGAGGACATGGAATCTCCGGGAATCTCCTGGAGAGGACACGGAATCTCCTGGAGAGGACACGGAATCTCCTGGAATCTCCCAGAGAGGACATGGAATCTCCTGGAGAGGACACAAAATTTCCTGGAGAGGACATGGAATCGCCTGCAGAGGACATGGAATCTCCTGGAATCTCCTGGAGAGGACATGGAATCTCCTGGAATCTCCTGGAGAGGACACGGAATCACCTGGAGAGGACATGGAATCTCCTGGAGAGGACACGGAATCTCCTGGAGAGGACATGGAATCTCCTGGAGAAGACACGGAATCACCTGGAGAGGACATGGAATCTCCGGGAATCTCCTGGAGAGGACATGGAATCTCCTGGAGAGGACACGGAATCTCCTGGAGAGGACATGGAATCTCCTGGAGAAGACACGGAATCACCTGGAGAGGACATGGAATCTCCTGGAATCTCCTGGAGAGGACAGGTTATCTCCTGGAGAGGACACGGAATCTCCTGGAGAGGACATGGAATCTCCTGGAATCTCCTGGAGAGGACACGGAATCTCCTGGAGAGGACATGGAATCTCCTGGAATCTCCTGGAGAGGACATGGAATCTCCTGGAGAGGACATGGAATCTCCTGGAGAGGACATGGAATCTCCTGGAATCTCCTGGAGAGGACATGGAATCTCCTGGAATCTCCTGGAGAGGACATGGAATCTCCTAGAGAGGACATGGAATCTCCTGGAGAGGACATGGAATCTCCTGGAATCTCCTGGAGAGGACACAGAATCTCCTGGAGAGGACATGGAATCTCCTGGAGTCTCCTTGAGAGGACATGGAATCTCCTAGAGAGGACATGGAATCTCCTGGAGAGGACATGGAATCTCCTGGAATCTCCTGGAGAGGACACAGAATCTTCTGGAGAGGACATGGAATCTCCTGGAATCTCCTAGAGAGGACATGGAATCTCCTGGAGAGCACACAGAATCTCCTGGAGAGGACATGGAATGTCCTGGAATCTCCTGGAGAGGACATGGAATCTCCTGGAGAGGACATGGAATCTCCTAGAATCTCCTGGAGAGGACACGGTATCTCCTGGAGAGGACATGGAATCTCCTGGAGAGGACATGGAATCTCCTAGTATCTCCTGGAGAGGACATGGAATCTCCTGGAATCTCCTGGAGAGGACACAGAATCTTCTGGAGAGGACATGGAATCTCCTGGAATCTCCTAGAGAGGACACGGAATCTCCTGGAGAGGACACGGAATCTCCTGGAATCTCCTGGAGAGGACATGGAATCTCCGGGAATCTCCTGGAGAGGACACGGAATCTCCTGGAGAGGACACGGAATCTCCTGGAATCTCCCAGAGAGGACATGGAATCTCCTGGAGAGGACACAAAATTTCCTGGAGAGGACATGGAATCGCCTGCAGAGGACATGGAATCTCCTGGAATCTCCTGGAGAGGACATGGAATCTCCTGGAATCTCCTGGAGAGGACACGGAATCACCTGGAGAGGACATGGAATCTCCTGGAGAGGACACGGAATCTCCTGGAGAGGACATGGAATCTCCTGGAGAAGACACGGAATCACCTGGAGAGGACATGGAATCTCCGGGAATCTCCTGGAGAGGACATGGAATCTCCTGGAGAGGACACGGAATCTCCTGGAGAGGACATGGAATCTCCTGGAGAAGACACGGAATCACCTGGAGAGGACATGGAATCTCCTGGAATCTCCTGGAGAGGACAGGTTATCTCCTGGAGAGGACACGGAATCTCCTGGAGAGGACATGGAATCTCCTGGAATCTCCTGGAGAGGACACGGAATCTCCTGGAGAGGACATGGAATCTCCTGGAATCTCCTGGAGAGGACATGGAATCTCCTGGAGAGGACATGGAATCTCCTGGAGAGGACATGGAATCTCCTGGAATCTCCTGGAGAGGACATGGAATCTCCTGGAATCTCCTGGAGAGGACATGGAATCTCCTAGAGAGGACATGGAATCTCCTGGAGAGGACATGGAATCTCCTGGAATCTCCTGGAGAGGACACAGAATCTCCTGGAGAGGACATGGAATCTCCTGGAGTCTCCTTGAGAGGACATGGAATCTCCTAGAGAGGACATGGAATCTCCTGGAGAGGACATGGAATCTCCTGGAATCTCCTGGAGAGGACACAGAATCTTCTGGAGAGGACATGGAATCTCCTGGAATCTCCTAGAGAGGACATGGAATCTCCTGGAGAGCACACAGAATCTCCTGGAGAGGACATGGAATGTCCTGGAATCTCCTGGAGAGGACATGGAATCTCCTGGAGAGGACATGGAATCTCCTAGAATCTCCTGGAGAGGACACGGTATCTCCTGGAGAGGACATGGAATCTCCTGGAGAGGACATGGAATCTCCTAGTATCTCCTGGAGAGGACATGGAATCTCCTGGAATCTCCTGGAGAGGACACAGAATCTTCTGGAGAGGACATGGAATCTCCTGGAATCTCCTAGAGAGGACATGGAATCTCCTGGAGAGGACATGGAATCTCCTAGTATCTCCTGGAGAGGACATGGAATCTCCTGGAATCTCCTGGAGAGGACACAGAATCTTCTGGAGAGGACATGGAATCTCCTGGAATCTACTAGAGAGGACATGGAATCTCCTGGAGAGGACATGGAATCTCCTGGAGAAGACACGGAATCTCCTGGAGAGGACACGGAATCACCTGAAGAGGACATGGAATCTCCTGGAATCTCCTGGAGAGGACAGGTAATCTCCTGGAGAGGACACGGAATGTCCTGGAGAGGACATGGAATCTCCTGGAATCTCCTGGAGAGGACATGGAATCTCCTGGGGAGGACACGGAATCTCCTGGAGAGGACATGGAATCTCCAGGAGAGGACACGGAATGTTCTAGAGAGGACACGGAATCTCCTGGAGAGGACACGGAATGTCCTGGAGAGGACATGGAATCTCCTGGAATCTCCTGGGGAGGACACGGAATCTCCTGGAGAGGACATGGAATCTCCAGGAGAGGACACGGAATGTTCTAGAGAGGACACGGAATCTCCTGGAGAGGACATGGAATCTCCTGGAATTTCCTGGAGAGGACACGGAATCTCCTGGAGAGGACATGGAATCTGCTGGAATCTCCTGGAGAGAACACGGAATCTCCTGGAGAGGACATGGAATCTCCTGGAGAGGACACGGAATCTCCTGGAATCTCCTGGAGAGGACACGGATTCTCCTGGAGAGGACATGGAATCTCCTGGAGAGGACATTAAACTCCTGGAGAGGACACGGAATCTCCTGGAATCTCCTGGAGAGGACACGGAATCTCCTGGAGAGTACATGGAATCTCCTGGAATCTCCTGGAGAGGACATGGAATCTCCTGGAATCTCCTGGAGAGGACACAGAATCTCCTGGAGAGGACATGGAATCTCCTGGAATCTCCTGGAGAGGACACGGAATCTCTTGGAGAGGACATGGAATCTCCTGGAGAGGACATTGAATCTCCTGGAGAGGACACGGAATCTCCTGGAGAGGACACGGAATCTCCTGGAATCTCCTGGAGAGGACACGGAATCTCCTGGAGAGGACATGGAATCTCCTGGAGAGGACATGGAATCTCCTAGTATCTCCTGGAGAGGACATGGAATCTCCTGGAGAGGACATGGAATCTCCTAGAATCTCCTGGAGAGGACACGGAATCTCCTGGAGAGGACATGGAATCTCCTGGAGAGGACATGGAATCTCCTGGAGAGGACATTGAATCTCCTGGAGAGGACACGGAATCTCCTGGAATCTCCTGGAGAGGACACGGAATCTCCTGGAGAGGACATGGAATCTCCTGGAATCTCCTGGAGAGGACATGGTATCTCCTGGAATCTCCTGGAGAGGACACAGAATCTCCTGGAGAGGACATGGAATCTCCTGGAATCTCCTGGAGAGGACACGGAATCTCTTGGAGAGGACATGGAATCTCCTGGAGAGGACATTGAATCTCCTGGAGAGGAAACGGAATCTCCTGGAGAGGACATGGAATCTCCTGGAGAGGACATGGAATCTCCTAGTATCTCCTGGAGAGGACATGGAATCTCCTGGAATCACCTAGAGAGGACATGGAATCTCCTGGAGAGGACATGGAATCTCCTCGAATCTCCTGGAGAGGACACGGAATCTCCTGGAGAGGACATGGAATCTCCTGGAATCTCCTGGAGAGGACACGGAATCACCTGGAGAGGACATGGAATCTCCTGGAGAGGACAGGTAATCTCCTGGAGAGGACACGGAATGTCCTGGAGAGGACATGGAATCTCCTGGAATCTCCTGGAGAGGACACGGAATCTCCTGGGGAGGACACGGAATCTCCTTGAGAGGACATGGAATCTCCAGGAGAGGACACGGAATGTCCTAGAGAGGACACGGAATCTCCTGGAGAGGACATGGAATCTCCTGGAATTTCCTGGAGAGGACACGGAATCTCCTGGAGAGGACATGGAATCTCCTGGAATCTCCTGGAGAGGACACGGAATCTCCTGGAGAGGACATGGAATCTCCTGGAGAGGACACGGAATCTCCTGGAATCTCCTGGAGAGGACACGGAATCTCCTGGAGAGGACATGGAATCTCCTGGAGAGGACACGGAATCTCCTGGAATCTCCTGGAGAGGACACGGAATCTCCTGGAGAGGACATGGAATCTCCTGGAGAGGACATTGAATCTCCTGGAATCTCCTGGAGAGGACATGGAATCTCCTGGGGAGGACACGGAATCTCCTGGAGAGGACATGGAATCTACAGGAGAGGACACGGAATGTCCTGGAGAGGACATGGAATCTCCTGGAATTTCCTGGAGAGGACACGGAATCTCCTGGAGAGGACATGGAATCTCCTGGAATCTCCTGGAGAGGACACGGAATCTCCTGGAGAGGACATGGAATCTCCTGGAGAGGACATTGAATCTCCTGGAATCTCCTGGAGAGGACATGGAATCTCCTGGGGAGGACACGGAATCTCCTGGAGAGGACATGGAATCTACAGGAGAGGACACGGAATGTCCTGGAGAGGACATGGAATCTCCTGGAATTTCCTGGAGAGGACACGGAATCTCCTGGAGAGGACATGGATTCTCCTGGAATCTCCTGGAGAGGACACGGAATCTCCTGGAGAGGACATGGAATCTCCTGGAGAGGACACGGAATCTCCTGGAATCTCCTGGAGAGGACACGGAATCTCCTGGAGAGGACATGGAATCTCCTGGAGAGGACATTGAATCTCCTGGAATCTCCTGGAGAGGACATGGAATCTCCTGGGGAGGACACGGAATCTCCTGGAGAGGACACGGAATCTCCTGGAGAGGACATGGAATCTCCTGGAATCTCCTGGAGAGGACATGGTATCTCCTGGAATCTCCTGGAGAGGACACAGAATCTCCTGGAGAGGACATGGAATCTCCTGGAATCTCCTGGAGAGGACACGGAATCTCTTGGAGAGGACATGGAATCTCCTGGAGAGGACATTGAATCTCCTGGAGAGGAAACGGAATCTCCTGGAGAGGACATGGAATCTCCTGGAGAGGACATGGAATCTCCTAGTATCTCCTGGAGAGGACATGGAATCTCCTGGAATCACCTAGAGAGGACATGGAATCTCCTGGAGAGGACATGGAATCTCCTCGAATCTCCTGGAGAGGACATGGAATCTCCTGGAATCTCCTGGAGAGGACACGGAATCACCTGGAGAGGACATGGAATCTCCTGGAGAGGACAGGTAATCTCCTGGAGAGGACACGGAATGTCCTGGAGAGGACATGGAATCTCCTGGAATCTCCTGGAGAGGACACGGAATCTCCTGGGGAGGACACGGAATCTCCTTGAGAGGACATGGAATCTCCAGGAGAGGACACGGAATGTCCTAGAGAGGACACGGAATCTCCTGGAGAGGACATGGAATCTCCTGGAATTTCCTGGAGAGGACACGGAATCTCCTGGAGAGGACATGGAATCTCCTGGAATCTCCTGGAGAGGACACGGAATCTCCTGGAGAGGACATGGAATCTCCTGGAGAGGACACGGAATCTCCTGGAATCTCCTGGAGAGGACACGGAATCTCCTGGAGAGGACATGGAATCTCCTGGAGAGGACATTGAATCTCCTGGAATCTCCTGGAGAGGACATGGAATCTCCTGGGGAGGACACGGAATCTCCTGGAGAGGACATGGAATCTACAGGAGAGGACACGGAATGTCCTGGAGAGGACATGGAATCTCCTGGAATTTCCTGGAGAGGACACGGAATCTCCTGGAGAGGACATGGAATCTCCTGGAATCTCCTGGAGAGGACACGGAATCTCCTGGAGAGGACATGGAATCTCCTGGAGAGGACACGGAATCTCCTGGAATCTCCTGGAGAGGACACGGAATCTCCTGGAGAGGACATGGAATCTCCTGGAGAGGACATTGAATCTCCTGGAATCTCCTGGAGAGGACATGGAATCTCCTGGGGAGGACACGGAATCTCCTGGAGAGGACATGGAATCTACAGGAGAGGACACGGAATGTCCTGGAGAGGACATGGAATCTCCTGGAATGTCCTGGAGAGGACACGGAATCTCCTGGAGAGGACATGGAATCTCCTGGAATCTCCTGGAGAGGACACGGAATCTCCTGGAGAGGACATGGAGTCTCCTGGAATCTCCTGGAGAGGACATGGAATCTCCTGGAGAGGACACGGAATCTCCTGGAGAGGACAAGGAATCTCCTGGAGAGGACACGGAATCTCCTGGAGAGGACACGGAATCTCCTGGAATCTCCTGGAGAGGACACGGAATCTCCTGGAGAGGACATGGAATCTCCTGGAATCTCCTTGAGAGGACATGGAATCTCCGGGAATCTCCTGGAGAGGACACGGAATCTCCTGGAGAGGACACGGAATCTCCTGGAATCTCCCAGAGAGGACATGGAATCTCCCGGAGAGGACACAAAATTTCCTGGAGAGGACATGGAATCGCCTGGAGAGGACATGGAATCTCCTGGAATCTCCTGGAGAGGACATGGAATCTCCTGGAATCTCCTGGAGAGGACACGGAATCACCTGGAGAGGACATGGAATCTCCTGGAATCTCCTGGAGAGGACATGGAATCTCCGGGAATCTCCTGGAGAGGACATGGAATCTCCTGGAGAGGACACGGAATCTCCTGGAGAGGACATGGAATCTCCTGGAGAAGACACGGAATCACCTGGAGAGGACATGGAATCTCCTGGAATCTCCTGGAGAGGACAGGTTATATCCTGGAGAGGACACGGAATCTCCTGGAGAGGACATGGAATCTCCTGGAATCTCCTGGAGAGGACACGGAATCTCCTGGAGAGGACATGGAATCTCCTGGAATCTCCTGGAGATGACATGGAATCTCCTAGAGAGGACATGGAATCTCCTGGAGAGGACATGGAATCTCCTGGAATCTCCTGGAGAGGACAGGTTATATCCTGGAGAGGACACGGAATCTCCTGGAGAGGACATGGAATCTCCTGGAATCTCCTGGAGAGGACACGGAATCTCCTGGAGAGGACATGGAATCTCCTGGAATCTCCTTGAGAGGACATGGAATCTCCGGGAATCTCCTGGAGAGGACACGGAATCTCCTGGAGAGGACACGGAATCTCCTGGAATCTCCCAGAGAGGACATGGAATCTCCCGGAGAGGACACAAAATTTCCTGGAGAGGACATGGAATCGCCTGGAGAGGACATGGAATCTCCTGGAATCTCCTGGAGAGGACATGGAATCTCCTGGAATCTCCTGGAGAGGACACGGAATCACCTGGAGAGGACATGGAATCTCCTGGAATCTCCTGGAGAGGACATGGAATCTCCGGGAATCTCCTGGAGAGGACATGGAATCTCCTGGAGAGGACACGGAATCTCCTGGAGAGGACATGGAATCTCCTGGAGAAGACACGGAATCACCTGGAGAGGACATGGAATCTCCTGGAATCTCCTGGAGAGGACAGGTTATATCCTGGAGAGGACACGGAATCTCCTGGAGAGGACATGGAATCTCCTGGAATCTCCTGGAGAGGACACGGAATCTCCTGGAGAGGACATGGAATCTCCTGGAATCTCCTGGAGATGACATGGAATCTCCTAGAGAGGACATGGAATCTCCTGGAGAGGACATGGAATCTCCTGGAATCTCCTGGAGAGGACATGGAATCTCCTGGAATCTCCTGGAGAGGACATGGAATCTCCTAGAGAGGACATGGAATCTCCTGGAGAGGACATGGAATCTCCTGGAATCTCCTGGAGAGGACACAGAATCTCCTGGAGAGGACATGGAATCTCCTGGAATCTCCTGGAGAGGACATGGAATCTCCTGGAATCTCCTGGAGAGGACATGGAATCTCCTAGAGAGGACATGGAATCTCCTGGAGAGGACATGGAATCTCCTGGAATCTCCTGGAGAGGACATGGAATCTCCGTGAATCTCCTGGAGAGCACACAGAATCTCCTGGAGAGGACATGGAATGTCCTGGAATCTCCTGGAGAGGACATGGAATCTCCTAGAATCTCCTGGAGAGGACATGGAATCTCCTGGAGAGGACATGGAATCTCCTGGAGAGGATATGGAATCTCCTAGTATCTCCTGGAGAGGACATGGAATCTCCTGGAATCTCCTGGAGAGGACACAGAATCTTCTGGAGAGGACATGGAATCTCCTGGAATCTCCTAGAGAGGACATGGAATCTCCTGGAGAGGACATGGAATCTCCTGGAGAGGACATGGAATCTCCTCGAATCTCCTGGAGAGGACACGGAATCTCCCGGAGAGGACATGGAATCTCCTGGAGAAGACACGGAATCTCCTGGAGAGGACACGGAATCACCGGAAGAGGACATGGAATCTCCTGGAATCTCCTGGAGAGGACAGGTAATCTCCCGGAGAGGACACGGAATGACCTGGAGAGGACATGGAATCTCCTGGAATCTCCTGGAGAGGACATGGAATCTCCTGGGGAGGACACGGAATCTCCTGGAGAGGACATGGAATCTCCAGGAGAGGACACGGAATGTTCTAGAGAGGACACGGAATCTCCTGGAGAGGACATGGAATCTCCTGGAATTTCCTGGAGAGGACACGGAATCTCCTGGAGAGGACATGGAATCTGCTGGAATCTCCTGGAGAGAACACGGAATCTCCTGGAGAGGACATGGAATCTCCTGGAGAGGACACGGAATCTCCTGGAATCTCCTGGAGAGGACACGGAATCTCCTGGAGAGGACATGGAATCTCCTGGAGAGGACATTGAATCTCCTGGAGAGGACACGGAATCTCCTGGAATCTCCTGGAGAGGACACGGAATCTCCTGGAGAGGACATGGACTCTCCTGGAATCTCCTGGAGAGGACATGGAATCTCCTGGAATCTCCTGGAGAGGACACAGAATCTCCTGGAGAGGACATGGAATCTCCTGGAATCTACTGGAGAGGACATGGAATCTCCTGGAATCTCCTGGAGAGGACACGGAATCTCCTGGAGAGGACATGGAATCTCCTGGAATCTCCTGGAGAGGACACAGAATCTCCTGGAGAGTACACGGAATCTCCTGGAGAGGACACAGAATCTCCGGGAGAGTACACGGAATCTCCTGGAGAGGACATGGAACGTCCTGGAATCTCCTGGAGAGGACACGGAATCTCCTGGAGAGGACATGGAATCTCCAGGAGAGGACACGGAATCTCCTGGAGAGGACACGGAATCTCCTGGAGAGGACATGGAATCTCCTGGAATCTCCTGGAGAGGACACGGAATCTCCTGGAGAGGACATGGAATGTCCTGGAATCTCCTGGACAGGACACGGAATCTCCTGGAGAGTACACGGAATCTCCTGGAGAGGACATGGAACGTCCTGGAATCTCCTGGAGAGGACACGGAATCTCCTGGAGAGGACATGGAATCTCCAGGAGAGGACATGGAATCTCCTGGAGAGGACACGGAATTTCCTGGAGAGGACACGGAATCTCCTGGAATCTCCTGGAGAGGACACGGAATCTCCTGGAGAGGACATGGAATCTCCTAGTATCTCCTGGAGAGGACATGGAATCTCCTGGAATCTCCTGGAGAGGACACAGAATCTTCTGGAGAGGACATGGAATCTCCTGGAATCTCCTAGAGAGGACATGGAATCTCCTGGAGAGGACATGGAATCTCCTCGAATCTCCTGGAGAGGACACGGAATCTCCTGGAGAGGACATGGAATCTCCCTGAGAAGACACGGAATCTCCTGGAGAGGACACGGAATCACCTGAAGAGGACATGGAATCTCCTGGAATCTCCTGGAGAGGACATGGAATCTCCTGGGGAGGACACGGAATCTCCTGGAGAGGACATGGAATCTCCAGGAGAGGACACGGAATGTTCTAGAGAGGACACGGAATCTCCTGGAGAGGACATGGAATCTCCTGGAATTTCCTGGAGAGGACACGGAATCTCCTGGAGAGGACATGGAATCTGCTGGAATCTCCTGGAGAGAACACGGAATCTCCTGGAGAGGACATGGAATCTCCTGGAGAGGACACGGAATCTCCTGGAATCTCCTGGAGAGGACACGGAATCTCCTGGAGAGGACATGGAATCTCCTGGAGAGGACATTGAATCTCCTGGAGAGGACACGGAATCTCCTGGAATCTCCTGGAGAGGACACGGAATCTTCTGGAGAGGACATGGAATCTCCTGGAATCTCCTGGAGAGGACATGGAATCTCCTGGAATCTCCTGGAGAGGAAACAGAATCTCCTGGAGAGGACATGGAATCTCCTGGAATCTCCTGGAGAGGACATGGAATCTCCTGGAATCTCCTGGAGAGGACACGGAATCTCCTGGAGAGGACATGGAATCTCCTGGAGAGGACACAGAATCTCCTGGAGAGTACACGGAATCTCCTGGAGAGGACACAGAATCTCCGGGAGAGTACACGGAATCTCCTGGAGAGGACATGGAATCTCCAGGAGAGGACACGGAATCTCCTGGAGAGGACACGGAATCTCCAGGAGAGGACACGGAATCTCCTGGAGAGGACACGGAATCTCCTGGAGAGGACAGGGAATGTCCTGGAATCTCCTGGAGAGGACACGGAATCTCCTGGAGAGGACATGGAATGTCCTGGAATCTCCTGGAGAGGACACGGAATCTCCTGGAGAGGACATGGAATGTCCTGGAATCTCCTGGAGAGGACACGGAATCTCCTGGAGAGTACACGGAATCTCCTGGAGAGGACATGGAACGTCCTGGAATCTCCTGGAGAGGACACGGAATCTCCTGGAGAGGACATGGAATCTCCAGGAGAGGACATGGAATCTCCTGGAGAGGACACGGAATCTCCTGGAGAGGACACGGAATCTCCTGGAATCTCCAGGAGAGGACATGGAATCTCCTGGAGAGGACACGGAATCTCCTGGAGAGGACACGGAATCTCCTGGAATCTCCTGGAGAGGACACAGAATCTCCTGGAGAGGACACGGAATCTCCTGGAGAGGACATGGAATGTCCTGGAATCTCCAAGAGAGGACACGGAATCTCCTGGAGAGGACATGGAATGTCCTGGAATCTCCTGGAGAAGACACGGAATCTCTTGGAGAGTATTTAGAATTTCCTGGAATCTCCTGGAGAGGACACGGAATCTCCTGGAATCTCTTGGAGAGGACACGGAGTCTCCTGGAGAGGACATGGAATGTCCTGGAATCTCCTGGAGAGGACACGGAATCTCCTGGAGAGTATATAGAATTTCCTGGAATCTCCTGGAGAGGACACGGAATCTCCTGGAGAGGACATGGAATCTCCTGGAGAGGACATGGAATCTCCAGGAGAGGACACGGAATGTCCTAGAGAGGACATGGAATCTCCTGGAGAGGACATGGAATCTCCTGGAATCTCCTGGTGAGGACACGGAATCTCCTGGAGAGGACATGGAATCTCCTGGAATCTCCTGGAGAGGACACGGAATTTCCTGGAGAGGACATTGAATATCCTGGAGAGGACACGGAATCTCCTGGAGAGGACACGGAATCTCCTGGAGAGGACATGGAATCTCCTGGAATCTCCTGGAGAGGACATGGAATCTCCTGGAATCTCCTGGAGAGGACACAGAATCTCCTGGAGAGGACATGGAATCTCCTGGAGAGGACACGGAATCTCCTGGAATCTCCTGGAGAGGACACGGAATCTCCTGGAGAGGACATGGAATCTCCTGGAGAGGACATTGAATCTCCTGGAGAGGACACGGAATCTCCAGGAGAGGACACGGAATGTTCTAGAGAGGACACGGAATCTCCTGGAGAGGACATGGAATCTCCTGGAGAGGACACGGAATCTCCTGGAATATCCTGGAGAGGACACGGAATCTCCTGGAGAGGACATGGAATCTCCTGGAGAGGACATTGAATCTCCTGGAGAGGACACGGAATCTCCTGGAATCTCCTGGAGAGGACACGGAATCTCCTGGAGAGGACATGGAATCTCCTGTATTCTCCTGGAGAGGACATGGAATCTCCTGGAATCTCCTGGAGAGGACATGGAATCTCCTGGAATCTCCTGGAGAGGACACAGAATCTCCTGGAGAGGACATGGAATCTCCTGGAATCTCCTGGAGAGGACATGGAATCACCTGGAATCTCCTGGAGAGGACACGGAATCTCCTGGAGAGGATATGGAATCTCCTGGAATCTCCTGGAGAGGACACAGAATCTCCTGGAGAGTACACGGAATCTCCTGGAGAGGACACAGAATCTCCGGGAGAGTACACGGAATCTCCTGGAGAGGACATGGAACGTCCTGGAATCTCCTGGAGAGGACACGGAATCTCCTGGAGAGGACATGGAATCTCCAGGAGAGGACACGGAATCTCCTGGAGAGGACACGGAATCTCCTGGAGAGGACAGGGAATGTCCTGGAATCTCCTGGAGAGGACACGGAATCTCCTGGAGAGGACATGGAATGTCCTGGAATCTCCTGGAGAGGACACGGAATCTCCTGGAGAGTACACGGAATCTCCTGGAGAGGACATGGAACGTCCTGGAATCTCCTGGAGAGGACACGGAATCTCCTGGAGAGGACATGGAATCTCCAGGAGAGGACATGGAATCTCCTGGAGAGGACACGGAATCTCCTGGAGAGGACACGGAATCTCCTGGAATCTCCTGGAGAGGACACAGAATCTCCTGGAGAGGACACGGAATCTCCTGGAGAGGACATGGAATGTCCTGGAATCTCCAAGAGAGGACACGGAATCTCCTGGAGAGGACATGGAATGTCCTGGAATCTCCTGGAGAAGACACGGAATCTCTTGGAGAGTATTTAGAATTTCCTGGAATCTCCTGGAGAGGACACGGAATCTCCTGGAATCTCCTGGAGAGGACACGGAGTCTCCTGGAGAGGACATGGAATGTCCTGGAATCTCCTGGAGAGGACACGGAATCTCCTGGAGAGTATATAGAATTTCCTGGAATCTCCTGGAGAGGACACGGAATCTCCTGGAGAGGACATGGAATCTCCTGGAGAGGACATGGAATCTCCAGGAGAGGACACGGAATGTCCTAGAGAGGACATGGAATCTCCTGGAGAGGACATGGAATCTCCTGGAATCTCCTGGTGAGGACACGGAATCTCCTGGAGAGGACATGGAATCTCCTGGAATCTCCTGGAGAGGACACGGAATTTCCTGGAGAGGACATTGAATATCCTGGAGAGGACACGGAATCTCCTGGAGAGGACACGGAATCTCCTGGAGAGGACATGGAATCTCCTGGAATCTCCTGGAGAGGACATGGAATCTCCTGGAATCTCCTGGAGAGGACACAGAATCTCCTGGAGAGGACATGGAATCTCCTGGAGAGGACACGGAATCTCCTGGAATCTCCTGGAGAGGACACGGAATCTCCTGGAGAGGACATGGAATCTCCTGGAGAGGACATTGAATCTCCTGGAGAGGACACGGAATCTCCAGGAGAGGACACGGAATGTTCTAGAGAGGACACGGAATCTCCTGGAGAGGACATGGAATCTCCTGGAGAGGACACGGAATCTCCTGGAATATCCTGGAGAGGACACGGAATCTCCTGGAGAGGACATGGAATCTCCTGGAGAGGACATTGAATCTCCTGGAGAGGACACGGAATCTCCTGGAATCTCCTGGAGAGGACACGGAATCTCCTGGAGAGGACATGGAATCTCCTGGAATCTCCTGGAGAGGACATGGAATCTCCTGGAGAGGACACGGAATCTCCTGGAGAGGACATGGAATCTCCTGGAATCTCCTGGAGAGGACACAGAATCTCCTGGAGAGGACATGGAATCTCCTGGAATCTCCTGGAGAGGACATGGAATCTCCTGGAATCTCCTGGAGAGGACACGGAATCTCCTGGAGAGGATATGGAATCTCCTGGAATCTCCTGGAGAGGACACGGAATCTCCTGGAGAGGACATGGAATCTCCTGGAGAGGAATGGAATCTCCTAGTATCTCCTGGAGAGGACATGGAATCTCCTGGAGAGGACATGGAATCTCCTAGAATCTCCTGGAGAGGACACGGAATCTCCTGGAGAGGACATGGAATCTCCTGGAGAGGACATGGAATCTCCTGGAGAGGACATTGAATCTCCTGGAGAGGACACGGAATCTCCTAGAATCTCCTGGAGAGGACACGGAATCTCCTGGAGAGGACATGGAATCTCCTGGAATCTCCTGGAGAGGACATGGTATCTCCTGGAATCTCCTGGAGAGGACACAGAATCTCCTGGAGAGGACATGGAATCTCCTGGAATCTCCTGGAGAGGACACGGAATCTCTTGGAGAGGACATGGAATCTCCTGGAGAGGACATTGAATCTCCTGGAGAGGAAACGGAATCTCCTGGAGAGGACATGGAATCTCCTGGAGAGGACATGGAATCTCCTAGTATCTCCTGGAGAGGACATGGAATCTCCTGGAATCACCTAGAGAGGACATGGAATCTCCTGGAGAGGACATGGAATCTCCTGGAATCTCCTGGAGAGGACACGGAATCTCCTGGAGAGGACATGGAATCTCCTGGAATCTCCTGGAGAGGACACAGAATCTCCTGGAGAGGACATGGAATCTCCTGGAATCTCCTGGAGAGGACATGGAATCTCCTGGAATCTCCTGGAGAGGACACGGAATCTCCTGGAGAGGATATGGAATCTCCTGGAATCTCCTGGAGAGGACACGGAATCTCCTGGAGAGGACATGGAATCTCCTGGAGAGGAATGGAATCTCCTAGTATCTCCTGGAGAGGACATGGAATCTCCTGGAGAGGACATGGAATCTCCTAGAATCTCCTGGAGAGGACACGGAATCTCCTGGAGAGGACATGGAATCTCCTGGAGAGGACATGGAATCTCCTGGAGAGGACATTGAATCTCCTGGAGAGGACACGGAATCTCCTAGAATCTCCTGGAGAGGACACGGAATCTCCTGGAGAGGACATGGAATCTCCTGGAATCTCCTGGAGAGGACATGGTATCTCCTGGAATCTCCTGGAGAGGACACAGAATCTCCTGGAGAGGACATGGAATCTCCTGGAATCTCCTGGAGAGGACACGGAATCTCTTGGAGAGGACATGGAATCTCCTGGAGAGGACATTGAATCTCCTGGAGAGGAAACGGAATCTCCTGGAGAGGACATGGAATCTCCTGGAGAGGACATGGAATCTCCTAGTATCTCCTGGAGAGGACATGGAATCTCCTGGAATCACCTAGAGAGGACATGGAATCTCCTGGAGAGGACATGGAATCTCCTGGAATCTCCTGGAGAGGACACGGAATCACCTGGAGAGGACATGGAATCTCCTGGAGAGGACAGGTAATCTCCTGGAGAGGACACGGAATGTCCTGGAGAGGACATGGAATCTCCTGGAATCTCCTGGAGAGGACACGGAATCTCCTGGGGAGGACACGGAATCTCCTTGAGAGGACATGGAATCTCCAGGAGAGGACACGGAATGTCCTAGAGAGGACACGGAATCTCCTGGAGAGGACATGGAATCTCCTGGAATTTCCTGGAGAGGACACGGAATCTCCTGGAGAGGACATGGAATCTCCTGGAATCTCCTGGAGAGGACACGGAATCTCCTGGAGAGGACATGGAATCTCCTGGAGAGGACACGGAATCTCCTGGAATCTCCTGGAGAGGACACGGAATCTCCTGGAGAGGACATGGAATCTCCTGGAGAGGACATTGAATCTCCTGGAATCTCCTGGAGAGGACACGGAATCTCCTGGAGAGGACATGGAATCTCCTGGGGAGGACACGGAATCTCCTGGAGAGGACATGGAATCTACAGGAGAGGACACGGAATGTCCTGGAGAGGACATGGAATCTCCTGGAATTTCCTGGAGAGGACACGGAATCTCCTGGAGAGGACATGGAATCTCCTGGAATCTCCTGGAGAGGACACGGAATCTCCTGGAGAGGACACGGAATGTCCTGGAGAGGACATGGAATCTCCTGGAATCTCCTGGAGAGGACACGGAATCTCCTGGAGAGGACATGGAATCTCCTGGAATCTCCTGGAGAGGACACGGAATCTCCTGGAGAGGACATGGAGTCTCCTGGAATCTCCTGGAGAGGACATGGAATCTCCTGGAGAGGACACGGAATCTCCTGGAGAGGACAAGGAATCTCCTGGAGAGGACACGGAATCTCCTGGAGAGGACACGGAATCTCCTGGAATCTCCTGGAGAGGACACGGAATCTCCTGGAGAGGACATGGAATCTCCTGGAATCTCCTTGAGAGGACATGGAATCTCCGGGAATCTCCTGGAGAGGACACGGAATCTCCTGGAGAGGACACGGAATCTCCTGGAATCTCCCAGAGAGGACATGGAATCTCCCGGAGAGGACACAAAATTTCCTGGAGAGGACATGGAATCGCCTGGAGAGGACATGGAATCTCCTGGAATCTCCTGGAGAGGACATGGAATCTCCTGGAATCTCCTGGAGAGGACACGGAATCACCTGGAGAGGACATGGAATCTCCTGGAATCTCCTGGAGAGGACATGGAATCTCCGGGAATCTCCTGGAGAGGACATGGAATCTCCTGGAGAGGACACGGAATCTCCTGGAGAGGACATGGAATCTCCTGGAGAAGACACGGAATCACCTGGAGAGGACATGGAATCTCCTGGAATCTCCTGGAGAGGACAGGTTATATCCTGGAGAGGACACGGAATCTCCTGGAGAGGACATGGAATCTCCTGGAATCTCCTGGAGAGGACACGGAATCTCCTGGAGAGGACATGGAATCTCCTGGAATCTCCTGGAGATGACATGGAATCTCCTAGAGAGGACAGGGAATCTCCTGGAGAGGACATGGAATCTCCTGGAATCTCCTGGAGAGGACATGGAATCTCCTAGAGAGGACATGGAATCTCCTGGAGAGGACATGGAATCTCCTGGAATCTCCTGGAGAGGACACAGAATCTCCTGGAGAGGACATGGAATCTCCTGGAATCTCCTGGAGAGGACATGGAATCTCCTGGAATCTCCTGGAGAGGACATGGAATCTCCTAGAGAGGACATGGAATCTCCTGGAGAGGACATGGAATCTCCTGGAATCTCCTGGAGAGGACATGGAATCTCCTGGAATCTCCTGGAGAGGACACGGAATCTCCTAGAGAGGACATGGAATCTCCTGGAGAGGACATGGAATCTCCTGGAATCTCCTGGAGAGGACACAGAATCTCCTGGAGAGGACATGGAATCTCCTGGAATCTCCTGGAGAGGACATGGAATCTCCTGGAATCTCCTGGAGAGGACATGGAATCTCCTAGAGAGGACATGGAATCTCCTGGAGAGGACATGGAATCTCCTGGAATCTCCTGGAGAGGACATGGAATCTCCGTGAATCTCCTGGAGAGCACACAGAATCTCCTGGAGAGGACATGGAATGTCCTGGAATCTCCTGGAGAGGACATGGAATCTCCTAGAATCTCCTGGAGAGGACATGGAATCTCCTGGAGAGGACATGGAATCTCCTGGAGAGGATATGGAATCTCCTAGTATCTCCTGGAGAGGACATGGAATCTCCTGGAATCTCCTGGAGAGGACACAGAATCTTCTGGAGAGGACATGGAATCTCCTGGAATCTCCTAGAGAGGACATGGAATCTCCTGGAGAGGACATGGAATCTCCTGGAGAGGACATGGAATCTCCTCGAATCTCCTGGAGAGGACACGGAATCTCCCGGAGAGGACATGGAATCTCCTGGAGAAGACACGGAATCTCCTGGAGAGGACACGGAATCACCTGAAGAGGACATGGAATCTCCTGGAATCTCCTGGAGAGGACAGGTAATCTCCCGGAGAGGACACGGAATGACCTGGAGAGGACATGGAATCTCCTGGAATCTCCTGGAGAGGACATGGAATCTCCTGGGGAGGACACGGAATCTCCTGGAGAGGACATGGAATCTCCAGGAGAGGACACGGAATGTTCTAGAGAGGACACGGAATCTCCTGGAGAGGACATGGAATCTCCTGGAATTTCCTGGAGAGGACACGGAATCTCCTGGAGAGGACATGGAATCTGCTGGAATCTCCTGGAGAGAACACGGAATCTCCTGGAGAGGACATGGAATCTCCTGGAGAGGACACGGAATCTCCTGGAATCTCCTGGAGAGGACACGGAATCTCCTGGAGAGGACATGGAATCTCCTGGAGAGGACATTGAATCTCCTGGAGAGGACACGGAATCTCCTGGAATCTCCTGGAGAGGACACGGAATCTCCTGGAGAGGACATGGAATCTCCTGGAATCTCCTGGAGAGGACATGGAATCTCCTGGAATCTCCTGGAGAGGACACAGAATCTCCTGGAGAGGACATGGAATCTCCTGGAATCTCCTGGAGAGGACATGGAATCTCCTGGAATCTCCTGGAGAGGACACGGAATCTCCTGGAGAGGATATGGAATCTCCTGGAATCTCCTGGAGAGGACACAGAATCTCCTGGAGAGTACACGGAATCTCCTGGAGAGGACACAGAATCTCCGGGAGAGTACACGGAATCTCCTGGAGAGGACATGGAACGTCCTGGAATCTCCTGGAGAGGACACGGAATCTCCTGGAGAGGACATGGAATCTCCAGGAGAGGACACGGAATCTCCTGGAGAGGACACGGAATCTCCTGGAGAGGACATGGAATCTCCTGGAATCTCCTGGAGAGGACACGGAATCTCCTGGAGAGGACATGGAATGTCCTGGAATCTCCTGGACAGGACACGGAATCTCCTGGAGAGTACACGGAATCTCCTGGAGAGGACATGGAACGTCCTGGAATCTCCTGGAGAGGACACGGAATCTCCTGGAGAGGACATGGAATCTCCAGGAGAGGACATGGAATCTCCTGGAGAGGACACGGAATTTCCTGGAGAGGACACGGAATCTCCTGGAATCTCCTGGAGAGGACACGGAATCTCCTGGAGAGGACATGGAATCTCCTAGTATCTCCTGGAGAGGACATGGAATCTCCTGGAATCTCCTGGAGAGGACACAGAATCTTCTGGAGAGGACATGGAATCTCCTGGAATCTCCTAGAGAGGACATGGAATCTCCTGGAGAGGACATGGAATCTCCTCGAATCTCCTGGAGATGACACGGAATCTCCTGGAGAGGACATGGAATCTCCCTGAGAAGACACGGAATCTCCTGGAGAGGACACGGAATCACCTGAAGAGGACATGGAATCTCCTGGAATCTCCTGGAGAGGACATGGAATCTCCTGGGGAGGACACGGAATCTCCTGGAGAGGACATGGAATCTCCAGGAGAGGACACGGAATGTTCTAGAGAGGACACGGAATCTCCTGGAGAGGACATGGAATCTCCTGGAATTTCCTGGAGAGGACACGGAATCTCCTGGAGAGGACATGGAATCTGCTGGAATCTCCTGGAGAGAACACGGAATCTCCTGGAGAGGACATGGAATCTCCTGGAGAGGACACGGAATCTCCTGGAATCTCCTGGAGAGGACACGGAATCTCCTGGAGAGGACATGGAATCTCCTGGAGAGGACATTGAATCTCCTGGAGAGGACACGGAATCTCCTGGAATCTCCTGGAGAGGACACGGAATCTTCTGGAGAGGACATGGAATCTCCTGGAATCTCCTGGAGAGGACATGGAATCTCCTGGAATCTCCTGGAGAGGAAACAGAATCTCCTGGAGAGGACATGGAATCTCCTGGAATCTCCTGGAGAGGACATGGAATCTCCTGGAATCTCCTGGAGAGGACACGGAATCTCCTGGAGAGGACATGGAATCTCCTGGAGAGGACACAGAATCTCCTGGAGAGTACACGGAATCTCCTGGAGAGGACACAGAATCTCCGGGAGAGTACACGGAATCTCCTGGAGAGGACATGGAATCTCCAGGAGAGGACATGGAATCTCCTGGAGAGGACAGGGAATGTCCTGGAATCTCCTGGAGAGGACACGGAATCTCCTGGAGAGGACATGGAATGTCCTGGAATCTCCTGGAGAGGACACGGAATCTCCTGGAGAGTACACGGAATCTCCTGGAGAGGACATGGAACGTCCTGGAATCTCCTGGAGAGGACACGGAATCTCCTGGAGAGGACATGGAATCTCCAGGAGAGGACATGGAATCTCCTGGAGAGGACACGGAATCTCCTGGAGAGGACACGGAATCTCCTGGAATCTCCAGGAGAGGACATGGAATCTCCTGGAGAGGACACGGAATCTCCTGGAGAGGACACGGAATCTCCTGGAATCTCCTGGAGAGGACACAGAATCTCCTGGAGAGGACACGGAATCTCCTGGAGAGGACATGGAATGTCCTGGAATCTCCAAGAGAGGACACGGAATCTCCTGGAGAGGACATGGAATGTCCTGGAATCTCCTGGAGAAGACACGGAATCTCTTGGAGAGTATTTAGAATTTCCTGGAATCTCCTGGAGAGGACACGGAATCTCCTGGAATCTCCTGGAGAGGACACGGAGTCTCCTGGAGAGGACATGGAATGTCCTGGAATCTCCTGGAGAGGACACGGAATCTCCTGGAGAGTATATAGAATTTCCTGGAATCTCCTGGAGAGGACACGGAATCTCCTGGAGAGGACATGGAATCTCCTGGAGAGGACATGGAATCTCCAGGAGAGGACACGGAATGTCCTAGAGAGGACATGGAATCTCCTGGAGAGGACATGGAATCTCCTGGAATCTCCTGGTGAGGACACGGAATCTCCTGGAGAGGACATGGAATCTCCTGGAATCTCCTGGAGAGGACACGGAATTTCCTGGAGAGGACATTGAATATCCTGGAGAGGACACGGAATCTCCTGGAGAGGACACGGAATCTCCTGGAGAGGACATGGAATCTCCTGGAATCTCCTGGAGAGGACATGGAATCTCCTGGAATCTCCTGGAGAGGACACAGAATCTCCTGGAGAGGACATGGAATCTCCTGGAGAGGACACGGAATCTCCTGGAATCTCCTGGAGAGGACACGTAATCTCCTGGAGAGGACATGGAATCTCCTGGAGAGGACATTGAATCTCCTGGAGAGGACACGGAATCTCCAGGAGAGGACACGGAATGTTCTAGAGAGGACACGGAATCTCCTGGAGAGGACATGGAATCTCCTGGAGAGGACACGGAATCTCCTGGAATATCCTGGAGAGGACACGGAATCTCCTGGAGAGGACATGGAATCTCCTGGAGAGGACATTGAATCTCCTGGAGAGGACACGGAATCTCCTGGAATCTCCTGGAGAGGACACGGAATCTCCTGGAGAGGACATGGAATCTCCTGGAATCTCCTGGAGAGGACATGGAATCTCCTGGAGAGGACACGGAATCTCCTGGAGAGGACATGGAATCTCCTGGAATCTCCTGGAGAGGACACAGAATCTCCTGGAGAGGACATGGAATCTCCTGGAATCTCCTGGAGAGGACATGGAATCTCCTGGAATCTCCTGGAGAGGACACGGAATCTCCTGGAGAGGATATGGAATCTCCTGGAATCTCCTGGAGAGGACAGAATCTCCTGGAGAGTACACGGAATCTCCTGGAGAGGACACAGAATCTCCGGGAGAGTACACGGAATCTCCTGGAGAGGACATGGAACGTCCTGGAATCTCCTGGAGAGGACACGGAATCTCCTGGAGAGGACATGGAATCTCCAGGAGAGGACACGGAATCTCCTGGAGAGGACACGGAATCTCCTGGAGAGGACAGGGAATGTCCTGGAATCTCCTGGAGAGGACACGGAATCTCCTGGAGAGGACATGGAATGTCCTGGAATCTCCTGGAGAGGACACGGAATCTCCTGGAGAGTACACGGAATCTCCTGGAGAGGACATGGAACGTCCTGGAAACTCCTGGAGAGGACACGGAATCTCCTGGAGAGGACATGGAATCTCCAGGAGAGGACATGGAATCTCCTGGAGAGGACACGGAATCTCCTGGAGAGGACACGGAATCTCCTGGAATCTCCTGGAGAGGACACAGAATCTCCTGAAGAGGACACGGAATCTCCTGGAGAGGACATGGAATGTCCTGGAATCTCCAAGAGAGGACACAGAATCTCCTGGAGAGGACATGGAATGTCCTGGAATCTCCTGGAGAAGACATGGAATCTCTTGGAGAGTATTTAGAATTTCCTGGAATCTCCTGGAGAGGACACGGAATCTCCTGGAATCTCCTGGAGAAGACACGGAGTCTCCTGGAGAGGACATGGAATGTCCTGAAATCTCCTGGAGAGGACACGGAATCTCCTGGAGAGTATATAGAATTTCCTGGAATCTCCTGGAGAGGACACGGAATCTCCTGGAGACGACATGGAATCTCCTGGAGAGGACATGGAATCTCCAGGAGAGGACACGGAATGTCCTAGAGAGGACATGGAATCTCCTGGAGAGGACATGGAATCTCCTGGAATCTCCTGGTGAGGACACGGAATCTCCTGGAGAGGACATGGAATCTCCTGGAATCTCCTGGAGAGGACACGGAATTTCCTGGAGAGGACATTGAATATCCTGGAGAGGACACGGAATCTCCTGGAGAGGACACGGAATCTCCTGGAGAGGACATGGAATCTCCTGGAATCTCCTGGAGAGGACATGGAATCTCCTGGAATCTCCTGGAGAGGACAGAGAATCTCGTGGAGAGGACATGGAATCTCCTGGAGAGGACACGGAATCTCCTGGAATCTCCTGGAGAGGACACGGAATCTCCTGGAGAGGACATAGAATCTCCCGGAGAGGACATTGAATCTCCTGGAGAGGACACGGAATCTCCAGGAGAGGACACGGAATGTTCTAGAGAGGACACGGAATCTTCTGGAGAGGACATGGAATCTCCTGGAGAGGACATGGAATCTCCTAGTATCTCCTGGGGAGGACATGGAATCTCCTGGAATCTCCTAGAGAGGACATGGAATCTCCTGGAGAGGACATGGAATCTCCTGGAGAGGACATGGAATCTCCTCGAATCTCCTGGAGAGGACACGGAATCTCCTGGAGAGGACATGGAATCTCCTGGAATCTCCTGGAGAGGACAGGTAATCTCCTGGAGAGGACACGGAATGTCCTGGAGAGGACATGGAATCTCCTGGAATCTCCTGAAGAGGACACGGAATCTCCTGGGGAGGACACGGAATCTCCTGGAGAGGACATGGAATCTCCTGGAGAGGACATTGAATCTCCTGGAGAGGACAGGTAATCTCCTGGAGAGGACACGGAATGTCCTGGAGAGGACATGGAATCTCCTGGAATCTCCTGAAGAGGACACGGAATCTCCTGGAGAGGACACGGAATCTCCTGGAGAGGACATGGACTCTCCTGGAGAGGACATTGAATCTCCTGGAGAGGACACGGAATCTCCTGGAGAGGACACGGAATCTCCTGGAATCTCCTGGAGAGGACACGGAATCTCCTGGAGAGGACATGGAATCTCCTGGAGAGGACATGGAATCTCCTAGTATCTCCTGGAGAGGACATGGAATCTCCTGGAATCTCCTAGAGAGGACATGGAATCTCCTGGACAGGGACATGGAATCTCCTGGAGAGGACATGGAATCTCCTCGAATCTCCTGGAGAGGACACGGAATCTCCTGGAGAGGACATGGAATCTCCTGGAATCTCCTGGAGAGGACACGGAATCACCTGGAGAGGACATGGAATCTCCTGGAATCTCCTGGAGAGGACAGGTAATCTCCTGGAGAGGACACGGAATGTCCTGGAGAGGACATGGAATCTCCTGGAATCTCCTGGAGAGGACACGGAATCTCTTGGGGAGGACACGGAATCTCCTGGAGAGGACATGGACTCTCCAGGAGAGGACACGGAATGTCCTAGAGAGGACACGGAATCTCCTGGAGAGGACATGGAATCTCCTGGAATCTCCTGGAGAGGACACGGAATGTCCTGGAGAGGACATGGAATCTCCTGGAATCTCCTGAAGAGGACACGGAATCTCCTGGGGAGGACACGGAATCTCCTGGAGAGGACATGGAATCTCCTGGAGAGGACATTGAATCTCCTGGAGAGGACAGGTAATCTCCTGGAGAGGACACGGAATGTCCTGGAGAGGACATGGAATCTCCTGGAATCTCCTGAAGAGGACACGGAATCTCCTGGAGAGGACACGGAATCTCCTGGAGAGGACATGGACTCTCCTGGAGAGGACATTGAATCTCCTGGAGAGGACACGGAATCTCCTGGAGAGGACACGGAATCTCCTGGAATCTCCTGGAGAGGACACGGAATCTCCTGGAGAGGACATGGAATCTCCTGGAGAGGACATGGAATCTCCTAGTATCTCCTGGAGAGGACATGGAATCTCCTGGAATCTCCTAGAGAGGACATGGAATCTCCTGGACAGGGACATGGAATCTCCTGGAGAGGACATGGAATCTCCTCGAATCTCCTGGAGAGGACACGGAATCTCCTGGAGAGGACATGGAATCTCCTGGAATCTCCTGGAGAGGACACGGAATCACCTGGAGAGGACATGGAATCTCCTGGAATCTCCTGGAGAGGACAGGTAATCTCCTGGAGAGGACACGGAATGTCCTGGAGAGGACATGGAATCTCCTGGAATCTCCTGGAGAGGACACGGAATCTCTTGGGGAGGACACGGAATCTCCTGGAGAGGACATGGACTCTCCAGGAGAGGACACGGAATGTCCTAGAGAGGACACGGAATCTCCTGGAGAGGACATGGAATCTCCTGGAATTTCCTGGAGAGGACACGGAATCTCCTGGAGAGGACATGGAATCTCCTGGAATCTCCTGGAGAGGACACGGTATCTCCTGGAATCTCCTGGAGAGGACACAGAATCTCCTGGAGAGGACATGGAATCTCCTGGAATCTCCTGGAGAGGACACGGTATCTCCTGGAATCTCCTGGAGAGGACACAGAATCTCCTGGAGAGGACATGGAATCTCCTGGAATCTCCTGGAGAGGACACGGAATCTCTTGGAGAGGACATGGAATCTCCTGGAGAGGACAGGGAATCTCCTGGAATCTCCTGGAGAGGACACGGAATCTCCTGGAGAGGACACGGAATCTCCTGGAATCTCCTGGAGAGGACACGGAATCTCCTGGAGAGGACATGGAATCTCCTGGAGAGGACATGGAATCTCCAGGAGAGGACACGGAATGTCCTAGAGAGGACACGGAATCTCCTGGAGAGGACATGGAATCTCCTGGAATTTCCTGGAGAGGACACGGAATCTCCTGGAGAGGACATGGAATCTCTTGGAATCTCCTGGAGAGAACACGGAATCTCCTGGAGAGGACATGGAATCTCCTGGAGAGGACACGGAATCTCCTGGAGAGGACATGGAATCTCCTGGAGAGGACATGGAATCTCCTGGAGAGGACACAGAATCTCCTGGAATCTCTTGGAGAGGACACGGAATCTCCTGGAGAGGACATGGAATCTCCTGGAGAGGACACGGAATCTCCTGGAATCTCCTCGAGAGGACACGGAATCTCCTGGAGAGGACATTGAATCTCCTGGAGAGGACACAGAATCTCCTGGAATCTCCTGGAGAGGACACGGAATCTCCTGGAGAGGACATGGAATCTCCTGGAGAGGACACGGAATCTCCTGGAATCTCCTGGAGAGGACACGGAATGTCCTGGAGAGGACATGGAATCTCCTGGAATCGCCTGGAGAGGACACGGAATCTCTTGGGGAGGACACGGAATCTCCTGGAGAGGACATGGAATCTCCAGGAGAGGACACGGAATGTCCTAGAGAGGACACGGAATCTCCTGGAGAGGACATGGAATCTCCTGGAATTTCCTGGAGAGGACACGGAATCTCCTGGAGAGGACATGGAATCTCCTGGAATCTCCTGGAGAGGACACGGTATCTCCTGGAATCTCCTGGAGAGGACACAGAATCTCCTGGAGAGGACATGGAATCTCCTGGAATCTCCTGGAGAGGACACGGAATCTCTTGGAGAGGACATGGAATCTCCTGGAATCTCCTGAAGAGGACACGGAATCTCCTAGAGAGGACACGGAATCTCCTGGAGAGGACATGGAATCTCCTGGAATTTCCTGGAGAGGACACGGAATCTCCTGGAGAGGACATGGAATCTCTTGGAATCTCCTGGAGAGAACACGGAATCTCCTGGAGAGGACATGGAATCTCCTGGAGAGGACACGGAATCTCCTGGAGAGGACATGGAATCTCCTGGAGAGGACATTGAATCTCCTGGAGAGGACACAGAATCTCCTGGAATCTCTTGGAGAGGACACGGAATCTCCTGGAGAGGACATGGAATCTCCTGGAGAGGACACGGAATCTCCTGGAATCTCCTCGAGAGGACACGGAATCTCCTGGAGAGGACATTGAATCTCCTGGAGAGGACACAGAATCTCCTGGAATCTCCTGGAGAGGACACGGAATCTCCTGGAGAGGACATGGAATCTCCTGGAGAGGACACGGAATCTCCTGGAATCTCCTGGAGAGGACACGGAATGTCCTGGAGAGGACATGGAATCTCCTGGAATCGCCTGGAGAGGACACGGAATCTCTTGGGGAGGACACTGAATCTCCTGGAGAGGACATGGAATCTCCAGGAGAGGACACGGAATGTCCTAGAGAGGACACGGAATCTCCTGGAGAGGACATGGAATCTCCTGGAATTTCCTGGAGAGGACACGGAATCTCCTGGAGAGGACATGGAATCTCCTGGAATCTCCTGGAGAGGACACGGTATCTCCTGGAATCTCCTGGAGAGGACACAGAATCTCCTGGAGAGGACATGGAATCTCCTGGAATCTCCTGGAGAGGACACGGAATCTCTTGGAGAGGACATGGAATCTCCTGGAATCTCCTGAAGAGGACACGGAATCTCCTGGAGAGGACACGGAATCTCCTGGAGAGGACATTGAATCTCCTGGAGAGGACACAGAATCTCCTGGAATCTCTTGGAGAGGACACGGAATCTCCTGGAGAGGACATGGAATCTCCTGGAGAGGACACGGAATCTCCTGGAATCTCCTCGAGAGGACACGGAATCTCCTGGAGAGGACATTGAATCTCCTGGAGAGGACACAGAATCTCCTGGAATCTCCTGGAGAGGACACGGAATCTCCTGGAGAGGACATGGAATCTCCTGGAGAGGACACGGAATCTCCTGGAATCTCCTGGAGAGGACACGGAATGTCCTGGAGAGGACATGGAATCTCCTGGAATCGCCTGGAGAGGACACGGAATCTCTTGGGGAGGACACGGAATCTCCTGGAGAGGACATGGAATCTCCAGGAGAGGACACGGAATGTCCTAGAGAGGACACGGAATCTCCTGGAGAGGACATGGAATCTCCTGGAATTTCCTGGAGAGGACACGGAATCTCCTGGAGAGGACATGGAATCTCCTGGAATCTCCTGGAGAGGACACGGTATCTCCTGGAATCTCCTGGAGAGGACACAGAATCTCCTGGAGAGGACATGGAATCTCCTGGAATCTCCTGGAGAGGACACGGAATCTCTTGGAGAGGACATGGAATCTCCTGGAGAGGACACGGAATCTCCTGGAATCTCCTGGAGAGGACATGGAATCTCCTGGAGAGGACATGGAATCTCCAGGAGAGGACAAGGAATGTCCTACAGAGGACACGGAATCTCCTGGAGAGGACATGGAATCTCCTTGAATTTCCTGGAGAGGACACGGAATCTCCTGGAGAGGACATGGAATCTCCTGGAATCTCCTGGAGAGAACACGGAATCTCCTGGAGAGGACATGGAATCTCCTGGAGAGGACACGGAATCTCCTGGAGAGGACATGGAATCTCCTGGAATCTCCTGGAGAGGACACGGAATCTCCTGGAGAGGACATGGAATCTCCTGGAGAGGACACAGAATCTCCTGGAATCTCCTGGAGAGGACACGGAATCTCCTGGAGAGGACATTGAATCTCCTGGAGGGGACACAGAATCTCCTGGAATCTCCTGGAGAGGACACGGAATCTCCTGGAGAGGACATGGAATCACCTGGAGAGGACACGGAATCTCCTGGAATCTCCTGGAGAGGACACGGAATCTCCTGGAGAGGACATTGAATCTCCTTGAATCTCCTGGAGAGGACACTGAATCTCCTGGAGAGGACACGGAATCTCCTGGAGAGGACATGGAATCTCCTGGAGAAAACACGGAATCTCCTGGAGAGGACACGGAATCTCCTGGAATCTCCTGGAGAGGACACGGAATCTCCTGGAGAGGACATGGAATCTCCTGGAGAGGACATTGAATCTCCTGGAGAGGACACGGAATCTCCTGGAGAGGACATGGAATCTCCTGGAGAGGACACGGAATCTCCTGGAATGTCCTAGAGAGGACACGGAATCTCCTGGAGAGGACATGGAATCTCCTGGAATTTCCTGGAGAGGACACGGAATCTCCTGGAGAGGACATGGAATCTCCTGGAATCTCCTGGAGAGGACACGGTATCTCCTGGAATCTCCTGGAGAGGACACAGAATCTCCTGGAGAGGACATGGAATCTCCTGGAATCTCCTGGAGAGGACACGGAATCTCTTGGAGAGGACATGGAATCTCCTGGAGAGGACACGGAATCTCCTGGAATCTCCTGGAGAGGACATGGAATCTCCTGGAGAGGACATGGAATCTCCTGGAGAGGACAAGGAATGTCCTAGAGAGGACACGGAATCTCCTGGAGAGGACATGGAATCTCCTTGAATTTCCTGGAGAGGACACGGAATCTCCTGGAGAGGACATGGAATCTCCTGGGATCTCCTGGAGAGAACACGGAATCTCCTGGAGAGGACATGGAATCTCCTGGAGAGGACACGGAATCTCCTGGAGAGGACATGGAATCTCCTGGAATCTCCTGGAGAGGACACGGAATCTCCTGGAGAGGACATGGAATCTCCTGGAGAGGACACAGAATCTCCTGGAATCTCCTGGAGAGGACACGGAATCTCCTGGAGAGGACATTGAATCTCCTAGAGAGGACACAGAATCTCCTGGAATCTCCTGGAGAGGACACGGAATCTCCTGGAGAGGACATGGAATCTCCTGGAGAGGACACGGAATCTCCTGGAATCTCCTGGAGAGGACACGGAATCTCCTGGAGAGGACATTGAATCTCCTTGAATCTCCTGGAGAGGACACGGAATCTCCTGGAGAGGACACGGAATCTCCTGGAGAGGACATGGAATCTCCTGGAGAAGACACGGAATCTCCTGGAGAGGACACGGAATCTCCTGGAATCTCCTGGAGAGGACACGGAATCTCCTGGAGAGGACATGGAATCTCCTGGAGAGGACATTGAATCTCCTGGAGAGGACACGGAATCTCCTGGAGAGGACATGGAATCTCCTGGAGAGAACACGGAATCTCCTGGAGAGGACATGGAATCTCCTGGAGAGGACACGGAATCTCCTGGAGAGGACATGGAATCTCCTGGAATCTCCTGGAGAGGACACGGAATCTCCTGGAGAGGACATGGAATCTCCTGGAGAGGACACAGAATCTCCTGGAATCTCCTGGAGAGGACACGGAATCTCCTGGAGAGGACATTGAATCTCCTGGAGAGGACACAGAATCTCCTGGAATCTCCTGGAGAGGACACGGAATCTCCTGGAGAGGACATGGAATCTCCTGGAGAGGACACGAAATCTCCTGGAATCTCCTGGAGAGGACACGGAATCTCCTGGAGAGGACATTGAATCTCCTTGAATCTCCTGGAGAGGACACGGAA
The DNA here is from genome assembly GCF_933228915.1 of Telmatherina bonti. Classification (NCBI taxonomy): domain Eukaryota; kingdom Metazoa; phylum Chordata; class Actinopteri; order Atheriniformes; family Telmatherinidae; genus Telmatherina; species Telmatherina bonti. Next base: position 790,031 of record NC_136615.1, read on the forward strand.
TCTCCTGGAGAGGACACGGAATCTCCTGGAGAGGACATGGAATCTCCTGGAGAAGACACGGAATCTCCTGGAGAGGACATGGAATCTCCTGGAATCTCCTGGAGAGGACACGGAATCTCCTGGAGAGGACATGGAATCTCCTGGAGAGGACATTGAATCTCCTGGAGAGGACACGGAATCTCCTGGAGAGGACATGGAATCTCCTGGAGAGGACACGGAATCTCCTGGAATCTCCTGGAGAGGACACGGAATCTCCTGGAGAGGACATGGAATCTCCTGGAGAGGACATTGAATCTCCTGGAGAGGACACGGAATCTCCTGGAATCTCCTGGAGAAGACACGGAATCTCCTGGAGAGGACATGGAATCTCCTGGAGAGGACACGGAATCTCCTGGAATCTCCTGGAGAGGACACGGAATCTCCTGGAGAGGACATTGAATCTCCTGGAATCTCCTGGAGAGGACACGGAATCTCCTGGAGAGGACATGGAATATCCTGGAGAGGACATTGAATCTCCTGGAGAGGACACGGAATCTCCTGGAGAGGACACGGAATCTCCTGGAGAGGACACGGAATCTCCTGGAATCTCCTGGAGAGGACACGGAATCTCCTGGAGAGGACATGGAATCTCCTGGAATCTCCTGGAGAGGACATGGAATCTCCTGGAATCTCCTGGAGAGGACACAGAATCTCCTGGAGAGGACATGGAATCTCCTGGAATCTCCTGGAGAGGACACGGAATCTCTTGGAGAGGACATGGAATCTCCTGGAGAGGACATTGAATCTCCTGGAGAGGACACGGAATCTCCTGGAGAGGACACGGAATCTCCTGGAATCTCCTGGAGAAGACACGGAATCTCCTGGAGAGGACATGGAATCTCCTGGAATCTCCTGGAGAGCACACAGAATCTCCTGGAGAGGACATGGAATGTCCTGGAATCTCCTGGAGAGGACATGGAATCTCCTGGAGAGGACATGGAATCTCCTAGTATCTCCTGGAGAGGACACGGAATCTCCTGGAGAGGACACGGAATCTCCTGGAGAGGACATGGAATATCCTGGAGAGGACATTCAATCTCCTGGAGAGGACACGGAATCTCCTGGAATCTCCTGGAGAGGACACGGAATCTCCTGGAGAGGACATGGAATCTCCTGGAATCTCCTGGAGAGGACATGGAATCTCCTGGAATCTCCTGGAGAGGACACAGAATCTCCTAGAGAGGACATGGAATCTCCTGGAATCTCCTGGAGAGGAACCGGAATCTCTTGGAGAGGACATGGAATCTCCTGGAGAGGACATTGAATCTCATGGAGAGGACATGGAATCTCCTGGAGAGGACACGGAATCTCCTGGAATCTCCTGGAGAAGACACGGAATCTCCTGGAGAGGACATGGAATCTCCTGGAATCTCCTGGAGAGCACACAGAATCTCCTGGAGAGGACATGGAATGTCCTGGAATCTCCTGGAGAGGACATGGAATCTCCTAGAATCTCCTGGAGAGGACACGGAATCTCCTGGAGAGGACATGGAATCTCCTGGAGAAGACATGGAATCTCCTAGTATCTCCTGGAGAGGACACGGAATCTCCTGGAGAGGACATGGAATCTCCTGGAGAGGACATTGAATCTCCTGGAGAGGACACGGAATCTCCTGGAATCTCCTGGAGAGGACACGGAATCTCCTGGAGAGGACATGGAATCTCATGGAATGTCCTGGAGAGGACATGGAATGTCCTGGAATCTCCTGGAGAGGACATGGAATCTCCTGGAGAGGACATGGAATCTCCTAGTATCTCCTGGAGAGGACACGGAATCTCCTGGAGAGGACACGGAATCTCCTGGAGAGGACATGGAATATCCTGGAGAGGACATTGAATCTCCTGGAGAGGACACGGAATCTCCTGGAGAGGACACGGAATCTCCTGGAGAGGACACGGAATCTCCTGGAATCTCCTGGAGAGGACACGGAATCTCCTGGAGAGGACATGGAATCTCCTGGAATCTCCTGGAGAGGACATGGAATCTCCTGGAATCTCCTGGAGAGGACACAGAATCTCCTGGAGAGGACATGGAATCTCCTGGAATCTCCTGGAGAGGACACGGAATCTCTTGGAGAGGACATGGAATCTCCTGGAGAGGACATTGAATCTCATGGAGAGGACACGGAATCTCCTGGAGAGGACACGGAATCTCCTGGAATCTCCTGGAGAAGACACGGAATCTCCTGGAGAGGACATGGAATCTCCTGGAATCTCCTGGAGAGCACACAGAATCTCCTGGAGAGGACATGGAATCTCCTGGAGAGGACATGGAATCTCCTGGAGAAGACATGGAATCTCCTAGTATCTCCTGGAGAGGACACGGAATCTCCTGGAGAGGACATGGAATCTCCTGGAGAGGACATTGAATCTCCTGGAGAGGACACGGAATCTCCTGGAATCTCCTGGAGAGGACACGGAATCTCCTGGAGAGGACATGGAATCTCCTGGAATGTCCTGGAGAGGACATGGTATCTCCTGGAATCTCCTGGAGAGGACACAGAATCTCCTGGAGAGGACAAGGAATCTCCTGGAATCTCCTGGAGAGGACACGGAATCTCTTGGAGAGGACATGGAATCTCCTGGAGAGGACATTGAATCTCCTGGAGAGGACACGGAATCTCCTGGAGAGGACACGGAATCTCTTGGAATCTCCTGGAGAGGACACGGAATCTCCTGGAGAGGACATGGAATCTCCTGGAGAGGACATGGAATCTCCTAGTATCTCCTGGAGAGGACATGGAATCTCCTGGAATCACCTAGAGAGGACATGGAATCTCCTTGAGAGGACATGGAATCTCCTGGAGAGGACATGGAATCTCCTCGAATCTCCTGGAAAGGACACGGAATCTCCTGGAGAGGACATGGAATCTACTGGAATCTCCTGGAGAGGACACGGAATCACCTGGAGAGGACATGGAATCTCCTGGAATCTCCTGGAGAGGACAGGTAATCTCCTGGAGAGGACACGGAATGTCCTGGAGAGGACATGGAATCTCCTGGAATCTCCTGGAGAGGACACGGAATCTCCTGGGGAGGAAACGGAATCTCCTGGAGAGGACATGGAATCTCCAGGAGAGGACACGGAATGTCCTAGAGAGGACACGGAATCTCCTGGAGAGGACATGGAATCTCCTGGAATTTCCTGGAGAGGACACGGAATCTCCTGGAGAGGACATGGAATCTCCTGGAATCTCCTGGAGAGGACACGGAATCTCCTGGAGAGGACATGGAATCTCCTGGAGAGGACACGGAATCTCCTGGAATCTCCTGGAGAGGACACAGAATCTCCTGGAATCTCCTGGAGAGGACACGGAATCTCCTGGAGAGGACATTGAATCTCCTGGAGAGGACACGGAATCTCCTGGAATCTCCTGGAGAGGACATGGAATCTACTGGAGAGGACATTGAATCTCCTGGAGAGGACACGGAATCTCCTGGAATCTCCTGGAGAGGACACGGAATCTCCTGGAGAGGACATGGAATCTCCTGGAATCTCCTGGAGAGGACATGGTATCTCCTGGAATCTCCTGGAGAGGACACAGAATCTCCTGGAGAGGACATGGAATCTCCTGGAATCTCCTGGAGAGGACACGGAATCTCTTGGAGAGGACATTGAATCTCCTGGAGAGGACACACAATCTCCTGGAGAGGACACGGAATCTCCTGGAATCTCCTGGAGAGGACACGGAATCTCCTGGAGAGGACATGGAATCTCCTAGTATCTCCTGGAGAGGACATGGAATCTCCTGGAATCTCCTAGAGAGGACATGGAATCTCCTGGAGAGGACATGGAATCTCCTGGAGAGGACATGGAATCTCCTCGAATCTCCTGGAGAGGACACGGAATCTCCTGGAGAGGACATGGAATCTCCTGGAATCTCCTGGAGAGGACACGGAATCACCTGGAGAGGACATGGAATCTCCTGGAATCTCCTGGAGAGGACAGGTAATCTCCTGGAGAGGACATGGAATCTCCTGGAATCTCCTGGAGAGGACACGGAATCTCCTGGGGAGGACACGGAATCTCCTGGAAAGGACATGGAATCTCCAGGAGAGGACACGGAATGTCCTAGAGAGGACACGGAATCTACTGGAGAGGACATGGAATCTCCTGGAATTTCCTGGAGAGGACACGGAATCTCCTGGAGAGGACATAGAATCTCCTGGAATCTCCTGGAGAGGACACGGTATCTCCTGGAGAGGACATGGAATCTCTTGGAATTTCCTGGAGAGGACACGGAATCTCCTGGAGAGGACATGGAATCTCCTGGAATCTCCTGGAGAGGACACGGAATCTCCTGGAGAGGACATGGAATCTCCTGGAGAGGACACGGAATCTCCTGGAATCTCCTGGAGAGGACACGGAATCTCCTGGAGAGGACATGGAATCTCCTGGAGAGGACATGGAATCTCCTGGAGAGAACACGGAATCTCCTGGAGAGGACATGGAATCTCCTGGAGAGGACACGGAATCTCCTGGAGAGGACATGGAATCTCCTGGAATCTCCTGGAGAGGACACGGAATCTCCTGGAGAGGACATGGAATCTCCTGGAGAGGACACAGAATCTCCTGGAATCTCCTGGAGAGGACACGGAATCTCCTGGAGAGGACATGGAATCTCCTGGAGAGGACACGGAATCTCCTGGAATCTCCTGGAGAGGACACGGAATCTCCTGGAGAGGACATTGAATCTCCTTGAATCTCCTGGAGAGGACACGGAATCTCCTGGAGAGGACACGGAATCTCCTGGAGAGGACATGGAATCTCCTGGAGAAGACACGGAATCTCCTGGAGAGGACACGGAATCTCCTGGAATCTCCTGGAGAGGACACGGAATCTCCTGGAGAGGACATGGAATCTCCTGGAGAGGACATTGAATCTCCTGGAGAGGACACGGAATCTCCTGGAGAGGACATGGAATCTCCTGGAGAGAACACGGAATCTCCTGGAGAGGACATGGAATCTCCTGGAGAGGACACGGAATCTCCTGGAGAGGACATGGAATCTCCTGGAATCTCCTGGAGAGGACACGGAATCTCCTGGAGAGGACATGGAATCTCCTGGAGAGGACACAGAATCTCCTGGAATCTCCTGGAGAGGACACGGAATCTCCTGGAGAGGACATTGAATCTCCTGGAGAGGACACAGAATCTCCTGGAATCTCCTGGAGAGGACACGGAATCTCCTGGAGAGGACATGGAATCTCCTGGAGAGGACACGAAATCTCCTGGAATCTCCTGGAGAGGACACGGAATCTCCTGGAGAGGACATTGAATCTCCTTGAATCTCCTGGAGAGGACACGGAATCTCCTGGAGAGGACACGGAATCTCCTGGAGAGGACATGGAATCTCCTGGAGAAGACACGGAATCTCCTGGAGAGGACATGGAATCTCCTGGAATCTCCTGGAGAGGACACGGAATCTCCTGGAGAGGACATGGAATCTCCTGGAGAGGACATTGAATCTCCTGGAGAGGACACGGAATCTCCTGGAGAGGACATGGAATCTCCTGGAGAGGACACGGAATCTCCTGGAATCTCCTGGAGAGGACACGGAATCTCCTGGAGAGGACATGGAATCTCCTGGAGAGGACATTGAATCTCCTGGAGAGGACACGGAATCTCCTGGAATCTCCTGGAGAAGACACGGAATCTCCTGGAGAGGACATGGAATCTCCTGGAGAGGACACGGAATCTCCTGGAATCTCCTGGAGAGGACACGGAATCTCCTGGAGAGGACATTGAACCTCCTGGAATCTCCTGGAGAGGACACGGAATCTCCTGGAGAGGACATGGAATATCCTGGAGAGGACATTGAATCTCCTGGAGAGGACACGGAATCTCCTGGAGAGGACACGGAATCTCCTGGAGAGGACACGGAATCTCCTGGAATCTCCTGGAGAGGACACGGAATCTCCTGGAGAGGACATGGAATCTCCTGGAATCTCCTGGAGAGGACATGGAATCTCCTGGAATCTCCTGGAGAGGACACAGAATCTCCTGGAGAGGACATGGAATCTCCTGGAATCTCCTGGAGAGGACACGGAATCTCTTGGAGAGGACATGGAATCTCCTGGAGAGGACATTGAATCTCCTGGAGAGGACACGGAATCTCCTGGAGAGGACACGGAATCTCCTGGAATCTCCTGGAGAAGACACGGAATCTCCTGGAGAGGACATGGAATCTCCTGGAATCTCCTGGAGAGCACACAGAATCTCCTGGAGAGGACATGGAATGTCCTGGAATCTCCTGGAGAGGACATGGAATCTCCTGGAGAGGACATGGAATCTCCTAGTATCTCCTGGAGAGGACACGGAATCTCCTGGAGAGGACACGGAATCTCCTGGAGAGGACATGGAATATCCTGGAGAGGACATTCAATCTCCTGGAGAGGACACGGAATCTCCTGGAATCTCCTGGAGAGGACATGGAATCTCCTGGAATCTCCTGGAGAGGACACAGAATCTCCTAGAGAGGACATGGAATCTCCTGGAGAGGACATGGAATCTCCTGGAATCTCCTGGAGAGGACATGGAATCTCCTGGAATCTCCTGGAGAGGACACAGAATCTCCTAGAGAGGACATGGAATCTCCTGGAATCTCCTGGAGAGGAACCGGAATCTCTTGGAGAGGACATGGAATCTCCTGGAGAGGACATTGAATCTCATGGAGAGGACATGGAATCTCCTGGAGAGGACACGGAATCTCCTGGAATCTCCTGGAGAAGACACGGAATCTCCTGGAGAGGACATGGAATCTCCTGGAATCTCCTGGAGAGCACACAGAATCTCCTGGAGAGGACATGGAATGTCCTGGAATCTCCTGGAGAGGACATTGAATCTCCTGGAGAGGACATGGAATCTCCTAGAATCTCCTGGAGAGGACACGGAATCTCCTGGAGAGGACATGGAATCTCCTGGAGAAGACATGGAATCTCCTAGTATCTCCTGGAGAGGACACGGAATCTCCTGGAGAGGACATGGAATCTCCTGGAGAGGACATTGAATCTCCTGGAGAGGACACGGAATCTCCTGGAATCTCCTGGAGAGGACACGGAATCTCCTGGAGAGGACATGGAATCTCATGGAATGTCCTGGAGAGGACATGGAATGTCCTGGAATCTCCTGGAGAGGACATGGAATCTCCTGGAGAGGACATGGAATCTCCTAGTATCTCCTGGAGAGGACACGGAATCTCCTGGAGAGGACACGGAATCTCCTGGAGAGGACATGGAATATCCTGGAGAGGACATTGAATCTCCTGGAGAGGACACGGAATCTCCTGGAGAGGACACGGAATCTCCTGGAGAGGACACGGAATCTCCTGGAATCTCCTGGAGAGGACACGGAATCTCCTGGAGAGGATATGGAATCTCCTGGAATCTCCTGGAGAGGACATGGAATCTCCTGGAATCTCCTGGAGAGGACACAGAATCTCCTGGAGAGGACATGGAATCTCCTGGAATCTCCTGGAGAGGACACGGAATCTCTTGGAGAGGACATGGAATCTCCTGGAGAGGACATTGAATCTCATGGAGAGGACACGGAATCTCCTGGAGAGGACACGGAATCTCCTGGAATCTCCTGGAGAAGACACGGAATCTCCTGGAGAGGACATGGAATCTCCTGGAATCTCCTGGAGAGCACACAGAATCTCCTGGAGAGGACATGGAATCTCCTGGAATCTCCTGGAGAGGACATTGAATCTCCTGGAGAGGACATGGAATCTCCTAGAATCTCCTGGAGAGGACACGGAATCTCCTGGAGAGGACATGGAATCTCCTGGAGAAGACATGGAATCTCCTAGTATCTCCTGGAGAGGACACGGAATCTCCTGGAGAGGACATGGAATCTCCTGGAGAGGACATTGAATCTCCTGGAGAGGACACGGAATCTCCTGGAATCTCCTGGAGAGGACACGGAATCTCCTGGAGAGGACATGGAATCTCCTGGAATGTCCTGGAGAGGACATGGTATCTCCTGGAATCTCCTGGAGAGGACACAGAATCTCCTGGAGAGGACAAGGAATCTCCTGGAATCTCCTGGAGAGGACACGGAATCTCTTGGAGAGGACATGGAATCTCCTGGAGAGGACATTGAATCTCCTGGAGAGGACACGGAATCTCCTGGAGAGGACACGGAATCTCTTGGAATCTCCTGGAGAGGACACGGAATCTCCTGGAGAGGACATGGAATCTCCTGGAGAGGACATGGAATCTCCTAGTATCTCCTGGAGAGGACATGGAATCTCCTGGAATCACCTAGAGAGGACATGGAATCTCCTTGAGAGGACATGGAATCTCCTGGAGAGGACATGGAATCTCCTCGAATCTCCTGGAAAGGACACGGAATCTCCTGGAGAGGACATGGAATCTACTGGAATCTCCTGGAGAGGACACGGAATCACCTGGAGAGGACATGGAATCTCCTGGAATCTCCTGGAGAGGACAGGTAATCTCCTGGAGAGGACACGGAATGTCCTGGAGAGGACATGGAATCTCCTGGAATCTCCTGGAGAGGACACGGAATCTCCTGGGGAGGACACGGAATCTCCTGGAGAGGACATGGAATCTCCAGGAGAGGACACGGAATGTCCTAGAGAGGACACGGAATCTCCTGGAGAGGACATGGAATCTCCTGGAATTTCCTGGAGAGGACACGGAATCTCCTGGAGAGGACATGGAATCTCCTGGAATCTCCTGGAGAGGACACGGAATCTCCTGGAGAGGACATGGAATCTCCTGGAGAGGACACGGAATCTCCTGGAATCTCCTGGAGAGGACACAGAATCTCCTGGAATCTCCTGGAGAGGACACGGAATCTCCTGGAGAGGACATTGAATCTCCTGGAGAGGACACGGAATCTCCTGGAATCTCCTGGAGAGGACATGGAATCTACTGGAGAGGACATTGAATCTCCTGGAGAGGACACGGAATCTCCTGGAATCTCCTGGAGAGGACACGGAATCTCCTGGAGAGGACATGGAATCTCCTGGAATCTCCTGGAGAGGACATGGTATCTCCTGGAATCTCCTGGAGAGGACACAGAATCTCCTGGAGAGGACATGGAATCTCCTGGAATCTCCTGGAGAGGACACGGAATCTCTTGGAGAGGACATTGAATCTCCTGGAGAGGACACACAATCTCCTGGAGAGGACACGGAATCTCCTGGAATCTCCTGGAGAGGACACGGAATCTCCTGGAGAGGACATGGAATCTCCTAGTATCTCCTGGAGAGGACATGGAATCTCCTGGAATCTCCTAGAGAGGACATGGAATCTCCTGGAGAGGACATGGAATCTCCTGGAGAGGACATGGAATCTCCTCGAATCTCCTGGAGAGGACACGGAATCTCCTGGAGAGGACATGGAATCTCCTGGAATCTCCTGGAGAGGACACGGAATCACCTGGAGAGGACATGGAATCTCCTGGAATCTCCTGGAGAGGACAGGTAATCTCCTGGAGAGGACATGGAATCTCCAGGAATCTCCTGGAGAGGACACGGAATCTCCTGGGGAGGACACGGAATCTCCTGGAAAGGACATGGAATCTCCAGGAGAGGACACGGAATGTCCTAGAGAGGACACGGAATCTCCTGGAGAGGACATGGAATCTCCTGGAATTTCCTGGAGAGGACACGGAATCTCCTGGAGAGGACATAGAATCTCCTGGAATCTCCTGGAGAGGACACGGTATCTCCTGGAGAGGACATGGAATCTCTTGGAATTTCCTGGAGAGGACACGGAATCTCCTGGAGAGGACATGGAATCTCCTGGAATCTCCTGGAGAGGACACGGAATCTCCTGGAGAGGACATGGAATCTCCTGGAGAGGACACGGAATCTCCTGGAATCTCCTGGAGAGGACACGGAATCTCCTGGAGAGGACATGGAATCTCCTGGAGAGGACATGGAATCTCCTGGAGAGGACACGGAATCTCCTGGAATCTCCTGGAGAGGACACGGAATCTCCTGGAGAGGACATTGAATCTCCTGGAATCTCCTGGAGAGGACACGGAATCTCCTGGAGAGGACACGGAATCTCCTGGAGAGGACACGGAATCTCCTGGAATCTCCTGGAGAGGACACGGAATCTCCTGGAGAGGACATGGAATCTCCTGGAATCTCCTGGAGAGGACATGGAATCTCCTGGAATCTCCTGGAGAGGACACAGAATCTCCTGGAGAGGACATGGAATCTCCTGGAATCTCCTGGAGAGGACACGGAATCTCTTGGAGAGGACATGGAATCTCCTGGAGAGGACATTGAATCTCCTGGAGAGGACACGGAATCTCCTGGAGAGGACACGGAATCTCCTGGAATCTCCTGGAGAGGACACGGAATCTCCTGGAGAGGACATGGAATCTCCTGGAGAGGACATGGAATCTCCTGGAATCTCCTGGAGAGGACATGGAATCTCCTGGAATCTCCTGGAGAGGACATGGAATCTCCTGGAGAGGACATGGAATCTCCTGGAGAGGACACGGAATCTCCTGGAGAGGACATGGAATCTCCTGGAATCTCCTGGAGAGGACATGGAATCTCCTGGAATCTCCTGGAGAGGACACAGAATCTCCTGGAGATGACATGGAATCTCCTGGAATCTCCTGGAGAGGAAATGGAATCTCCTGGAGAGGACATGGAATCTCCTGGAGAAGACACGGAATCACCTGGAGAGGACATGGAATCTCCTGGAATCTCCTGGAGAGGACAGGTTATCTCCTGGAGAGGACACGGAATCTCCTGGAATCTCCTGGAGAGGACATGGAATCTCCAGGAGAGGACACGGAATCTCCTGGAGAGGACATTGAATCTCCTGGAGAGGACACAGAATCTTCTGGAGAGGACATGGAATCTCCTGGAGAGGACACGGAATCTCCTGGAGTCTCCTGGAGAGGACACGGAATCTCCTGCAGAGGACATGGAATCTTCTGGAATCTCCTTGAGACGACAAAAAATGTCCTGGAGAGGACATGGGATCTCCAGGAATGTCCTGGAGAGGACACGGAATCTCCTGGAGAAGACATGGAATCTCTTCGAGAGGACATGAAATCTCCTGGAGAGGACACGGAATCTCCTGGAGAGGACATTGAATCTCCTGGAGAGGACACGGAATCTCCTGGAAAGGACATGGGATCTCCTGGAGAGGACATGGAATCTCCTGGAATCTTCTGGATAGGACATGGAATGTCCTAGAATCTCCTGGAGAAGACACGGAATCTGCTGGAGAGGACATAGAATCTCCTGGAGAGGACACGGAATCTCGTGGAGAGGACATGGAATCTCCTGGAGAGGACTGGTATCTCCTGGAGAGGACTTGGAATCTCCTGGAATCTTCTGGAGAGGACACGGAATCTCCTTGAGAGGACATGGAATCTTTTGGAATCCCCTGGAGAGGTCATGGAATTTCCTGGAGGGGACACGGAATCTCCTGGAGAGGACATGGAATCACCTGGAATCTCCTGTAGAGGACATGGAATCTCCCGGAATCTTCTGGAGAGGACATGGATTCTCCTGGAGAGGATATAGAATCTCCTGGAATCTCCTGGAGAGGACACGGAATCTCCTGGAGAGGACATGGAATCTCCAGGAATCTTCTGGAGAGGACATGGAATCTCCTGGAGAGGATATAGAATCTCCTGGAATCTCCTGGAGAGGACACGGAATCTCCTGGAGAGGACATGGAATCTCCTGGAATCTCCTGGAGAGGACATGGAATCTCCTGGAGAGGACATGGAATCTCCTGGAATCTCCTGGAGAGCACATGGAATCTCTTCGAGAGGACATGGAATCTCCTGGAGAGGACACAGAATCTACTGGAGAGGACATGGAATTTCCTGGAATCTCCCAGAGAGGACACGGAATCTCCTGGAGAGGACATGGAATCTCTTGGAATCTCCTGGAGAGGACACGGAATATTCTGGAGAGGACATGGAATCTCCTGGAGAGGACATTGAATCTCCATGAATCTCCTGGAGAGGACACAGAATCTCCTGGAGAGGACATGGAATCTCCTGGATTCTCCTGGAGAGGACATGGAATCTCCTGGAGAAGATATTGAATTTCCTGGAATCTCCTGGAGAGGACAAAGAATCTCCTGGAGAAGATATTGAATTTCCTGGAATCTCCTGGGGAGGACACGGAATTTCGTGGAGAGGACATGGAATCTCCTGGAGAAGACATGGAATCTCCTGGAATCACCTGGAGAGCACACGGAATCTCCTGGAATCTCCTGAAAAGGACACGGAATCTCCTGGAGAGGACATGGAGTCTCCTGGAATCTCCTGGAGAGGACATGGAATCTCCTGGAGAGGACACGGAATCTCCTGGAGAGGACATGGAATTTCCTGGAATCTCCTTGAGAGGACATGAAATCTCCTGGAGAGGACACGGAATCTCCTGGAGAGGACACGGAATCTCCAGGAGAGGACATGGAATCTCCTGGAGAGAACATTGAATCTCCTGGAGAGGACATGGATTCTCCTCGAATCTCCTGGAGATGACACGGAATCTCTTGGAATCTCATGGAGAGGACATGGAATCTCTAGGAGAGGACACAGAATCTCCTGGAGAGGACCTGGAATCTCCTGGATAGGACACGGACTCTCCTGGAGAGGACATGGAATCTCTAGGAGAGGACACAGAATCTCCTGGAGAGGACCTGGAATCTCCTGGATAGGACACGGACTCTCCTGGAGAGGACATGGAATCTCCTGGAGAGGACACGGAATATCCAGGAGAGGACATGGAATCTCCTGGAGAGGACATGGAATTTCCTGAAATATCCTGGAGAGGACATGGAGTCTCCTGGAGAGGACATGGAATCTCCTGGAGAGGACATGGAATTTCCTGAAATATCCTGGAGAGGACCTGGAATCTCCTGGAGAGGACACGGAATCTCCTGGAGAGGACATGGAATCTCCTGGAGAGGACATGGAATCTCCTGGAGAGGACACGGAATCTCCTGGAATCTCCTGGAGAGGACACGGAATCTCCTGGAGAGGACATTGAATCTCCTGGAATCTCCTGGAGAGGACACGGAATCTCCTGGAGAGGACACGGAATCTCCTGGAGAGGACACGGAATCTCCTGGAATCTCCTGGAGAGGACACGGAATCTCCTGGAGAGGACATGGAATCTCCTGGAATCTCCTGGAGAGGACATGGAATCTCCTGGAATCTCCTGGAGAGGACACAGAATCTCCTGGAGAGGACATGGAATCTCCTGGAATCTCCTGGAGAGGACACGGAATCTCTTGGAGAGGACATGGAATCTCCTGGAGAGGACATTGAATCTCCTGGAGAGGACACGGAATCTCCTGGAGAGGACACGGAATCTCCTGGAATCTCCTGGAGAGGACACGGAATCTCCTGGAGAGGACATGGAATCTCCTGGAGAGGACATGGAATCTCCTGGAATCTCCTGGAGAGGACATGGAATCTCCTGGAATCTCCTGGAGAGGACATGGAATCTCCTGGAGAGGACATGGAATCTCCTGGAGAGGACACGGAATCTCCTGGAGAGGACATGGAATCTCCTGGAATCTCCTGGAGAGGACATGGAATCTCCTGGAATCTCCTGGAGAGGACACAGAATCTCCTGGAGATGACATGGAATCTCCTGGAATCTCCTGGAGAGGAAATGGAATCTCCTGGAGAGGACATGGAATCTCCTGGAGAAGACACGGAATCACCTGGAGAGGACATGGAATCTCCTGGAATCTCCTGGAGAGGACAGGTTATCTCCTGGAGAGGACACGGAATCTCCTGGAATCTCCTGGAGAGGACATGGAATCTCCAGGAGAGGACACGGAATCTCCTGGAGAGGACATTGAATCTCCTGGAGAGGACACAGAATCTTCTGGAGAGGACATGGAATCTCCTGGAGAGGACACGGAATCTCCTGGAGTCTCCTGGAGAGGACACGGAATCTCCTGCAGAGGACATGGAATCTTCTGGAATCTCCTTGAGACGACAAAAAATGTCCTGGAGAGGACATGGGATCTCCAGGAATGTCCTGGAGAGGACACGGAATCTCCTGGAGAAGACATGGAATCTCTTCGAGAGGACATGAAATCTCCTGGAGAGGACACGGAATCTCCTGGAGAGGACATTGAATCTCCTGGAGAGGACACGGAATCTCCTGGAAAGGACATGGGATCTCCTGGAGAGGACATGGAATCTCCTGGAATCTTCTGGATAGGACATGGAATGTCCTAGAATCTCCTGGAGAAGACACGGAATCTGCTGGAGAGGACATAGAATCTCCTGGAGAGGACACGGAATCTCGTGGAGAGGACATGGAATCTCCTGGAGAGGACTGGTATCTCCTGGAGAGGACTTGGAATCTCCTGGAATCTTCTGGAGAGGACACGGAATCTCCTTGAGAGGACATGGAATCTTTTGGAATCCCCTGGAGAGGTCATGGAATTTCCTGGAGGGGACACGGAATCTCCTGGAGAGGACATGGAATCACCTGGAATCTCCTGTAGAGGACATGGAATCTCCCGGAATCTTCTGGAGAGGACATGGATTCTCCTGGAGAGGATATAGAATCTCCTGGAATCTCCTGGAGAGGACACGGAATCTCCTGGAGAGGACATGGAATCTCCAGGAATCTTCTGGAGAGGACATGGAATCTCCTGGAGAGGATATAGAATCTCCTGGAATCTCCTGGAGAGGACACGGAATCTCCTGGAGAGGACATGGAATCTCCTGGAATCTCCTGGAGAGGACATGGAATCTCCTGGAGAGGACATGGAATCTCCTGGAATCTCCTGGAGAGCACATGGAATCTCTTCGAGAGGACATGGAATCTCCTGGAGAGGACACAGAATCTACTGGAGAGGACATGGAATTTCCTGGAATCTCCCAGAGAGGACACGGAATCTCCTGGAGAGGACATGGAATCTCTTGGAATCTCCTGGAGAGGACACGGAATATTCTGGAGAGGACATGGAATCTCCTGGAGAGGACATTGAATCTCCATGAATCTCCTGGAGAGGACACAGAATCTCCTGGAGAGGACATGGAATCTCCTGGATTCTCCTGGAGAGGACATGGAATCTCCTGGAGAAGATATTGAATTTCCTGGAATCTCCTGGAGAGGACAAAGAATCTCCTGGAGAAGATATTGAATTTCCTGGAATCTCCTGGGGAGGACACGGAATTTCGTGGAGAGGACATGGAATCTCCTGGAGAAGACATGGAATCTCCTGGAATCACCTGGAGAGCACACGGAATCTCCTGGAATCTCCTGAAAAGGACACGGAATCTCCTGGAGAGGACATGGAGTCTCCTGGAATCTCCTGGAGAGGACATGGAATCTCCTGGAGAGGACACGGAATCTCCTGGAGAGGACATGGAATTTCCTGGAATCTCCTTGAGAGGACATGAAATCTCCTGGAGAGGACACGGAATCTCCTGGAGAGGACACGGAATCTCCAGGAGAGGACATGGAATCTCCTGGAGAGAACATTGAATCTCCTGGAGAGGACATGGATTCTCCTCGAATCTCCTGGAGATGACACGGAATCTCTTGGAATCTCATGGAGAGGACATGGAATCTCTAGGAGAGGACACAGAATCTCCTGGAGAGGACCTGGAATCTCCTGGATAGGACACGGACTCTCCTGGAGAGGACATGGAATCTCTAGGAGAGGACACAGAATCTCCTGGAGAGGACCTGGAATCTCCTGGATAGGACACGGACTCTCCTGGAGAGGACATGGAATCTCCTGGAGAGGACACGGAATATCCAGGAGAGGACATGGAATCTCCTGGAGAGGACATGGAATTTCCTGAAATATCCTGGAGAGGACATGGAGTCTCCTGGAGAGGACATGGAATCTCCTGGAGAGGACATGGAATTTCCTGAAATATCCTGGAGAGGACCTGGAATCTCCTGGATAGGACACGGAATCTCCTGGAGAGGACATGGAATCTCCTGGAGAGGACACGGAATCTCCTGGAGAGGACATAGAATCTCCTGGAGAGGACATGGAATTTCCTGAAATATCTTGGAGAGGACATGGAGTCTCCTGGAGAGGACATGGAATCTCCTGGAGAGGACACTGAATCTGCTGGAGAGGACATGGAATCTCCTGGAGAAGATATCTAATTTCCTGGAATCTCCTGGAGAGGACACGGAATCTCCTGGAGAGGACATTGAATCTCCTGGAGAGGACACGGAATCTCCTGGAAAGGACATGGGATCTCCTGGAGAGGACATGGAATCTCCTGGAATCTTCTGGATAGGACATGGAATGTCCTAGAATCTCCTGGAGAGGACACGGAATCTGCTGGAGAGGACATAGAATCTCCTGGAGAGGACACGGAATCTTGTGGAGAGGACATGGAATCTCCTGGAGAGGACATGGAATCTCCTGGAATCTCCTGGAGAGGACACGGAATGTCCTGGAGAGGACACGGAATCTCCTGGAGAGGACATGGAATCTCCTGGGGAGGACACGGAATCTCCTGGAGAGGACATGGTATCTCCTGGAGAGGACTTGGAATCTCCTGGAGAGGACATGGAATTTCCTGAAATATCCTGGAGAGGACATGGAGTCTCCTGGAGAGGACATGGAATCTCCTGGAGAGGACACTGAATCTCCTGGAGAGGACATGGAATCTCCTGGAATCTCCTAGAGTGGACATGGAATCTCCTGGAGAGGACACGGAATCTCCAGGAGAGGACATGGAATCTCCTGGAGAGAACATTGAATCTCCTGGAGAGGACATGGATTCTCCTCGAATCTCCTGGAGATGACACGGAATCTCTTGGAATCTCATGGAGAGGACATGGAATCTCTAGGAGAGGACACAGAATCTCCTGGAGAGGACCTGGAATCTCCTGGATAGGACACTGAATCTCCTGGAGAGGACATGGAATCTCCTGGAATCTCCTGGAGAGGACATGGAATCTCCTGGAGAAGATATCTAATTTCCTGGAATCTCCTGGAGAGGACACGGAATCTCCTGGAGAGGACATTGAATCTCCTGGAGAGGACACGGAATCTCCTGGAAAGGACATGGGATCTCCTGGAGAGGACATGGAATCTCCTGGAATCTTCTGGATAGGACATAGACTCTCCTGGAATCTTTTGGAGAGGACATGGAATCTCCTGGAATCCCCTGGAGAGGACATGGAATCTCCTGGAATCACCTGGAGAGCACACAGAATCTCCTGGAATCTCCTGGAGAGGACATGGAATCTCCTGGAATCTCCTGGAGAGGACACGGAATCTCCTGGAGAGGACACGGAATCTCCTGGAGAGGACATGGAATCTCCGGGAGAGGACACGGAATCTCCTGGAGAGGACATGGAATTTCCTGGAATCTCCTTGAGAGGACATGGAATCTCCTGGAGAGGACACTGAATCTCCTGGAGAGGACATGGAATCTCCTGGAATCTCCTGGAGAGGACATGGAATCTCCTGGAGAAGATATCTAATTTCCTGGAATCTCCTGGAGAGGACACGGAATCTCCTGGAGAGGACAAGGAATCTCCTGGAATCTTCTGGATAGGACATAGACTCTCCTGGAATCTTTTGGAGAGGACATGGAATCTCCTGGAATCCCCTGGAGAGGACATGGAATCTCCTGGAATCACCTGGAGAGCACACAGAATCTCCTGGAATCTCCTGGAGAGGACATGGAATCTCCTGGAATCTCCTGGAGAGGACACGGAATCTCCTGGAGAGGACACGGAATCTCCTGGAGAGGACATGGAATCTCCGGGAGAGGACACGGAATCTCCTGGAGAGCACATGGAATTTCCTGGAATCTCCTTGAGAGGACATGGAATCTCCTGGAGAAGATATCTAATTTCCTGGAATCTCCTGGAGAGGACACGGAATCTCCTGGAGAGGACATTGAATCTCCTGGAGAGGACACGGAATCTCCTGGAAAGGACATGGGATCTTCCGGAGAAGACATGGAATCTCCTGGAATCTCCTGGAGAGGACAGGTTATCTCCTGGAGAGGACATGGAATCTCCTGGAATCTCCTGGAGAGGACATGGAATCTCCAGGAGAGGACACGGAATCTCCTGGAGAGGACATTGAATCTCCTGGAGAGGACACGGAATCTCCAGGAGAGGACATGGAATCTCCAGGAGAGGACACGGAATCTCCTGGAGAGGACATGGAATCTCCAGGAAAGGACATGGGATCTCCTGGAGAGGACACTGAATCTCCTGGAGAGGACATGGAATCTCCTGGAATCTCCTGGAGAGGACATGGAATCTCCTGGAGAAGATATGTAATTTCCTGGAATCTCCTGGAGAGGACACGGAATCTCCTGGAGAGGACAAGGAATCTCCTGGAATCTTCTGGATAGGACATAGACTCTCCTGGAATCTTTTGGAGAGGACATGGAATCTCCTGGAATCCCCTGGAGAGGACATGGAATCTCCTGGAATCACCTGGAGAGCACACAGAATCTCCTGGAATCTCCTGGAGAGGACATGGAATCTCCTGGAATCTCCTGGAGAGGACACGGAATCTCCTGGAGAGGACACGGAATCTCCTGGAGAGGACATGGAATCTCCGGGAGAGGACACGGAATCTCCTGGAGAGGACATGGAATTTCCTGGAATCTCCTTGAGAGGACATGGAATCTCCTGGAGAAGATATCTAATTTCCTGGAATCTCCTGGAGAGGACACGGAATCTCCTGGAGAGGACATTGAATCTCCTGGAGAGGACACGGAATCTCCTGGAAAGGACATGGGATCTTCCGGAGAAGACATGGAATCTCCTGGAATCTCCTGGAGAGGACAGGTTATCTCCTGGAGAGGACATGGAATCTCCTGGAGAGGACATTGAATCTCCTGGAGAGGACACGGAATCTCCAGGAGAGGACATGGAATCTCCAGGAGAGGACACGGAATCTCCTGGAGAGGACATGGAATCTCCAGGAAAGGACATGGGATCTCCTGGAGAGGACATGGAATCTCCTGGAATCTTCTGGATAGGACATGGGATGTCCTAGAATCTCCTGGAGAGGACACGGAATCTGCTGGAGAGGACATAGAATCTCCTGGAGAGGACACGGAATCTTGTGGAAAGGACATGGGATCTCCTGGAGAGGACATGGAATCTCCTGGAATCTCCTGGAGAGGACACGGAATGTCCTGGAGAGGACACGGAATCTCCTGGAGAGGACATGGAATCTCCTGGGGAGGAAACGGAATCTCCTGGAGAGGACATGGTATCTCCTGGAGAGGACTTGGAATCTCCTGGAATCTTCTGGAGAGGACACGGAATCTCCTTGAGAGGACATGGAATCTTTTGGAATCCCCTGGAGAGGTCATGGAATTTCCTGGAGGGGACACGGAATCTCCTGGAGAGGACATGGAATCTCCTGGAATCTCCTGTAGAGGACATGGAATCTCCTGGAATCTTCTGGAGAGGACATGGAATCTCCTGGAGAGGATATAGAATCTCCTGGAATCTCCTGGAGAGGACACGGAATCTCCTGGAGAGGACATGGAATCTCCTGGCATCTTCTGGAGAGGACATGGAATCTCCTGGAGAGGATATAGAATCTCCTGGAATCTCCTGGAGAGGACACGGAATCTCCTGGAGAGGACATGGAATCTCCTGGAATCTCCTGGAGAGGACATGGAATCTCCTGGAGAGGACATGGAATCTCCTGGAATCTCCTGGAGAGCACATGGAATCTCCTGGAGAGGACATGGAATCTCCTGGAGAGGACACAGAATCTCCTGGAGAGGACATGGAATTTCCTGGAATCTCCCAGAGAGGACACGGAATCTCCTGGAGAGGACATGGAATCTCTTGGAATCTCCTGGAGAGGACACGGAATATTCTGGAGAGGACATGGAATCTCCTGGAGAGGACATTGAATCTCCTGGAATCTCCTGGAGAGGACACAGAATCTCCTGGAGAGGACATGGAATGTCCTGGATTCTCCTGGAGAGGACATGGAATCTCCTGGAGAAGATATTGAATTTCCTGGAATCTCCTGGAGAGGACAAAGAATCTCCTGGAGAAGACTTTGAATTTCCTGGAATCTCCTGGGGAGGACACGGAATTTCCTGGAGAGGACATGGAATCTCCTGGAGAAGACATGGAATCTCCTGGAGTCACCTGGAGAGCACACGGAATCTCCTGGAATCTCCTGAAAAGGACACGGAATCTCCTGGAGAGGACATGGAATCTCCTGGAGAGGACACGGAATCTCCTGGAGAGGACATGGAATTTCCTGGAATCTCCTTGAGAGGACATGAAATCTCCTGGAGAGGACACGGACTCTCCTGGAGAGGACATGGAATCTCCTGGAGAGGACACGGAATCTCCAGGAGAGGACATGGAATCTCCTGGAGAGGACACGGAATCTCCTGGAGAGGACATGGAATTTCCTGAAATATCCTGGAGAGGACATGGAGTCTCCTGGAGAGGACATGGAATCTCCTGGAGAGGACATGGAATTTCCTGAAATATCCTGGAGAGGACCTGGAATCTCCTGGAGAGGACACGGAATCTCCTGGAGAGGACATGGAATCTCCTGGAGAGGACACGGAATCTCCTGGAGAGGACATGGAATCTCCTGGAGAGGACATGGAATTTCCTGAAATATCCTGGAGAGGACATGGAGTCTCCTGGAGAGGACATGGAATCTCCTGGAGAGGACACTGAATCTCCTGGAGAGGACATGGAATCTCCTGGAGAGGACATGGAATCTCCTGGAATCTCCTGGAGAGGACATGGAATCTCCTGGAGAAGATATCTAATTTCCTGGAATCTCCTGGAGAGGACACGGAATCTCCTGGAGAGGACATTGAATCTCCTGGAGAGGACACGGAATCTCCTGGAAAGGACATGGGATCTCCTGGAGAGGACATGGAATCTCCTGGAATCTTCTGGATAGGACATGGAATGTCCTAGAATCTCCTGGAGAGGACACGGAATCTGCTGGAGAGGACATAGAATCTCCTGGAGAGGACACGGAAACTTGTGGAGAGGACATGGAATCTCCTGGAGAGGACATGGAATCTCCTGGAATCTCCTGGAGAGGACACGGAATGTCCTGGAGAGGACACGGAATCTCCTGGAGAGGACATGGTATCTCCTGGAGAGGACTTGGAATCTCCTGGAGAGGACATGGAATTTCCTGAAATATCCTGGAGAGGACATGGAGTCTCCTGGAGAGGACATGGAATCTCCTGGAGAGGACACTGAATCTCCTGGAGAGGACATGGAATCTCCTGGAATCTCCTAGAGTGGACATGGAATCTCCTGGAGAGGACATGGAATCTCCAGGAGAGGACATGGAATCTCCTGGAAGGAAAATTGAATCTCCTGGAGAGGACATGGATTCTCCTCGAATCTCCTGGAGATGACACGGAATCTCTTGGAATCTCATGGAGAGGACATGGAATCTCAAGGAGAGGACACAGAATCTCCTGGAGAGGACCTGGAATCTCCTGGATAGGACACGGAATCTCCTTGAGAGGACATGGAATCTCCTGGAGAGGACACGGAATCTCCAGGAGAGGACATGGAATCTCCTGGAGAGGACATGGAATCTCCTGGAGAGGACATGGAATTTCCTGAAATATCCTGGAGAGGACATGGAGTCTCCTGGAGAGGACATGGAATCTCCTGGAGAGGACACTGAATCTCCTGGAGAGGACATGGAATCTCCTGGAATCTCCTGGAGAGGACATGGAATCTCCTGGAGAAGATATCTAATTTCCTGGAATCTCCTGGAGAGGACACGGAATCTCCTGGAGAGGACATTGAATCTCCTGGAGAGGACACGGAATCTCCTGGAAAGGACATGGGATCTCCTGGAGAGGACATGGAATCTCCTGGAATCTTCTGGATAGGACATAGACTCTCCTGGAATCTTTTGGAGAGGACATGGAATCTCCTGGAATCCCCTGGAGAGGACATGGAATCTCCTGGAATCACCTGGAGAGCACACAGAATCTCCTGGAATCTCCTGGAGAGGACATGGAATCTCCTGGAATCTCCTGGAGAGGACACGGAATCTCCTGGAGAGGACACGGAATCTCCTGGAGAGGACATGGAATCTCCGGGAGAGGACACGGAATCTCCTGGAGAGGACATGGAATTTCCTGGAATCTCCTTGAGAGGACATGGAATCTCCTGGAGAGGACACTGAATCTCCTGGAGAGGACATGGAATCTCCTGGAGAGGACACTGAGTCTCCTGGAGAGGACATGGAATCTCCTGGAGAAGATATCTAATTTCCTGGAATCTCCTGGAGAGGACACGGAATCTCCTGGAGAGGACATTGAATCTCCTGGAGAGGACACGGAATCTCCTGGAAAGGACATGGGATCTCCTGGAGAGGACATGGAATCTCCTGGAATCTTCTGGATAGGACATGGAATCTGCTGGAGAGGACATAGAATCTCCTGGAGAGGACACGGAATCTTGTGGAGAGGACATGGAATTTCCTGAAATATCCTGGAGAGGACATGGAGTCTCCTGGAGAGGACATGGAATCTCCTGGAGAGGACATGGAATTTCCTGAAATATCCTGGAGAGGACCTGGAATCTCCTGGATAGGACACGGAATCTCCTGGAGAGGACATGGAATCTCCTGGAGAGGACACGGAATCTCCTGGAGAGGACATGGAATCTCCTGGAGAGGACATGGAATTTCCTGAAATATCCTGGAGAGGACATGGAGTCTCCTGGAGAGGACATGGAATCTCCTGGAGAGGACACTGAATCTCCTGGAGAGGACACTGAATCTCCTGGAGAGGACATGGAATCTCCTGGAATCTCCTGGAGAGGACATGGAATCTCCTGGAGAAGATATCTAATTTCCTGGAATCTCCTGGAGAGGACACGGAATCTCCTGGAGAGGACATTGAATCTCCTGGAGAGGACACGGAATCTCCTGGAAAGGACATGGGATCTCCTGGAGAGGACATGTAATCTCCTGGAATCTTCTGGATATGACATGGAATGTCCTAGAATCTCCTGGAGAGGACACGGAATCTGCTGGAGAGGACATAGAATCTCCTGGAGAGGACACGGAATCTTGTGGAGAGGACATGGAATCTCCTGGAGAGGACATGGAATCTCCTGGAATCTCCTGGAGAGGACACGGAATGTCCTGGAGAGGACACGGAATCTCCTGGAGAGGACATGGAATCTCCTGGGGAGGACACGGAATCTCCTGGGGAGGACACGGAATCTCCTGGAGAGGACATGGTATCTCCTGGAGAGGACTTGGAATCTCCTGGAGAGGACATGGAATTTCCTGAAATATCCTGGAGAGGACATGGAGTCTCCTGGAGAGGACATGGAATCTCCTGGAGAGGACACTGAATCTCCTGGAGAGGACATGGAATCTCCTGGAATCTCCTAGAGTGGACATGGAATCTCCTGGAGAGGACACGGAATCTCCAGGAGAGGACATGGAATATCCTGGAGAGAACATTGAATCTCCTGGAGAGGACATGGATTCTCCTCGAATCTCCTGGAGATGACACGGAATCTCTTGGAATCTCATGGAGAGGACAAGGAATCTCTAGGAGAGGACACAGAATCTCCTGGAGAGGACCTGGAATCTCCTGGATAGGACACGGAATCTCCTGGAGAGGACATGGAATCTCCTGGAGAGGACACGGAATATCCAGGAGAGGAAATGGAATCTCCTGGAGAGGACATGGAATCTCCTGGAGAGGACATGGAATTTCCTGAAATATCCTGGAGAGGACATGGAGTCTCCTGGAGAGGACACTGAATCTCCTGGAGAGGACATGGAATCTCCTGGAATCTCCTGGAGAGGACATGGAATCTCCTGGAGAAGATATCTAATTTCCTGGAATCTCCTGGAGAGGACACGGAATCTCCTGGAGAGGACATTGAATCTCCTGGAGAGGACACGGAATCTCCTGGAAAGGACATGGGATCTCCTGGAGAGGACATGGAATCTCCTGGAATCTCCTGGAGAGGACATGGAATCTCCTGGAATCTCCTGGAGAGGACACGGAATCTCCTGGAGAGGACACGGAATCTCCTGGAGAGGACATGGAATCTCCGGGAGAGGACACGGAATCTCCTGGAGAGGACATGGAATTTCCTGGAATCTCCTTGAGAGGACATGGAAGCTCCTGGAGAGGACACTGAATCTCCTGGAGAGGACATGGAATCTCCTGGAATCTCCTGGAGAGGACATGGAATCTCCTGGAGAAGATATCTAATTTCCTGGAATCTCCTGGAGAGGACACGGAATCTCCTGGAGAGGACATTGAATCTCCTGGAGAGGACACGGAATCTCCTGGAAAGGACATGGGATCTCCTGGAGAGGACATGGAATCTCCTGGAATCTTCTGGATAGGACATGGAATGTTCTAGAATCTCCTGGACAGGACACGGAATCTGCTGGAGAGGACATAGAATCTCCTGGAGAGGACACGGAATCTTGTGGAGAGGACATGGAATCTCCTGGAGAGGACACGGAATCTCCTGGAATCTCCTGGAGAGGACACGGAATCTCCTGGGGAGGACACGGAATCTCCTGGAGAGTACATGGTATCTCCTGGAGAGGACTTGGAATCTCCTGGAATCTTCTGGAGAGGACACGGAATCTCCTTGAGAGGACATGGAATCTTTTGGAATCCCCTGGAGAGGTCATGGAATTTCCTGGAGGGGACACGGAATCTCCTGGAGAGGACATGGAATCTCCTGGAATCTCCTGTAGAGGACATGGAATCCCCTGGAATCTTCTGGAGAGGACATGGAATCTCCTGGAGAGGATATAGAATCTCCTGGAATCTCCTGGAGAGGACACGGAATCTCCTGGAGAGGACATGGAATCTCCTGGAAACTTCTGGAGAGGACATGGAATCTCCTGGAGAGGATATAGAATCTCCTGGAATCTCCTGGAGAGGACACGGAATCTCCTGGAAAGGACATGGGATCTCCTGGAGAGGACATGGAATCTCCTGGAATCTTCTGGATAGGACATAGACTCTCCTGGAATCTTTTGGAGAGGACATGGAATCTCCTGGAATCCCCTGGAGAGGACATGGAATCTCCTGGAATCACCTGGAGAGCACACAGAATCTCCTGGAATCTCCTAGAGAGGACATGGAATCTCCTGGAATCTCCTGGAGAGGACACGGAATCTCCTGGAGAGGACACGGAATCTCCTGGAGAGGACATGGAATCTCCGGGAGAGGACACGGAATCTCCTGGAGAGGACATTGAATTTCCTGGAATCTCCTTGAGAGGACATGGAATCTCCTGGAGAGGACACTGAATCTCCTGGAGAGGACATGGAATCTCCTGGAATCTCCTGGAGAGGACATGGAATCTCCTGGAGAAGATATCTAATTTCCTGGAATCTCCTGGAGAGGACACGGAATCTCCTGGAGAGGACATTGAATCTCCTGGAGAGGACACGGAATCTCCTGGAAAGGACATGGGATCTCCTGGAGAGGACATGGAATCTCCTGGAATCTTCTGGATAGGACATGGAATGTTCTAGAATCTCCTGGAGAGGACACGGAATCTGCTGGAGAGGACATAGAATCTCCTGGAGAGGACACGGAATCTTGTGGAGAGGACATGGAATCTCCTGGAGAGGACACGGAATCTCCTGGAATCTCCTGGAGAGGACACGGAATCTCCTGGGGAGGACACGGAATCTCCTGGAGAGTACATGGTATCTCCTGGAGAGGACTTGGAATCTCCTGGAATCTTCTGGAGAGGACACGGAATCTCCTTGAGAGGACATGGAATCTTTTGGAATCCCCTGGAGAGGTCATGGAATTTCCTGGAGGGGACACGGAATCTCCTGGAGAGGACATGGAATCTCCTGGAATCTCCTGTAGAGGACATGGAATCCCCTGGAATCTTCTGGAGAGGACATGGAATCTCCTGGAGAGGATATAGAATCTCCTGGAATCTCCTGGAGAGGACACGGAATCTCCTGGAGAGGACATGGAATCTCCTGGAAACTTCTGGAGAGGACATGGAATCTCCTGGAGAGGATATAGAATCTCCTGGAATCTCCTGGAGAGGACACGGAATCTCCTGGAGAGGACATGGAATCTCCTGGAATCTCCTGGAGAGGACATGGAATCTCCTGGAGAGGATATAGAATCTCCTGGAATCTCCTGGAGAGGACACGGAATCTCTTGGAGAGGACATGGAATCTCCTGGAGAGGACACAGAATCTCCTGGAGAGGACATGGAATTTTCTGGGGAGGACACGGAATCTCCTGGGGAGGACACGGAATCTCCTGGAGAGGACATGGTATCTCCTGGAGAGGACTTGGAATCTCCTGGAGAGGACATGGAATTTCCTGAAATATCCTGGAGAGGACATGGAGTCTCCTGGAGAGGACATGGAATCTCCTGGAGAGGACACTGAATCTCCTGGAGAGGACATGGAATCTCCTGGAATCTCCTAGAGTGGACATGGAATCTCCTGGAGAGGACACGGAATCTCCAGGAGAGGACATGGAATATCCTGGAGAGAACATTGAATCTCCTGGAGAGGACATGGATTCTCCTCGAATCTCCTGGAGATGACACGGAATCTCTTGGAATCTCATGGAGAGGACATGGAATCTCTAGGAGAGGACACAGAATCTCCTGGAGAGGACCTGGAATCTCCTGGATAGGACACGGAATCTCCTGGAGAGGACATGGAATCTCCTGGAGAGGACACGGAATATCCAGGAGAGGACATGGAATCTCCTGGAGAGGACATGGAATCTCCTGGAGAGGACATGGAATTTCCTGAAATATCCTGGAGAGGACATGGAGTCTCCTGGAGAGGACACTGAATCTCCTGGAGAGGACATGGAATCTCCTGGAATCTCCTGGAGAGGACATGGAATCTCCTGGAGAAGATATCTAATTTCCTGGAATCTCCTGGAGAGGACACGGAATCTCCTGGAGAGGACATTGAATCTCCTGGA
Source organism: Telmatherina bonti (assembly GCF_933228915.1). NCBI lineage: Eukaryota > Metazoa > Chordata > Actinopteri > Atheriniformes > Telmatherinidae > Telmatherina > Telmatherina bonti. Next base: position 817,016 of record NC_136615.1, read on the forward strand.
GAGGACACGGAATCTCCTGGAAAGGACATGGGATCTCCTGGAGAGGACATGGAATCTCCTGGAATCTTCTGGATAGGACATAGACTCTCCTGGAATCTTTTGGAGAGGACATGGAATCTCCTGGAATCCCCTGGAGAGGACATGGAATCTCCTGGAATCACCTGGAGAGCACACAGAATCTCCTGGAATCTCCTAGAGAGGACATGGAATCTCCTGGAATCTCCTGGAGAGGACACGGAATCTCCTGGAGAGGACACGGAATCTCCTGGAGAGGACATGGAATCTCCGGGAGAGGACACGGAATCTCCTGGAGAGGACATGGAATTTCCTGGAATCTCCTTGTGAGGACATGGAATCTCCTGGAGAGGACACTGAATCTCCTGGAGAGGACATGGAATCTCCTGGAATCTCCTGGAGAGGACATGGAATCTCCTGGAGAAGATATCTAATTTCCTGGAATCTCCTGGAGAGGACACGGAATCTCCTGGAGAGGACATTGAATCTCCTGGAGAGGACACGGAATCTCCTGGAAAGGACATGGGATCTCCTGGAGAGGACATGGAATCTCCTGGAATCTTCTGGATAGGACATGGAATGTTCTAGAATCTCCTGGAGAGGACACGGAATCTGCTGGAGAGGACATAGAATCTCCTGGAGAGGACACGGAATCTTGTGGAGAGGACATGGAATCTCCTGGAGAGGACACGGAATCTCCTGGAATCTCCTGGAGAGGACACGGAATGTCCTGGAGAGGACACGGAATCTCCTGGAGAGGACATGTAATCTCCTGGGGAGGACACGGAATCTCCTGGAGAGTACATGGTATCTCCTGGAGAGGACTTGGAATCTCCTGGAATCTTCTGGAGAGGACACGGAATCTCCTTGAGAGGACATGGAATCTTTTGGAATCCCCTGGAGAGGTCATGGAATTTCCTGGAGGGGACACGGAATCTCCTGGAGAGGACATGGAATCTCCTGGAATCTCCTGTAGAGGACATGGAATCCCCTGGAATCTTCTGGAGAGGACATGGAATCTCCTGGAGAGGACACAGAATCTTCTGGAGAGGACATGGAATCTCCTGGAATCTCCTAGAGAGGACATGGAATCTCCTGGAGAGGACATGGAATCTCCTGGAGAGGACATGGAATCTCCTCGAATCTCCTGGAGAGGACACGGAATCTCCTGGAGAGGACACGGAATCACCTGAAGAGGACATGGAATCTCCTGGAATCTCCTGGAGAGGACATGGAATCTCCTGGAGAAGACACGGAATCTCCTGGAGAGGACACGGAATCACCTGAAGAGGACATGGAATCTCCTGGAATCTCCTGGAGAGGACAGGTAATCTCCCGGAGAGGACACGGAATGACCTGGAGAGGACATGGAATCTCCTGGAATCTCCGGGAGAGGACATGGAATCTCCTGGGGAGGACACGGAATCTCCTGGAGAGGACATGGAATCTCCAGGAGAGGACACGGAATGTTCTAGAGAGGACACGGAATCTCCTGGAGAGGACATGGAATCTCCTGGAATTTCCTGGAGAGGACACGGAATCTCCTGGAGAGGACATGGAATCTGCTGGAATCTCCTGTAGAGAACTCGGAATCTCCTGGAGAGGACATGGAATCTCCTGGAGAGGACACGGAATCTCCTGGAATCTCCTGGAGAGGACACGGAATCTCCTGGAGAGGACATGGAATCTCCTGGAGAGGACATTGAATCTCCTGGAGAGGACACGGAATCTCCTGGAATCTCCTGGAGAGGACACGGAATCTCCTGGAGAGGACATGGAATCTCCTGGAATCTCCTGGAGAGGACATGGAATCTCCTGGAATCTCCCGGAGAGGACACAGAATCTCCTGGAGAGGACATGGAATCTCCTGGAATCTCCTGGAGAGGACATGGAATCTCCTGGAATCTCCTGGAGAGGACACGGAATCTCCTGGAGAGGACATGGAATCTCCTGGAATCTCCTGGAGAGGACACAGAATCTCCTGGAGAGTACACGGAATCTCCTGGAGAGGACACAGAATCTCCGGGAGAGTACACGGAATCTCCTGGAGAGGACATGGAACGTCCTGGAATCTCCTGGAGAGGACACAGAATCTCCTGGAGAGGACATGGAATCTCCAGGAGAGGACACGGAATCTCCTGGAGAGGACACGGAATCTCCTGGAGAGGACATGGAATCTCCTGGAATCTCCTGGAGAGGACACGGAATCTCCTGGAGAGGACATGGAATGTCCTGGAATCTCCTGGACAGGACACGGAATCTCCTGGAGAGTACACGGAATCTCCTGGAGAGGACATGGAACGTCCTGGAATCTCCTGGAGAGGACACGGAATCTCCTGGAGAGGACATGGAATCTCCAGGAGAGGACATGGAATCTCCTGGAGAGGACACGGAATTTCCTGGAGAGGACACGGAATCTCCTGGAATCTCCTGGAGAGGACACGGAATCTCCTGGAGAGGACATGGAATCTCCTAGTATCTCCTGGAGAGGACATGGAATCTCCTGGAATCTCCTGGAGAGGACACAGAATCTTCTGGAGAGGACATGGAATCTCCTGGAATCTCCTAGAGAGGACATGGAATCTCCTGGAGAGGACATGGAATCTCCTCGAATCTCCTGGAGAGGACACGGAATCTCCTGGAGAGGACATGGAATCTCCCTGAGAAGACACGGAATCTCCTGGAGAGGACACGGAATCACCTGAAGAGGACATGGAATCTCCTGGAATCTCCTGGAGAGGACATGGAATCTCATGGGGAGGACATGGAATCTCCAGGAGAGGACACGGAATCTCCTGGAGAGGACACGGAATCTCCAGGAGAGGACACGGAATCTCCTGGAGAGGACACGGAATCTCCTGGAGAGGACAGGGAATGTCCTGGAATCTCCTGGAGAGGACACGGAATCTCCTGGAGAGGACATGGAATGTCCTGGAATCTCCTGGAGAGGACACGGAATCTCCTGGAGAGTACACGGAATCTCCTGGAGAGGACATGGAACGTCCTGGAATCTCCTGGAGAGGACACGGAATCTCCTGGAGAGGACATGGAATCTCCAGGAGAGGACATGGAATCTCCTGGAGAGGACACGGAATCTCCTGGAGAGGACACGGAATCTCCTGGAATCTCCAGGAGAGGACATGGAATCTCCTGGAGAGGACACGGAATCTCCTGGAGAGGACACGGAATCTCCTGGAATCTCCTGGAGAGGACACAGAATCTCCTGGAGAGGACACGGAATCTCCTGGAGAGGACATGGAATGTCCTGGAATCTCCAAGAGAGGACACGGAATCTCCTGGAGAGGACATGGAATGTCCTGGAATCTCCTGGAGAAGACACGGAATCTCTTGGAGAGTATTTAGAATTTCCTGGAATCTCCTGGAGAGGACACGGAATCTCCTGGAATCTCCTGGAGAGGACACGGAGTCTCCTGGAGAGGACATGGAATGTCCTGGAATCTCCTGGAGAGGACACGGAATCTCCTGGAGAGTATATAGAATTTCCTGGAATCTCCTGGAGAGGACACGGAATCTCCTGGAGAGGACATGGAATCTCCTGGAGAGGACATGGAATCTCCAGGAGAGGAAGCGGAATGTCCTAGAGAGGACATGGAATCTCCTGGAGAGGACATGGAATCTCCTGGAATCTCCTGGTGAGGACACGGAATCTCCTGGAGAGGACATGGAATCTCCTGGAATCTCCTGGAGAGGACACGGAATTTCCTGGAGAGGACATTGAATATCCTGGAGAGCACACGGAATCTCCTGGAGAGGACACGGAATCTCCTGGAGAGGACATGGAATCTCCTGGAATCTCCTGGAGAGGACATGGAATCTCCTGGAATCTCCTGGAGAGGACACAGAATCTCCTGGAGAGGACATGGAATCTCCTGGAGAGGACACGGAATCTCCTGGAATCTCCTGGAGAGGACACGGAATCTCCTGGAGAGGACATGGAATCTCCTGGAGAGGACATTGAATCTCCTGGAGAGGACACGGAATCTCCAGGAGAGGACACGGAATGTTCTAGAGAGGACACGGAATCTCCTGGAGAGGACATGGAATCTCCTGGAGAGGACACGGAATCTCCTGGAATCTCCTGGAGAGGACACGGAATCTCCTGGAGAGGACATGGAATCTCCTGGAGAGGACATTGAATCTCCTGGAGAGGACACGGAATCTCCTGGAATCTCCTGGAGAGGACACGGAATCTCCTGGAGAGGACATGGAATCTCCTGGAATCTCCTGGAGAGGACATGGAATCTCCTGGAATCTCCTGGAGAGGACATGGAATCTCCCTGAGAAGACACGGAATCTCCTGGAGAGGACACGGAATCACCTGAAGAGGACATGGAATCTCCTGGAATCTCCTGGAGAGGACATGGAATCTCCTGGGGAGGACACGGAATCTCCTGGAGAGGACATGGAATCTCCAGGAGAGGACACGGAATGTTCTAGAGAGGACACGGAATCTCCTGGAGAGGACATGGAATCTCCTGGAATTTCCTGGCGAGGACACGGAATCTCCTGGAGAGGACATGGAATCTGCTGGAATCTCCTGGAGAGAACACGGAATCTCCTGGAGAGGACATGGAATCTCCTGGAGAGGACACGGAATCTCCTGGAATCTCCTGGAGAGGACACGGAATCTCCTGGAGAGGACATGGAATCTCCTGGAGAGGACATTGAATCTCCTGGAGAGGACACGGAATCTCCTGGAATCTCCTGGAGAGGACATGGAATCTTCTGGAGAGGACATGGAATCTCCTGGAATCTCCTGGAGAGGACATGGAATCTCTTGGAGAGTATTTAGAATTTCCTGGAATCTCCTGGAGAGGACACGGAATCTCCTGGAATCTCCTGGAGAGGACACGGAGTCTCCTGGAGAGGACATGGAATGTCCTGGAATCTCCTGGAGAGGACACGGAATCTCCTGGAGAGTATATAGAATTTCCTGGAATCTCCTGGAGAGGACATGGAATCTCCTGGAATCTCCTGGAGAGGAAACAGAATCTCCTGGAGAGGACATGGAATCTCCTGGAATCTCCTGGAGAGGACATGGAATCTCCTGGAATCTCCTGGAGAGGACACGGAATCTCCTGGAGAGGACATGGAATCTCCTGGAATCTCCTGGAGAGGACACAGAATCTCCTGGAGAGTACACGGAATCTCCTGGAGAGGACACAGAATCTCCGGGAGAGTACACGGAATCTCCTGGAGAGGACATGGAATCTCCAGGAGAGGACACGGAATCTCCTGGAGAGGACACGGAATCTCCAGGAGAGGACACGGAATCTCCTGGAGAGGACACGGAATCTCCTGGAGAGGACAGGGAATGTCCTGGAATCTCCTGGAGAGGACACGGAATCTCCTGGAGAGGACATGGAATGTCCTGGAATCTCCTGGAGAGGACACGGAATCTCCTGGAGAGTACACGGAATCTCCTGGAGAGGACATGGAACGTCCTGGAATCTCCTGGAGAGGACACGGAATCTCCTGGAGAGGACATGGAATCTCCAGGAGAGGACATGGAATCTCCTGGAGAGGACACGGAATCTCCTGGAGAGGACACGGAATCTCCTGGAATCTCCAGGAGAGGACATGGAATCTCCTGGAGAGGACACGGAATCTCCTGGAGAGGACACGGAATCTCCTGGAATCTCCTGGAGAGGACACAGAATCTCCTGGAGAGGACACGGAATCTCCTGGAGAGGACATGGAATGTCCTGGAATCTCCAAGAGAGGACACGGAATCTCCTGGAGAGGACATGGAATGTCCTGGAATCTCCTGGAGAAGACACGGAATCTCTTGGAGAGTATTTAGAATTTCCTGGAATCTCCTGGAGAGGACACGGAATCTCCTGGAATCTCCTGGAGAGGACACGGAGTCTCCTGGAGAGGACATGGAATGTCCTGGAATCTCCTGGAGAGGACACGGAATCTCCTGGAGAGTATATAGAATTTCCTGGAATCTCCTGGAGAGGACACGGAATCTCCTGGAGAGGACATGGAATCTCCTGGAGAGGACATGGAATCTCCAGGAGAGGAAGCGGAATGTCCTAGAGAGGACATGGAATCTCCTGGAGAGGACATGGAATCTCCTGGAATCTCCTGGTGAGGACACGGAATCTCCTGGAGAGGACATGGAATCTCCTGGAATCTCCTGGAGAGGACACGGAATTTCCTGGAGAGGACATTGAATATCCTGGAGAGCACACGGAATCTCCTGGAGAGGACACGGAATCTCCTGGAGAGGACATGGAATCTCCTGGAATCTCCTGGAGAGGACATGGAATCTCCTGGAATCTCCTGGAGAGGACACAGAATCTCCTGGAGAGGACATGGAATCTCCTGGAGAGGACACGGAATCTCCTGGAATCTCCTGGAGAGGACACGGAATCTCCTGGAGAGGACATGGAATCTCCTGGAGAGGACATTGAATCTCCTGGAGAGGACACGGAATCTCCAGGAGAGGACACGGAATGTTCTAGAGAGGACACGGAATCTCCTGGAGAGGACATGGAATCTCCTGGAGAGGACACGGAATCTCCTGGAATCTCCTGGAGAGGACACGGAATCTCCTGGAGAGGACATGGAATCTCCTGGAGAGGACATTGAATCTCCTGGAGAGGACACGGAATCTCCTGGAATCTCCTGGAGAGGACACGGAATCTCCTGGAGAGGACATGGAATCTCCTGGAATCTCCTGGAGAGGACATGGAATCTCCTGGAATCTCCTGGAGAGGACATGGAATCTCCTGGAATCTCCTGGAGAGGACACAGAATCTCCTGGAGAGGACATGGAATCTCCTGGAATCTCCTGGAGAGGACATGGAATCTCCTGGAATCTCCTGGAGAGGACACGGAATCTCCTGGAGAGGATATGGAATCTCCTGGAATCTCCTGGAGAGGACACAGAATCTCCTGGAGAGTACACGGAATCTCCTGGAGAGGACACAGAATCTCCGGGAGAGTACACGGAATCTCCTGGAGAGGACATGGAACGTCCTGGAATCTCCTGGAGAGGACACGGAATCTCCTGGAGAGGACATGGAATCTCCAGGAGAGGACACGGAATCTCCTGGAGAGGACACGGAATCTCCTGGAGAGGACATGGAATGTCCTGGAATCTCCTGGAGAGGACACGGAATCTCCTGGAGAGTACACGGAATCTCCTGGAGAGGACATGGAACGTCCTGGAATCTCCTGGAGAGGACACGGAATCTCCTGGAGAGGACATGGAATCTCCAGGAGAGGACATGGAATCTCCTGGAGAGGACACGGAATCTCCTGGAGAGGACACGGAATCTCCTGGAATCTCCTGGAGAGGACACAGAATCTCCTGGAGAGGACACGGAATCTCCTGGAGAGGACATGGAATGTCCTGGAATCTCCAAGAGAGGACACGGAATCTCCTGGAGAGGACATGGAATGTCCTGGAATCTCCTGGAGAAGACACGGAATCTCTTGGAGAGTATTTAGAATTTCCTGGAATCTCCTGGAGAGGACACGGAATCTCCTGGAATCTCCTGGAGAGGACACGGAGTCTCCTGGAGAGGACATGGAATGTCCTGGAATCTCCTGGAGAGGACACGGAATCTCCTGGAGAGTATATAGAATTTCCTGGAATCTCCTGGAGAGGACACGGAATCTCCTGGAGAGGACATGGAATCTCCTGGAGAGGACATGGAATCTCCAGGAGAGGACACGGAATGTCCTAGAGAGGACATGGAATCTCCTGGAGAGGACATGGAATCTCCTGGAATCTCCTGGTGAGGACACGGAATCTCCTGGAGAGGACATGGAATCTCCTGGAATCTCCTGGAGAGGACACGGAATTTCCTGGAGAGGACATTGAATATCCTGGAGAGGACACGGAATCTCCTGGAGAGGACACGGAATCTCCTGGAGAGGACATGGAATCTCCTGGAATCTCCTGGAGAGGACATGGAATCTCCTGGAATCTCCTGGAGAGGACACAGAATCTCCTGGAGAGGACATGGAATCTCCTGGAGAGGACACGGAATCTCCTGGAATCTCCTGGAGAGGACACGTAATCTCCTGGAGAGGACATGGAATCTCCTGGAGAGGACATTGAATCTCCTGGAGAGGACACGGAATCTCCAGGAGAGGACACGGAATGTTCTAGAGAGGACACGGAATCTCCTGGAGAGGACATGGAATCTCCTGGAGAGGACACGGAATCTCCTGGAATCTCCTGGAGAGGACACGGAATCTCCTGGAGAGGACATGGAATCTCCTGGAGAGGACATGGAATCTCCTGGAATCTCCTGGAGAGGACATGGAATCTCCTGGAATCTCCTGGAGAGGACACAGAATCTCCTGGAGAGGACATGGAATCTCCTGGAATCTCCTGGAGAGGACATGGAATCTCCTGGAATCTCCTGGAGAGGACACGGAATCTCCTGGAGAGGATATGGAATCTCCTGGAATCTCCTGGAGAGGACACAGAATCTCCTGGAGAGTACACGGAATCTCCTGGAGAGGACACAGAATGTCCGGGAGAGTACACGGAATCTCCTGGAGAGGACATGGAACGTCCTGGAATCTCCTGGAGAGGACACGGAATCTCCTGGAGAGGACATGGAATCTCCAGGAGAGGACACGGAATCTCCTGGAGAGGACACGGAATCTCCTGGAGAGGACAGGGAATGTCCTGGAATCTCCTGGAGAGGACACGGAATCTCCTGGAGAGGACATGGAATGTCCTGGAATCTCCTGGAGAGGACACGGAATCTCCTGGAGAGTACACGGAATCTCCTGGAGAGGACATGGAACATCCTGGAATCTCCTGGAGAGGACACGGAATCTCCTGGAGAGGACATGGAATCTCCAGGAGAGGACATGGAATCTCCTGGAGAGGACACGGAATCTCCTGGAGAGGACACGGAATCTCCTGGAATCTCCTGGAGAGGACACAGAATCTCCTGGAGAGGACACGGAATCTCCTGGAGAGGACATGGAATGTCCTGGAATCTCCAAGAGAGGACACGGAATCTCCTGGAGAGGACATGGAATGTCCTGGAATCTCCTGGAGAAGACACGGAATCTCTTGGAGAGTATTTAGAATTTCCTGGAATCTCCTGGAGAGGACACGGAATCTCCTGGAATCTCCTGGAGAAGACACGGAGTCTCCTGGAGAGGACATGGAATGTCCTGAAATCTCCTGGAGAGGACACGGAATCTCATGGTGAGTATATAGAATTTCCTGGAATCTCCTGGAGAGGACACGGAATCTCCTGGAGACGACATGGAATCTCCTGGAGAGGACATGGAATCTCCAGGAGAGGACACGGAATGTCCTAGAGAGGACATGGAATCTCCTGGAGAGGACACGGAATCTCCTGGAATCTCCTGGTGAGGACACGGAATCTCCTGGAGAGGACATGGAATCTCCTGGAATCTCCTGGAGAGGACACGGAATTTCCTGGAGAGGACATTGAATATCCTGGAGAGGACACGGAATCTCCTGGAGAGGACACGGAATCTCCTGGAGAGGACATGGAATCTCCTGGAATCTCCTGGAGAGGACATGGAATCTCCTGGAATCTCCTGGAGAGGACAGAGAATCTCGTGGAGAGGACATGGAATCTCCTGGAGAGGACACGGAATCTCCTGGAATCTCCTGGAGAGGACACGGAATCTCCTGGAGAGGACATAGAATCTCCCGGAGAGGACATTGAATCTCCTGGAGAGGACACGGAATCTCCAGGAGAGGACACGGAATGTTCTAGAGAGGACACGGAATCTCCTGGAGAGGACATGGATTCTCCTGGAGAGGACACTGAATCTCCTGGAATCTCCTGGAGAGGACACGGAATCTCCTGGAGAGGACATGGAATCTCCTGGAGAGGACATGGAATCTCCTGGAGAGGACACGGAATCTCCTGGAATCTCCTGGAGAGGACATGGAATCTCCTGGAGAGGACATGGAATCTCCTGGAGAGGACACGGAATCTCCTGGAATCTCCTGGAGAGGACATGGAATCTCCTGGAATCTCCTGGAGAGGACACGGAATCTCTTGGAGAGGACATGGAATCTCCTGGAGAGGACATTGAATCTCCTGGAGAGGACACGGAATCTCCTGGAGAGGACACTGAATCTCCTGGAATCTCCTGGAGAGGACACAGAATCTCCTGGAGAGGACATGGAATCTCCTGGAATCTCCTGGAGAGGACACGGAATCTATTGGAGAAGACAGGGAATCTCCTGGAGAGGACATTGAATCTCCTGGAGAGGACACGGAATCTCCTGGAGAGGACACGGAATCTCCTGGAATCTCCTGGAGAGGACACGGAATCTCCTGGAGAGGACATGGAATCTCCTGGAGAGGACATGGAATCTCCTAGTATCTCCTGGAGAGGACATGGAATCTCCTGGAATCTCCTAGAGAGGACATGGAATCTCCTGGAGAGGACATGGAATCTCCTGGAGAGGACATGGAATCTCCTCGAATCTCCTGGAGAGGACACAGAATCTCCTGGAGAGGACATGGAATCTCCTGGAATCTCCTGGAGAGGACAGGTAATCTCCTGGAGAGGACACGGAATGTCCTGGAGAGGACATGGAATCTCCTGGAATCTCCTGAAGAGGACACGGAATCTCCTGGGGAGGACACGGAATCTCCTGGAGAGGACATGGAATCTCCTGGAGAGGACATTGAATCTCCTGGAGAGGACAGGTAATCTCCTGGAGAGGACACGGAATGTCCTGGAGAGGACATGGAATCTCCTGGAATCTCCTGAAGAGGACACGGAATCTCCTGGGGAGGACACGGAATCTCCTGGAGAGGACATGGAATCTCCTGGAGAGGACATTGAATCTCCTGGAGAGGACACGGAATCTCCTGGAGAGGACACGGAATCTCCTGGAATCTCCTGGAGAGGACACGGAATCTCCTGGAGAGGACATGGAATCTCCTGGAGAGGACATGGAATCTCCTAGTATCTCCTGGAGAGGACATGGAATCTCCTGGAATCTCCTAGAGAGGACATGGAATCTCCTGGACAGGGACATGGAATCTCCTGGAGAGGACATGGAATCTCCTCGAATCTCCTGGAGAGGACACGGAATCTCCTGGAGAGGACATGGAATCTCCTGGAATCTCCTGGAGAGGACACGGAATCACCTGGATAGGACATGGAATCTCCTGGAATCTCCTGGAGAGGACAGGTAATCTCCTGGAGAGGACACGGAATGTCCTGGAGAGGACATGGAATCTCCTGGAATCTCCTGGAGAGGACACGGAATCTCTTGGGGAGGACACGGAATCTCCTGGAGAGGACATGGAATCTCCTGGAATTTCCTGGAGAGGACACGGAATCTCCTGGAGAGGACATGGAATCTCCTGGAATCTCCTGGAGAGGACACGGTATCTCCTGGAATCTCCTGGAGAGGACACAGAATCTCCTGGAGAGGACATGGAATCTCCTGGAATCTCCTGGAGAGGACACGGAATCTCTTGGAGAGGACATGGAATCTCCTGGAGAGGACAGGGAATCTCCTGGAATCTCCTGGAGAGGACACGGAATCTCCTGGAGAGGACACGGAATCTCCTGGAATCTCCTGGAGAGGACACGGAATCTCCTGGAGAGGACATGGAATCTCCTGGAGAGGACATGGAATGTCCTAGAGAGGACACGGAATCTCCTGGAGAGGACATGGAATCTCCTGGAATTTCCTGGAGAGGACACGGAATCTCCTGGAGAGGACATGGAATCTCTTGGAATCTCCTGGAGAGAACACGGAATCTCCTGGAGAGGACATGGAATCTCCTGGAGAGGACACGGAATCTCCTGGAGAGGACATGGAATCTCCTGGAGAGGACATTGAATCTCCTGGAGAGGACACAGAATCTCCTGGAATCTCTTGGAGAGGACACGGAATCTCCTGGAGAGGACATGGAATCTCCTGGAGAGGACACGGAATCTCCTGGAATCTCCTCGAGAGGACACGGAATCTCCTGGAGAGGACATTGAATCTCCTGGAGAGGACACAGAATCTCCTGGAATCTCCTGGAGAGGACACGGAATCTCCTGGAGAGGACATGGAATCTCCTGGAGAGGACACGGAATCTCCTGGAATCTCCTGGAGAGGACACGGAATGTCCTGGAGAGGACATGGAATCTCCTGGAATCGCCTGGAGAGGACACGGAATCTCTTGGGGAGGACACGGAATCTCCTGGAGAGGACATGGAATCTCCAGGAGAGGACACGGAATGTCCTAGAGAGGACACGGAATCTTCTGGAGAGGACATGGAATCTCCTGGAATTTCCTGGAGAGGACACGGAATCTCCTGGAGAGGACATGGAATCTCCTGGAATCTCCTGGAGAGGACACGGTATCTCCTGGAATCTCCTGGAGAGGACACAGAATCTCCTGGAGAGGACATGGAATCTCCTGGAATCTCCTGGAGAGGACACGGAATCTCTTGGAGAGGACATGGAATCTCCTGGAGAGGACATGGAATCTCCTGGAATTTCCTGGAGAGGACACGGAATCTCCTGGAGAGGACATGGAATCTCCTGGAATCTCCTGGAGAGGACACGGTATCTCCTGGAATCTCCTGGAGAGGACACAGAATCTCCTGGAGAGGACATGGAATCTCCTGGAATCTCCTGGAGAGGACACGGAATCTCTTGGAGAGGACATGGAATCTCCTGGAGAGGACACGGAATCTCCTGGAATCTCCTGGAGAGGACATGGAATCTCCTGGAGAGGACATGGAATCTCCAGGAGAGGACAAGGAATGTCCTAGAGAGGACACGGAATCTCCTGGAGAGGACATGGAATCTCCTTGAATTTCCTGGAGAGAACACGGAATCTCCTGGAGAGGACATGGAATCTCCTGGAGAGGACACGGAATCTCCTGGAGAGGACATGGAATCTCCTGGAATCTCCTGGAGAGGACACGGAATCTCCTGGAGAGGACATGGAATCTCCTGGAGAGGACACAGAATCTCCTGGAATCTCCTGGAGAGGACACGGAATCTCCTGGAGAGGACATTGAATCTCCTGGAGGGGACACAGAATCTCCTGGAATCTCCTGGATAGGACACGGAATCTCCTGGAGAGGACATGGAATCACCTGGAGAGGACACGGAATCTCCTGGAATCTCCTGGAGAGGACACGGAATCTCCTGGAGAGGACATTGAATCTCCTTGAATCTCCTGGAGAGGACACTGAATCTCCTGGAGAGGACACGGAATCTCCTGGAGAGGACATGGAATCTCCTGGAGAAGACACGGAATCTCCTGGAGAGGACACGGAATCTCCTGGAATCTCCTGGAGAGGACACGGAATCTCCTGGAGAGGACATGGAATCTCCTGGAGAGGACATTGAATCTCCTGGAGAGGACACGGAATCTCCTGGAGAGGACATGGAATCTCCTGGAGAGGACACGGAATCTCCTGGAATGTCCTAGAGAGGACACGGAATCTCCTGGAGAGGACATGGAATCTCCTGGAATTTCCTGGAGAGGACACGGAATCTCCTGGAGAGGACATGGAATCTCCTGGAATCTCCTGGAGAGGACACGGTATCTCCTGGAATCTCCTGGAGAGGACACAGAATCTCCTGGAGAGGACATGGAATCTCCTGGAATCTCCTGGAGAGGACACGGAATCTCTTGGAGAGGACATGGAATCTCCTGGAGAGGACACGGAATCTCCTGGAATCTCCTGGAGAGGACATGGAATCTCCTGGAGAGGACATGGAATCTCCTGGAGAGGACAAGGAATGTCCTAGAGAGGACACGGAATCTCCTGGAGAGGACATGGAATCTCCTTGAATTTCCTGGAGAGGACACGGAATCTCCTGGAGAGGACATGGAATCTCCTGGGATCTCCTGGAGAGAACACGGAATCTCCTGGAGAGGACATGGAATCTCCTGGAGAGGACACGGAATCTCCTGGAGAGGACATGGAATCTCCTGGAATCTCCTGGAGAGGACACGGAATCTCCTGGAGAGGACATGGAATCTCCTGGAGAGGACACAGAATCTCCTGGAATCTCCTGGAGAGGACACGGAATCTCCTGGAGAGGACATTGAATCTCCTAGAGAGGACACAGAATCTCCTGGAATCTCCTGGAGAGGACACGGAATCTCCTGGAGAGGACATGGAATCTCCTGGAGAGGACACGGAATCTCCTGGAATCTCCTGGAGAGGACACGGAATCTCCTGGAGAGGACATTGAATCTCCTTGAATCTCCTGGAGAGGACACGGAATCTCCTGGAGAGGACACGGAATCTCCTGGAGAGGACATGGAATCTCCTGGAGAAGACACGGAATCTCCTGGAGAGGACACGGAATCTCCTGGAATCTCCTGGAGAGGACACGGAATCTCCTGGAGAGGACATGGAATCTCCTGGAGAGGACATTGAATCTCCTGGAGAGGACACGGAATCTCCTGGAGAGGACATGGAATCTCCTGGAGAGAACACGGAATCTCCTGGAGAGGACATGGAATCTCCTGGAGAGGACACGGAATCTCCTGGAGAGGACATGGAATCTCCTGGAATCTCCTGGAGAGGACACGGAATCTCCTGGAGAGGACATGGAATCTCCTGGAGAGGACACAGAATCTCCTGGAATCTCCTGGAGAGGACACGGAATCTCCTGGAGAGGACATTGAATCTCCTGGAGAGGACACAGAATCTCCTGGAATCTCCTGGAGAGGACACGGAATCTCCTGGAGAGGACATGGAATCTCCTGGAGAGGACACGAAATCTCCTGGAATCTCCTGGAGAGGACACGGAATCTCCTGGAGAGGACATTGAATCTCCTTGAATCTCCTGGAGAGGACACGGAATCTCCTGGAGAGGACACGGAATCTCCTGGAGAGGACATGGAATCTCCTGGAGAAGACACGGAATCTCCTGGAGAGGACATGGAATCTCCTGGAATCTCCTGGAGAGGACACGGAATCTCCTGGAGAGGACATGGAATCTCCTGGAGAGGACATTGAATCTCCTGGAGAGGACACGGAATCTCCTGGAGAGGACATGGAATCTCCTGGAGAGGACACGGAATCTCCTGGAATCTCCTGGAGAGGACACGGAATCTCCTGGAGAGGACATGGAATCTCCTGGAGAGGACATTGAATCTCCTGGAGAGGACACGGAATCTCCTGGAATCTCCTGGAGAAGACACGGAATCTCCTGGAGAGGACATGGAATCTCCTGGAGAGGACACGGAATCTCCTGGAATCTCCTGGAGAGGACACGGAATCTCCTGGAGAGGACATTGAATCTCCTGGAATCTCCTGGAGAGGACACGGAATCTCCTGGAGAGGACATGGAATATCCTGGAGAGGACATTGAATCTCCTGGAGAGGACACGGAATCTCCTGGAGAGGACACGGAATCTCCTGGAATCTCCTGGAGAGGACACGGAATCTCCTGGAGAGGACATGGAATCTCCTGGAATCTCCTGGAGAGGACATGGAATCTCCTGGAATCTCCTGGAGAGGACACAGAATCTCCTGGAGAGGACATGGAATCTCCTGGAATCTCCTGGAGAGGACACGGAATCTCTTGGAGAGGACATGGAATCTCCTGGAGAGGACATTGAATCTCCTGGAGAGGACACGGAATCTCCTGGAGAGGACACGGAATCTCCTGGAATCTCCTGGAGAAGACACGGAATCTCCTGGAGAGGACATGGAATCTCCTGGAATCTCCTGGAGAGCACACAGAATCTCCTGGAGAGGACATGGAATGTCCTGGAATCTCCTGGAGAGGACATGGAATCTCCTGGAGAGGACATGGAATCTCCTAGTATCTCCTGGAGAGGACACGGAATCTCCTGGAGAGGACACGGAATCTCCTGGAGAGGACATGGAATATCCTGGAGAGGACATTGAATCTCCTGGAGAGGACACGGAATCTCCTGGAATCTCCTGGAGAGGACACGGAATCTCCTGGAGAGGACATGGAATCTCCTGGAATCTCCTGGAGAGGACATGGAATCTCCTGGAATCTCCTGGAGAGGACACAGAATCTCCTGGAGAGGACATGGAATCTCCTGGAATCTCCTGGAGAGGACACGGAATCTCTTGGAGAGGACATGGAATCTCCTGGAGAGGACATTGAATCTCATGGAGAGGACACGGAATCTCCTGGAGAGGACACGGAATCTCCTGGAATCTCCTGGAGAAGACACGGAATCTCCTGGAGAGGACATGGAATCTCCTGGAATCTCCTGGAGAGCACACAGAATCTCCTGGAGAGGACATGGAATGTCCTGGAATCTCCTGGAGAGGACATTGAATCTCCTGGAGAGGACATGGAATCTCCTAGAATCTCCTGGAGAGGACACGGAATCTCCTGGAGAGGACATGGAATCTCCTGGAGAAGACATGGAATCTCCTAGTATCTCCTGGAGAGGACACGGAATCTCCTGGAGAGGACATGGAATCTCCTGGAGAGGACATTGAATCTCCTGGAGAGGACACGGAATCTCCTGGAATCTCCTGGAGAGGACACGGAATCTCCTGGAGAGGACATGGAATCTCATGGAATGTCCTGGAGAGGACATGGAATGTCCTGGAATCTCCTGGAGAGGACATGGAATCTCCTGGAGAGGACATGGAATCTCCTAGTATCTCCTGGAGAGGACACGGAATCTCCTGGAGAGGACACGGAATCTCCTGGAGAATACATGGAATATCCTGGAGAGGACATTGAATCTCCTGGAGAGGACACGGAATCTCCTGGAGAGGACACGGAATCTCCTGGAGAGGACACGGAATCTCCTGGAATCTCCTGGAGAGGACACGGAATCTCCTGGAGAGGACATGGAATCTCCTGGAATCTCCTGGAGAGGACATGGAATCTCCTGGAATCTCCTGGAGAGGACACAGAATCTCCTGGAGAGGACATGGAATCTCCTGGAATCTCCTGGAGAGGACACGGAATCTCTTGGAGAGGACATGGAATCTCCTGGAGAGGACATTGAATCTCATGGAGAGGACACGGAATCTCCTGGAGAGGACACGGAATCTCCTGGAATCTCCTGGAGAAGACACGGAATCTCCTGGAGAGGACATGGAATCTCCTGGAATCTCCTGGAGAGCACACAGAATCTCCTGGAGAGGACATGGAATCTCCTGGAATCTCCTGGAGAGGACATTGAATCTCCTGGAGAGGACATGGAATCTCCTAGAATCTCCTGGAGAGGACACGGAATCTCCTGGAGAGGACATGGAATCTCCTGGAGAAGACATGGAATCTCCTAGTATCTCCTGGAGAGGACACGGAATCTCCTGGAGAGGACATGGAATCTCCTGGAGAGGACATTGAATCTCCTGGAGAGGACACGGAATCTCCTGGAATCTCCTGGAGAGGACACGGAATCTCCTGGAGAGGACATGGAATCTCCTGGAATGTCCTGGAGAGGACATGGTATCTCCTGGAATCTCCTGGAGAGGACACGGAATCTCTTGGAGAGGACATGGAATCTCCTGGAGAGGACATTGAATCTCCTGGAGAGGACACGGAATCTCCTGGAGAGGACACGGAATCTCTTGGAATCTCCTGGAGAGGACACGGAATCTCCTGGAGAGGACATGGAATCTCCTGGAGAGGACATGGAATCTCCTAGTATCTCCTGGAGAGGACATGGAATCTCCTGGAATCACCTAGAGAGGACATGGAATCTCCTGGAGAGGACATGGAATCTCCTGGAGAGGACATGGAATCTCCTCGAATCTCCTGGAAAGGACACGGAATCTCCTGGAGAGGACATGGAATCTACTGGAATCTCCTGGAGAGGACACGGAATCACCTCGAGAGGACATGGAATCTCCTGGAATCTCCTGGAGAGGACAGGTAATCTCCTGGAGAGGACACGGAATGTCCTGGAGAGGACATGGAATCTCCTGGAATCTCCTGGAGAGGACACGGAATCTCCTGGGGAGGACACGGAATCTCCTGGAGAGGACATGGAATCTCCAGGAGAGGACACGGAATGTCCTAGAGAGGACACGGAATCTCCTGGAGAGGACATGGAATCTCCTGGAATTTCCTGGAGAGGACACGGAATCTCCTGGAGAGGACATGGAATCTCCTGGAATCTCCTGGAGAGGACACGGAATCTCCTGGAGAGGACATGGAATCTCCTGGAGAGGACACGGAATCTCCTGGAATCTCCTGGAGAGGACACGGAATCTCCTGGAGAGGACATGGAATCTCCTGGAGAGGACATTGAATCTCCTGGAGAGGACACGGAATCTCCTGGAATCTCCTGGAGAGGACACGGAATCTCCTGGAGCGGACATGGAATCTCCTGGAGAGGACACAGAATCTCCTGGAATCTCCTGGAGAGGACACGGAATCTCCTGGAGAGGACATTGAATCTCCTGGAGAGGACACGGAATCTCCTGGAATCTCCTGGAGAGGACATGGAATCTACTGGAGAGGACATTGAATCTCCTGGAGAGGACACGGAATCTCCTGGAATCTCCTGGAGAGGACACGGAATCTCCTGGAGAGGACATGGAATCTCCTGGAATCTCCTGGAGAGGACATGGTATCTCCTGGAATCTCCTGGAGAGGACACAGAATCTCCTGGAGAGGACATGGAATCTCCTGGAATCTCCTGGAGAGGACACGGAATCTCTTGGAGAGGACATTGAATCTCCTGGAGAGGACACAGAATCTCCTGGAGAGGACACGGAATCTCCTGGAATCTCCTGGAGAGGACATGGAATCTCCTGGAGAGGACATGGAATCTCCTAGTATCTCCTGGAGAGGACATGGAAGCTCCTGGAATCTCCTAGAGAGGACATGGAATCTCCTGGAGAGGACATGGAATCTCCTGGAGAGGACATGGAATCTCCTCGAATCTCCTGGAGAGGACACGGAATCTCCTGGAGAGGACATGGAATCTCCTGGAATCTCCTGGAGAGGACACGGAATCACCTGGAGAGGACATGGAATCTCCTGGAATCTCCTGGAGAGGACAGGAAATCTCCTGGAGAGGACATGGAATCTCCTGGAATCTCCTGGAGAGGACACGGAATCTCCTGGGGAGGACACGGAATCTCCTGGAGAGGACATGGAATCTCCAGGAGAGGACACGGAATGTCCTAGAGAGGACACGGAATCTCCTGGAGAGGACATGGAATCTCCTGGAATTTCCTGGAGAGGACACGGAATCTCCTGGAGAGGACATAGAATCTCCTGGAATCTCCTGGAGAGGACACGGTATCTCCTGGAGAGGACATGGAATCTCTTGGAATTTCCTGGAGAGGACACGGAATCTCCTGGAGAGGACATGGAATCTCCTGGAATCTCCTGGAGAGGACACGGAATCTCCTGGAGAGGACATGGAATCTCCTGGAGAGGACACGGAATCTCCTGGAATCTCCTGGAGAGGACACGGAATCTCCTGGAGAGGACATGGAATCTCCTGGAGAGGACATGGAATCTCCTGGAGAGGACACGGAATCTCCTGGAATCTCCTGGAGAGGACACGGAATCTCCTGGAGAGGACATTGAATCTCCTGGAATCTCCTGGAGAGGACACGGAATCTCCTGGAGAGGACACGGAATCTCCTGGAGAGGACACGGAATCTCCTGGAATCTCCTGGAGAGGACACGGAATCTCCTGGAGAGGACATGGAATCTCCTGGAATCTCCTGGAGAGGACATGGAATCTCCTGGAATCTCCTGGAGAGGACACAGAATCTCCTGGAGAGGACATGGAATCTCCTGGAATCTCCTGGAGAGGACACGGAATCTCTTGGAGAGGACATGGAATCTCCTGGAGAGGACATTGAATCTCCTGGAGAGGACACGGAATCTCCTGGAGAGGACACGGAATCTCCTGGAATCTCCTGGAGAGGACACAGAATCTCCTGGAGAGGACATGGAATCTCCTGGAGAGGACATGGAATCTCCTGGAATCTCCTGGAGAGGACATGGAATCTCCTGGAATCTCCTGGAGAGGACATGGAATCTCCTGGAGAGGACATGGAATCTCCTGGAGAGGACACGGAATCTCCTGGAGAGGACATGGAATCTCCTGGAATCTCCTGGAGAGGACATGGAATCTCCTGGAATCTCCTGGAGAGGACACAGAATCTCCTGGAGATGACATGGAATCTCCTGGAATCTCCTGGAGAGGAAATGGAATCTCCTGGAGAAGACATGGAATCTCCTGGAGAAGACACGGAATCACCTGGAGAGGACATGGAATCTAATGGAATCTCCTGGAGAGGACAGGTTATCTCCAGGAGAGGACACGGAATCTCCTGGAATCTCCTGGAGAGGACATGGAATCTCCTGGGGAGGACACGGAATCTCCTGGAGAGGACATGGAATCTCCAGGAGAGGACACGGAATCTCCTGGAGAGGACATGGAATCTCCAGGAGAGGACACGGAATCTCCTGGAGAGGACATTGAATCTCCTGGAGAGGACACGGAATCTTCTGGAGAGGACATGGAATCTCCTGGAGAGGACACGGAATCTCCTGGAGCCTCCTGGAGAGGACACGGAATCTCCTGCAGAGGACATGGAATCTCCTGGAATCTCCTTGAGACGACAAAAAATGTCCTGGAGAGGACATGGGATCTCCAGGAATGTCCTGGAGAGGACACGGAATCTCCTGGAGAAGACATGGAATCTCTTGGAGAGGACATGAAATCTCCTGGAGAGGACACGGAATCTCCTGGAGAGGACATTGAATCTCCTGGAGAGGACACGGAATCTCCTGGAAAGGACATGGGATCTCCTGGAGAGGACATGGAATCTCCTGGAATCTTCTGGATAGGACATGGAATGTCCTAGAATCTCCTGGAGAAGACACGGAATCTGCTGGAGAGGACATAGAATCTCCTGGAGAGGACACGGAATCTTGTGGAGAGGACATGGAATCTCCTGGAGAGGACTGGTATCTCCTGGAGAGGACTTGGAATCTCCTGGAATCTTCTGGAGAGGACACGGAATCTCCTTGAGAGGACATGGAATCTTTTGGAATCCCCTGGAGAGGTCATGGAATTTCCTGGAGGGGACACGGAATCTCCTGGAGAGGACATGGAATCACCTGGAATCTCCTGTAGAGGACATGGAATCTCCTGGAATCTTCTGGAGAGGACATGGAATCTCCTGGAGAGGATATAGAATCTCCTGGAATCTCCTGGAGAGGACACGGAATCTCCTGGAGAGGACATGGAATCTCCAGGAATCTTCTGGAGAGGACATGGAATCTCCTGGAGAGGATATAGAATCTCCTGGAATCTCCTGGAGAGGACATGGAATCTCCTGGAATCTCCTGGAGAGGACATGGAATCTCCTGGAGAGGACATGGAATCTCCTGGAATCTCCTGGAGAGCACATGGAATCTCCTGGAGAGGATATAGAATCTCCTGGAATCTCCTGGAGAGAACACGGAATCTCTTCGAGAGGACATGGAATCTCCTGGAGAGGACACAGAATCTACTGCAGAGGACATGGAATTTCCTGGAATCTCCCAGAGAGGACACGGAATCTCCTGGAGAGGACATGGAATCTCTTGGAATCTCCTGGAGAGGACACGGAATATTCTGGAGAGGACATGGAATCTCCTGGAGAGGACATTGAATCTCCATGAATCTCCTGGAGAGGACACAGAATCTCCTGGAGAGGACATGGAATCTCCTGGATTCTCCTGGAGAGGACATGGAATCTCCTAGAGAAGATATTGAATTTCCTGGAATCTCCTGGAGAGGACAAAGAATCTCCTGGAGAAGATATTGAATTTCCTGGAATCTCCTGGGGAGGACACAGAATCTCCTGGAGAGGACATGGAATCTCCTGGATTCTCCTGGAGAGGACATGGAATCTCCTAGAGAAGATATTGAATTTCCTGGAATCTCCTGGAGAGGACAAAGAATCTCCTGGAGAAGATATTGAATTTCCTGGAATCTCCTGGGGAGGACACGGAATTTCGTGGAGAGGACATGGAATCTCCTGGAGAAGACATGGAATCTCCTGGAATCACCTGGAGAGCACACAGAATCTCCTGGAATCTCCTGAAAAGGACACGGAATCTCCTGGAGAGGACATGGAGTCTCCTGGAATCTCCTGGAGAGGACATGGAATCTCCTGGAGAGGACACGGAATCTCCTGGAGAGGACATGGAATTTCCTGGAATCTCCTTGAGAGGACATGAAATCTCCTGGAGAGGACACGGAATCTCCTGGAGAGGACATGGAATCTCCTGGAGAGGACACGGAATCTCCAGGAGAGGACATGGAATCTCCTGGAGAGAACATTGAATCTCCTGGAGAGGACATGGATTCTCCTCGAATCTCCTGGAGATGACACGGAATCTCTTGGAATCTCCTGGAGAGGACATGGAATCTCTAGGAGAGGACACAGAATCTCCTGGAGAGGACCTGGAATCTCCTGGATAGGACACGGACTCTCCTGGAGAGGACATGGAATCTCCTGGAGAGGACACGGAATCTCCAGGAGAGGACATGGAATCTCCTGGAGAGGACATGGAATCTCCTGGAGAGGACATGGAATTTCCTGAAATATCCTG
The DNA here is from genome assembly GCF_933228915.1 of Telmatherina bonti. NCBI lineage: Eukaryota > Metazoa > Chordata > Actinopteri > Atheriniformes > Telmatherinidae > Telmatherina > Telmatherina bonti. Next base: position 839,589 of record NC_136615.1, read on the forward strand.
GAGAGGACATGGAGTCTCCTGGAGAGGACATGGAATCTCCTGGAGAGGACATGGAATTTCCTGAAATATCCTGGAGAGGACCTGGAATCTCCTGGATAGGACATGGAATCTCCTGGAGAGGACATGGAATTTCCTGAAATATCCTGGAGAGGACCTGGAATCTCCTGGATAGGACACGGAATCTCCTGGAGAGGACATGGAATCTCCTGGAGAGGACACGGAATCTCCTGGAGAGGACATAGAATCTCCTGGAGAGGACATGGAATTTCCTGAAATATCTTGGAGAGGACATGGAGTCTCCTGGAGAGGACATGGAATCTCCTGGAGAGGACACTGAATCTGCTGGAGAGGACATGGAATCTCCTGGAGAAGATATCTAATTTCCTGGAATCTCCTGGAGAGGACACGGAATCTCCTGGAGAGGACATTGAATCTCCTGGAGAGGACACGGAATCTCCTGGAAAGGACATGGGATCTCCTGGAGAGGACATGGAATCTCCTGGAATCTTCTGGATAGGACATGGAATGTCCTAGAATCTCCTGGAGAGGACACGGAATCTGCTGGAGAGGACATAGAATCTCCTGGAGAGGACACGGAATCTTGTGGAGAGGACATGGAATCTCCTGGAGAGGACATGGAATCTCCTGGAATCTCCTGGAGAGGACACGGAATGTCCTGGAGAGGACACGGAATCTCCTGGAGAGGACATGGAATCTCCTGGGGAGGACACGGAATCTCCTGGAGAGGACATGGTATCTCCTGGAGAGGACTTGGAATCTCCTGGAGAGGACATGGAATTTCCTGAAATATCCTGGAGAGGACATGGAGTCTCCTGGAGAGGACATGGAATCTCCTGGAGAGGACACTGAATCTCCTGGAGAGGACTAGGAATCTCCTGGAATCTCCTAGAGTGGACATGGAATCTCCTGGAGAGGACACGGAATCTCCAGGAGAGGACATGGAATCTCCTGGAGAGAACATTGAATCTCCTGGAGAGGACATGGATTCTCCTCGAATCTCCTGGAGATGACACGGAATCTCTTGGAATCTCATGGAGAGGACATGGAATCTCTAGGAGAGGACACAGAATCTCCTGGAGAGGACCTGGAATCTCCTGGAGAGGACACTGAATCTCCTGGAGAGGACATGGAATCTCCTGGAATCTCCTGGAGAGGACATGGAATCTCCTGGAGAAGATATCTAATTTCCTGGAATCTCCTGGAGAGGACACGGAATCTCCTGGAGAGGACATTGAATCTCCTGGAGAGGACACGGAATCTCCTGGAAAGGACATGGGATCTCCTGGAGAGGACATGGAATCTCCTGGAAATTTCTGGATAGGACATAGACTCTCCTGGAATCTTTTGGAGAGGACATGGAATCTCCTGGAATCCCCTGGAGAGGACATGGAATCTCCTGGAATCACCTGGAGAGCACACAGAATCTCCTGGAATCTCCTGGAGAGGACATGGAATCTCCTGGAATCTCCTGGAGAGGACACGGAATCTCCTGGAGAGGACACGGAATCTCCTGGAGAGGACATGGAATCTCCGGGAGAGGACACGGAATCTCCTGGAGAGGACATGGAATTTCCTGGAATCTCCTTGAGAGGACATGGAATCTCCTGGAGAGGACACTGAATCTCCTGGAGAGGACATGGAATCTCCTGGAATCTCCTGGAGAGGACATGGAATCTCCTGGAGAAGATATCTAATTTCCTGGAATCTCCTGGAGAGGACACGGAATCTCCTGGAGAGGACAAGGAATCTCCTGGAATCTTCTGGATAGGACATAGACTCTCCTGGAATCTTTTGGAGAGGACATGGAATCTCCTGGAATCCCCTGGAGAGGACATGGAATCTCCTGGAATCACCTGGAGAGCACACAGAATCTCCTGGAATCTCCTGGAGAGGACATGGGATCTCCTGGAATCTCCTGGAGAGGACACGGAATCTCCTGGAGAGGACACGGAATCTCCTGGAGAGGACATGGAATCTCCGGGAGAGGACACGGAATCTCCTGGAGAGGACATGGAATTTCCTGGAATCTCCTTGAGAGGACATGGAATCTCCTGGAGAAGATATCTAATTTCCTGGAATCTCCTGGAGAGGACACGGAATCTCCTGGAGAGGACATTGAATCTCCTGGAGAGGACACGGAATCTCCTGGAAAGGACATGGGATCTTCCGGAGAGGACATGGAATCTCCTGGAATCTCCTGGAGAGGACAGGTTATCTCCTGGAGAGGACATGGAATCTCCTGGAATCTCCTGGAGAGGACATGGAATCTCCTGGGGAGGACACGGAATCTCCTGGAGAGGACATGGAATCTCCAGGAGAGGACACGGAATCTCCTGGAGAGGACATTGAATCTCCTGGAGAGGACACGGAATCTCCAGGAGAGGACATGGAATCTCCAGGAGAGGACACGGAATCTCCTGGAGAGGACATGGAATCTCCAGGAAAGGACATGGGATCTCCTGGAGAGGACATGGAATCTCCTGGAATCTTCTGGATAGGACATGGGATGTCCTAGAATCTCCTGGAGAGGACACGGAATCTGCTGGAGAGGACATAGAATCTCCTGGAGAGGACACGGAATCTTGTGGAAAGGACATGGGATCTCCTGGAGAGGACATGGAATCTCCTGGAATCTCCTGGAGAGGACACGGAATGTCCTGGAGAGGACACGGAATCTCCTGGAGAGGACATGGAATCTCCTGGGGAGGAAACGGAATCTCCTGGAGAGGACATGGTATCTCCTGGAGAGGACTTGGAATCTCCTGGAATCTTCTGGAGAGGACACGGAATCTCCTTGAGAGGACATGGAATCTTTTGGAATCCCCTGGAGAGGTCATGGAATTTCCTGGAGGGGACACGGAATCTCCTGGAGAGGACATGGAATCTCCTGGAATCTCCTGTAGAGGACATGGAATCTCCTGGAATCTTCTGGAGAGGACATGGAATCTCCTGGAGAGGATATAGAATCTCCTGGAATCTCCTGGAGAGGACACGGAATCTCCTGGAGAGGACATGGAATCTCCTGGCATCTTCTGGAGAGGACATGGAATCTCCTGGAGAGGATATAGAATCTCCTGGAATCTCCTGGAGAGGACACGGAATCTCCTGGAGAGGACATGGAATCTCCTGGAATCTCCTGGAGAGGACATGGAATCTCCTGGAGAGGACATGGAATCTCCTGGAATCTCCTGGAGAGCACATGGAATCTCCTGGAGAGGACATGGAATCTCCTGGAGAGGACACAGAATCTCCTGGAGAGGACATGGAATTTCCTGGAATCTCCCAGAGAGGACACGGAATCTCCTGGAGAGGACATGGAATCTCTTGGAATCTCCTGGAGAGGACACGGAATATTCTGGAGAGGACATGGAATCTCCTGGAGAGGACATTGAATCTCCTGGAATCTCCTGGAGAGGACACAGAATCTCCTGGAGAGGACATGGAATGTCCTGGATTCTCCTGGAGAGGACATGGAATCTCCTGGAGAAGATATTGAATTTCCTGGAATCTCCTGGAGAGGACAAAGAATCTCCTGGAGAAGATATTGAATTTCCTGGAATCTCCTGGGGAGGACACGGAATTTCCTGGAGAGGACATGGAATCTCCTGGAGAAGACATGGAATCTCCTGGAGTCACCTGGAGAGCACACGGAATCTCCTGGAATCTCCTGAAAAGGACACGGAATCTCCTGGAGAGGACATGGAATCTCCTGGAGAGGACACGGAATCTCCTGGAGAGGACATGGAATTTCCTGGAATCTCCTTGAGAGGACATGAAATCTCCTGGAGAGGACACGGAATCTCCTGGAGAGGACATGGAATCTCCTGGAGAGGACACGGAATCTCCAGGAGAGGACATGGAATCTCCTGGAGAGAACATTGAATCTCCTGGAGAGGACATGGATTCTCCTCGAATCTCCTGGAGATGACACGGAATCTCTTGGAATCTCATGGAGAGGACATGGAATCTCCTGGAGAGGACACAGAATCTCCTGGAGAGGACCTGGAATCTCCTGGATAGGACACGGACTCTCCTGGAGAGGACATGGAATCTCCTGGAGAGGACACGGAATCTCCAGGAGAGGACATGGAATCTCCTGGAGAGGACACGGAATCTCCAGGAGAGGACATGGAATTTCCTGAAATATCCTGGAGAGGACATGGAGTCTCCTGGAGAGGACATGGAATCTCCTGGAGAGGACATGGAATTTCCTGAAATATCCTGGAGAGGACCTGGAATCTCCTGGAGAGGACACGGAATCTCCTGGAGAGGACATGGAATCTCCTGGAGAGGACACGGAATCTCCTGGAGAGGACATGGAATCTCCTGGAGAGGACATGGAATTTCCTGAAATATCCTGGAGAGGACATGGAGTCTCCTGGAGAGGACATGGAATCTCCTGGAGAGGACACTGAATCTCCTGGAGAGGACATGGAATCTCCTGGAGAGGACATGGAATCTCCTGGAATCTCCTGGAGAGGACATGGAATCTCCTGGAGAAGATATCTAATTTCCTGGAATCTCCTGGAGAGGACACGGAATCTCCTGGAGAGGACATTGAATCTCCTGGAGAGGACACGGAATCTCCTGGAAAGGACATGAGATCTCCTGGAGAGGACATGGAATCTCCTGGAATCTTCTGGATAGGACATGGAATGTCCTAGAATCTCCTGGAGAGGACACGGAATCTGCTGGAGAGGACATAGAATCTCCTGGAGAGGACACGGAAACTTGTGGAGAGGACATGGAATCTCCTGGAGAGGACATGGAATCTCCTGGAATCTCCTGGAGAGGACACGGAATGTCCTGGAGAGGACACGGAATCTCCTGGAGAGGACATGGTATCTCCTGGAGAGGACTTGGAATCTCCTGGAGAGGACATGGAATTTCCTGAAATATCCTGGAGAGGACATGGAGTCTCCTGGAGAGGACATGGAATCTCCTGGAGAGGACATGGAATCTCCTGGAATCTCCTAGAGTGGACATGGAATCTCCTGGAGAGGACATGGAATCTCCAGGAGAGGACATGGAATCTCCTGGAAGGAAAATTGAATCTCCTGGAGAGGACATGGATTCTCCTCGAATCTCCTGGAGATGACACGGAATCTCTTGGAATCTCATGGAGAGGACATGGAATCTCAAGGAGAGGACACAGAATCTCCTGGAGAGGACCTGGAATCTCCTGGATAGGACACGGAATCTCCTTGAGAGGACATGGAATCTCCTGGAGAGGACACGGAATCTCCAGGAGAGGACATGGAATCTCCTGGAGAGGACATGGAATCTCCTGGAGAGGACATGGAATTTCCTGAAATATCCTGGAGAGGACATGGAGTCTCCTGGAGAGGACATGGAATCTCCTGGAGAGGACACTGAATCTCCTGGAGAGGACATGGAATCTCCTGGAATCTCCTGGAGAGGACATGGAATCTCCTGGAGAAGATATCTAATTTCCTGGAATCTCCTGGAGAGGACACGGAATCTCCTGGAGAGGACATTGAATCTCCTGGAGAGGACACGGAATCTCCTGGAAAGGACATGGGATCTCCTGGAGAGGACATGGAATCTCCTGGAAACTTCTGGATAGGACATAGACTCTCCTGGAATCTTTTGGAGAGGACATGGAATCTCCTGGAATCCCCTGGAGAGGACATGGAATCTCCTGGAATCACCTGGAGAGCACACAGAATCTCCTGGAATCTCCTGGAGAGGACATGGAATCTCCTGGAATCTCCTGGAGAGGACACGGAATCTCCTGGAGAGGACACGGAATCTCCTGGAGAGGACATGGAATCTCCGGGAGAGGACACGGAATCTCCTGGAGAGGACATGGAATTTCCTGGAATCTCCTTGAGAGGACATGGAATCTCCTGGAGAGGACACTGAATCTCCTGGAGAGGACATGGAATCTCCTGGAGAGGACACTGAGTCTCCTGGAGAGGACATGGAATCTCCTGGAGAAGATATCTAATTTCCTGGAATCTCCTGGAGAGGACACGGAATCTCCTGGAGAGGACATTGAATCTCCTGGAGAGGACACGGAATCTCCTGGAAAGGACATGGGATCTCCTGGAGAGGACATGGAATCTCCTGGAATCTTCTGGATAGGACATGGAATCTGCTGGAGAGGACATAGAATCTCCTGGAGAGGACACGGAATCTTGTGGAGAGGACATGGAATTTCCTGAAATATCCTGGAGAGGACATGGAGTCTCCTGGAGAGGACATGGAATCTCCTGGAGAGGACATGGAATTTCCTGAAATATCCTGGAGAAGACCTGGAATCTCCTGGATAGGACACGGAATCTCCTGGAGAGGACATGGAATCTCCTGGAGAGGACACGGAATCTCCTGGAGAGGACATGGAATCTCCTGGAGAGGACATGGAATTTCCTGAAATATCCTGGAGAGGACATGGAGTCTCCTGGAGAGGACATGGAATCTCCTGGAGAGGACACTGAATCTCCTGGAGAGGACACTGAATCTCCTGGAGAGGACATGGAATCTCCTGGAATCTCCTGGAGAGGACATGGAATCTCCTGGAGAAGATATCTAATTTCCTGGAATCTCCTGGAGAGGACACGGAATCTCCTGGAGAGGACATTGAATCTCCTGGAGAGGACACGGAATCTCCTGGAAAGGACATGGGATCTCCTGGAGAGGACATGTAATCTCCTGGAATCTTCTGGATATGACATGGAATGTCCTAGAATCTCCTGGAGAGGACACGGAATCTGCTGGAGAGGACATAGAATCTCCTGGAGAGGACACGGAATCTTGTGGAGAGGACATGGAATCTCCTGGAGAGGACATGGAATCTCCTGGAATCTCCTGGAGAGGACACGGAATGTCCTGGAGAGGACATGGAATCTCCTGGGGAGGACACGGAATCTCCTGGGGAGGACACGGAATCTCCTGGAGAGGACATGGTATCTCCTGGAGAGGACTTGGAATCTCCTGGAGAGGACATGGAATTTCCTGAAATATCCTGGAGAGGACATGGAGTCTCCTGGAGAGGACATGGAATCTCCTGGAGAGGACACTGAATCTCCTTGAGAGGACATGGAATCTCCTGGAATCTCCTAGAGTGGACATGGAATCTCCTGGAGAGGACACGGAATCTCCAGGAGAGGACATGGAATATCCTGGAGAGAACATTGAATCTCCTGGAGAGGACATGGATTCTCCTCGAATCTCCTGGAGATGACACGGAATCTCTTGGAATCTCATGGAGAGGACAAGGAATCTCTAGGAGAGGACACAGAATCTCCTGGAGAGGACCTGGAATCTCCTGGATAGGACACGGAATCTCCTGGAGAGGACATGGAATCTCCTGGAGAGGACACGGAATATCCAGGAGAGGAAATGGAATCTCCTGGAGAGGACATGGAATCTCCTGGAGAGGACATGGAATTTCCTGAAATATCCTGGAGAGGACATGGAGTCTCCTGGAGAGGACACTGAATCTCCTGGAGAGGACATGGAATCTCCTGGAGAGGACATGGAATCTCCTGGAGAAGATATCTAATTTCCTGGAATCTCCTGGAGAGGACACGGAATGTCCTGGAGAGGACACGGAATCTCCTGGAGAGGACATGGTATCTCCTGGAGAGGACTTGGAATCTCCTGGAGAGGACATGGAATTTCCTGAAATATCCTGGAGAGGACATGGAGTCTCCTGGAGAGGACATGGAATCTCCTGGAGAGGACACTGAATCTCCTGGAGAGGACATGGAATCTCCTGGAATCTCCTAGAGTGGACATGGAATCTCCTGGAGAGGACATGGAATCTCCAGGAGAGGACATGGAATCTCCTGGAAGGAAAATTGAATCTCCTGGAGAGGACATGGATTCTCCTCGAATCTCCTGGAGATGACACGGAATCTCTTGGAATCTCATGGAGAGGACATGGAATCTCAAGGAGAGGACACAGAATCTCCTGGAGAGGACCTGGAATCTCCTGGATAGGACACGGAATCTCCTTGAGAGGACATGGAATCTCCTGGAGAGGACACGGAATCTCCAGGAGAGGACATGGAATCTCCTGGAGAGGACATGGAATCTCCTGGAGAGGACATGGAATTTCCTGAAATATCCTGGAGAGGACATGGAGTCTCCTGGAGAGGACATGGAATCTCCTGGAGAGGACACTGAATCTCCTGGAGAGGACATGGAATCTCCTGGAATCTCCTGGAGAGGACATGGAATCTCCTGGAGAAGATATCTAATTTCCTGGAATCTCCTGGAGAGGACACGGAATCTCCTGGAGAGGACATTGAATCTCCTGGAGAGGACACGGAATCTCCTGGAAAGGACATGGGATCTCCTGGAGAGGACATGGAATCTCCTGGAATCTTCTGGATAGGACATAGACTCTCCTGGAATCTTTTGGAGAGGACATGGAATCTCCTGGAATCCCCTGGAGAGGACATGGAATCTCCTGGAATCACCTGGAGAGCACACAGAATCTCCTGGAATCTCCTGGAGAGGACATGGAATCTCCTGGAATCTCCTGGAGAGGACACGGAATCTCCTGGAGAGGACACGGAATCTCCTGGAGAGGACATGGAATCTCCGGGAGAGGACACGGAATCTCCTGGAGAGGACATGGAATTTCCTGGAATCTCCTTGAGAGGACATGGAATCTCCTGGAGAGGACACTGAATCTCCTGGAGAGGACATGGAATCTCCTGGAGAGGACACTGAGTCTCCTGGAGAGGACATGGAATCTCCTGGAGAAGATATCTAATTTCCTGGAATCTCCTGGAGAGGACACGGAATCTCCTGGAGAGGACATTGAATCTCCTGGAGAGGACACGGAATCTCCTGGAAAGGACATGGGATCTCCTGGAGAGGACATGGAATCTCCTGGAATCTTCTGGATAGGACATGGAATCTGCTGGAGAGGACATAGAATCTCCTGGAGAGGACACGGAATCTTGTGGAGAGGACATGGAATTTCCTGAAATATCCTGGAGAGGACATGGAGTCTCCTGGAGAGGACATGGAATCTCCTGGAGAGGACATGGAATTTCCTGAAATATCCTGGAGAGGACCTGGAATCTCCTGGATAGGACACGAATCTCCTGGATAGGACACGGAATCTCCTGGAGAGGACATGGAATCTCCTGGAGAGGACACGGAATCTCCTGGAGAGGACATGGAATCTCCTGGAGAGGACATGGAATTTCCTGAAATATCCTGGAGAGGACATGGAGTCTCCTGGAGAGGACATGGAATCTCCTGGAGAGGACACTGAATCTCCTGGAGAGGACACTGAATCTCCTGGAGAGGACATGGAATCTCCTGGAATCTCCTGGAGAGGACATGGAATCTCCTGGAGAAGATATCTAATTTCCTGGAATCTCCTGGAGAGGACACGGAATCTCCTGGAGAGGACATTGAATCTCCTGGAGAGGACACGGAATCTCCTGGAAAGGACATGGGATCTCCTGGAGAGGACATGGAATCTCCTGGAATCTTCTGGATATGACATGGAATGTCCTAGAATCTCCTGGAGAGGACACGGAATCTGCTGGAGAGGACATAGAATCTCCTGGAGAGGACACGGAATCTTGTGGAGAGGACATGGAATCTCCTGGAGAGGACATGGAATCTCCTGGAATCTCCTGGAGAGGACACGGAATGTCCTGGAGAGGACATGGAATCTCCTGGGGAGGACACGGAATCTCCTGGGGAGGACACGGAATCTCCTGGAGAGGACATGGTATCTCCTGGAGAGGACTTGGAATCTCCTGGAGAGGACATGGAATTTCCTGAAATATCCTGGAGAGGACATGGAGTCTCCTGGAGAGGACATGGAATCTCCTGGAGAGGACACTGAATCTCCTGGAGAGGACATGGAATCTCCTGGAATCTCCTAGAGTGGACATGGAATCTCCTGGAGAGGACACGGAATCTCCAGGAGAGGACATGGAATATCCTGGAGAGAACATTGAATCTCCTGGAGAGGACATGGATTCTCCTCGAATCTCCTGGAGATGACACGGAATCTCTTGGAATCTCATGGAGAGGACAAGGAATCTCTAGGAGAGGACACAGAATCTCCTGGAGAGGACCTGGAATCTCCTGGATAGGACACGGAATCTCCTGGAGAGGACATGGAATCTCCTGGAGAGGACACGGAATATCCAGGAGAGGAAATGGAATCTCCTGGAGAGGACATGGAATCTCCTGGAGAGGACATGGAATTTCCTGAAATATCCTGGAGAGGACATGGAGTCTCCTGGAGAGGACACTGAATCTCCTGGAGAGGACATGGAATCTCCTGGAGAGGACATGGAATCTCCTGGAGAAGATATCTAATTTCCTGGAATCTCCTGGAGAGGACACGGAATCTCCTGGAGAGGACATTGAATCTCCTGGAGAGGACACGGAATCTCCTGGAAAGGACATGGGATCTCCTGGAGAGGACATGGAATCTCCTGGAATCTTCTGGATAGGACATAGACTCTCCTGGAATCTTTTGGAGAGGACATGGAATCTCCTGGAATCCCCTGGAGAGGACATGGAATCTCCTGGAATCACCTGGAGAGCACACAGAATCTCCTGGAATCTCCTGGAGAGGACATGGAATCTCCTGGAATCTCCTGGAGAGGACACGGAATCTCCTGGAGAGGACATGGAATCTCCGGGAGAGGACACGGAATCTCCTGGAGAGGACATGGAATTTCCTGGAATCTCCTTGAGAGGACATGGAATCTCCTGGAGAGGACACTGAATCTCCTGGAGAGGACATGGAATCTCCTGGAATCTCCTGGAGAGGACATGGAATCTCCTGGAGAAGATATCTAATTTCCTGGAATCTCCTGGAGAGGACACGGAATCTCCTGGAGAGGACCTTGAATCTCCTGGAGAGGACACGGAATCTCCTGGAAAGGACATGGGATCTCCTGGAGAGGACATGGAATCTCCTGGAATCTTCTGGATAGGACATGGAATGTTCTAGAATATCCTGGAGAGGACACGGAATCTGCTGGAGAGGACATAGAATCTCCTGGAGAGGACACGGAATCTTGTGGAGAGGACATGGAATCTCCTGGAGAGGACACGGAATCTCCTGGAATCTCCTGGAGAGGACACGGAATCTCCTGGGGAGGACACGGAATCTCCTGGAGAGTACATGGTATCTCCTGGAGAGGACTTGGAATCTCCTGGAATCTTCTGGAGAGGACACGGAATCTCCTTGAGAGGACATGGAATCTTTTGGAATCCCCTGGAGAGGTCATGGAATTTCCTGGAGGGGACACGGAATCTCCTGGAGAGGACATGGAATCTCCTGGAATCTCCTGTAGAGGACATGGAATCCCCTGGAATCTTCTGGAGAGGACATGGAATCTCCTGGAGAGGATATAGAATCTCCTGGAATCTCCTGGAGAGGACACGGAATCTCCTGGAGAGGACATGGAATCTCCTGGAAACTTCTGGAGAGGACATGGAATCTCCTGGAGAGGATATAGAATCTCCTGGAATCTCCTGGAGAGGACACGGAATCTCCTGGAAAGGACATGGGATCTCCTGGAGAGGACATGGAATCTCCTGGAATCTTCTGGATAGGACATAGACTCTCCTGGAATCTTTTGGAGAGGACATGGAATCTCCTGGAATCCCCTGGAGAGGACATGGAATCTCCTGGAATCACCTGGAGAGCACACAGAATCTCCTGGAATCTCCTAGAGAGGACATGGAATCTCCTGGAATCTCCTGGAGAGGACACGGAATCTCCTGGAGAGGACACGGAATCTCCTGGAGAGGACATGGAATCTCCGGGAGAGGACACGGAATCTCCTGGAGAGGACATGGAATTTCCTGGAATCTCCTTGAGAGGACATGGAATCTCCTGGAGAGGACACTGAATCTCCTGGAGAGGACATGGAATCTCCTGGAATCTCCTGGAGAGGACATGGAATCTCCTGGAGAAGATATCTAATTTCCTGGAATCTCCTGGAGAGGACACGGAATCTCCTGGAGAGGACATTGAATCTCCTGGAGAGGACACGGAATCTCCTGGAAAGGACATGGGATCTCCTGGAGAGGACATGGAATCTCCTGGAATCTTCTGGATAGGACATGGAATGTTCTAGAATCTCCTGGAGAGGACACGGAATCTGCTGGAGAGGACATAGAATCTCCTGGAGAGGACACGGAATCTTGTGGAGAGGACATGGAATCTCCTGGAGAGGACACGGAATCTCCTGGAATCTCCTGGAGAGGACACGGAATCTCCTGGGGAGGACACGGAATCTCCTGGAGAGTACATGGTATCTCCTGGAGAGGACTTGGAATCTCCTGGAATCTTCTGGAGAGGACACGGAATCTCCTTGAGAGGACATGGAATCTTTTGGAATCCCCTGGAGAGGTCATGGAATTTCCTGGAGGGGACACGGAATCTCCTGGAGAGGACATGGAATCCCCTGGAATCTTCTGGAGAGGACATGGAATCTCCTGGAGAGGATATAGAATCTCCTGGAATCTCCTGGAGAGGACACGGAATCTCCTGGAGAGGACATGGAATCTCCTGGAAACTTCTGGAGAGGACATGGAATCTCCTGGAGAGGATATAGAATCTCCTGGAATCTCCTGGAGAGGACACGGAATCTCCTGGAGAGGACATGGAATCTCCTGGAATCTCCTGGAGAGGACATGGAATCTCCTGGAGAGGATATAGAATCTCCTGGAATCTCCTGGAGAGGACACGGAATCTCTTGGAGAGGACATGGAATCTCCTGGAGAGGACACAGAATCTCCTGGAGAGGACATGGAATTTTCTGGGGAGGACACGGAATCTCCTGGGGAGGACACGGAATCTCCTGGAGAGGACATGGTATCTCCTGGAGAGGACTTGGAATCTCCTGGAGAGGACATGGAATTTCCTGAAATATCCTGGAGAGGACATGGAGTCTCCTGGAGAGGACATGGAATCTCCTGGAGAGGACACTGAATCTCTTGGAGACGACATGGAATCTCCTGGAATCTCCTAGAGTGGACATGGAATCTCCTGGAGAGGACACGGAATCTCCAGGAGAGGACATGGAATATCCTGGAGAGAACATTGAATCTCCTGGAGAGGACATGGATTCTCCTCGAATCTCCTGGAGATGACACGGAATCTCTTGGAATCTCATGGAGAGGACATGGAATCTCTAGGAGAGGACACAGAATCTCCTGGAGAGGACCTGGAATCTCCTGGATAGGACACGGAATCTCCTGGAGAGGACATGGAATCTCCTGGAGAGGACACGGAATATCCAGGAGAGGACATGGAATCTCCTGGAGAGGACATGGAATTTCCTGAAATATCCTGGAGAGGACATGGAGTCTCCTGGAGAGGACACTGAATCTCCTGGAGAGGACATGGAATCTCCTGGAATCTCCTGGAGAGGACATGGAATCTCCTGGAGAAGATATCTAATTTCCTGGAATCTCCTGGAGAGGACACGGAATCTCCTGGAGAGGACATTGAATCTCCTGGAGAGGACACGGAATCTCCTGGAAAGGACATGGGATCTCCTGGAGAGGACATGGAATCTCCTGGAATCTTCTGGATAGGACATAGACTCTCCTGGAATCTTTTGGAGAGGACATGGAATCTCCTGGAATCCCCTGGAGAGGACATGGAATCTCCTGGAATCACCTGGAGAGCACACAGAATCTCCTGGAATCTCCTAGAGAGGACATGGAATCTCCTGGAATCTCCTGGAGAGGACACGGAATCTCCTGGAGAGGACACGGAATCTCCTGGAGAGGACATGGAATCTCCGGGAGAGGACACGGAATCTCCTGGAGAGGACATGGAATTTCCTGGAATCTCCTTGAGAGGACATGGAATCTCCTGGAGAGGACACTGAATCTCCTGGAGAGGACATGGAATCTCCTGGAATCTCCTGGAGAGGACATGGAATCACCTGGAGAAGATATCTAATTTCCTGGAATCTCCTGGAGAGGACACGGAATCTCCTGGAGAGGACATTGAATCTCCTGGAGAGGACACGGAATCTCCTGGAAAGGACATGGGATCTCCTGGAGAGGACATGGAATATCCTGGAATCTTCTGGATAGGACATGGAATGTTCTAGAATCTCCTGGAGAGTACACGGAATCTGCTGGAGAGGACATAGAATCTCCTGGAGAGGACACGGAATCTTGTGGAGAGGACATGGAATCTCCTGGAGAGGACACGGAATCTCCTGGAATCTCCTGGAGAGGACACGGAATGTCCTGGAGAGGACACGGAATCTCCTGGAGAGGACATGGAATCTCCTGGGGAGGACACGGAATCTCCTGGAGAGTACATGGTATCTCCTGGAGAGGACTTGGAATCTCCTGGAATCTTCTGGAGAGGACATGGAATCTCCTTGAGAGGACATGGAATCTTTTGGAATCCCCTGGAGAGGTCATGGAATTTCCTGGAGGGGACACGGAATCTCCTGGAGAGGACATGGAATCTCCTGGAATCTCCTGTAGAGGACATGGAATCTCCTGGAGAGGATATAGAATCTCCTGGAATCTCCTGGAGAGGACACGGAATCTCCTGGAGAGGGCATGGAATCTCCTGGAATCTCCTGGAGAGGACATGGAATCTCCTGGAGAGGATATAGAATCTCCTGGAATCTCCTGGAGAGGACACGGAATCTCCTGGAGAGGGCATGGAATCTCCTGGAATCTCCTGGAGAGGACATGGAATCTCCTGGAGAGGATATAGAATCTCCTGGAATCTCCTGGAGAGGACACGGAATCTCTTGGAGAGGACATGGTATCTCCTGGAGAGGACACAGAATCTCCTGGAGAGGACATGGAATTTTCTGGAATCTCCTGGAGAGGACATGGAATCTCCTGGAGAGGATATGGAATCTCCTGGAATCTCCTGTAGAGGACATGGAATCTCCTGGAATCTTCTGGAGAGGACATGGAATCTCCTGGAATCTTCTGGAGAGGACATAGACTCTCCTGGAATCTTTTGGAGAGGACATGGAATCTCCTGGAATCCCCTGGAGAGGACATGGAATCTCCTGGAATCACCTGGAGAGCACACAGAATCTCCTGGAATCTCCTGGAGAGGACATGGAATCTCCTGGAATCTCCTGGAGAGGACACGGAATCCCCTGGAGAGGACATGGAATCTCCGGGAGAGGACACGGAATCTCCTGGACAGGACATGGAATCTCCTGGAATCTCCTGTAGAGGACATGGAATCCCCTGGAATCTTCTGGAGAGGACATGGAATCTCCTGGAGAGGATATAGAATCTCCTGGAATCTCCTGGAGAGGACACGGAATCTCCTGGAGAGGACATGGAATCTCCTGGAAACTTCTGGAGAGGACATGGAATCTCCTGGAGAGGATATAGAATCTCCTGGAATCTCCTGGAGAGGACACGGAATCTCCTGGAGAGGACATGGAATCTCCTGGAATCTCCTGGAGAGGACATGGAATCTCCTGGAGAGGATATAGAATCTCCTGGAATCTCCTGGAGAGGACACGGAATCTCTTGGAGAGGACATGGAATCTCCTGGAGAGGACACAGAATCTCCTGGAGAGGACATGGAATTTTCTGGAATCTCCTGGAGAGGACATGGAATCTCCTGGAGAGGACATGGAATCTCCTGGAATCTCCTGTAGAGGACATGGAATCTCCTGGAATCTTCTGGAGAGGACATGGAATCTCCTGGAATCTTCTGGAGAGGACATAGACTCTCCTGGAATCTTTTGGAGAGGACATGGAATCTCCTGGAATCCCCTGGAGAGGACATGGAATCTCCTGGAATCACCTGGAGAGCACACAGAATCTCCTGGAATCTCCTGGAGAGGACATGGAATCTCCTGGAATCTCCTGGAGAGGACACGGAATCTCCTTGAGAGGACACGGAATCTCCTGGAGAGGACATGGAATCTCCGGGAGAGGACACGGAATCTCCTGGAGAGGACATGGAATTTCCTGGAATCTCCTTGAGAGGACATGGAATCTCCTGGAGAGGACATGGAATCTCCTGGAGAGGACATGGAATCTCCTGGAATCTCCTGGAGAGGACATGGAATCTCCTGGAGAAGATATCTAATTTCCTGGAATCTCCTGGAGAGGACACGGAATCTCCTGGAGAGGACATTGAATCTCCTGGAGAGGACACGGAATCTCCTGGAAAGGACATGGGATCTCCTGGAGAGGACATGGAATCTCCTGGAATCTTCTGGATAGGACATGGAATGTTCTAGAATCTCCTGGAGAGGACACGGAATCTGCTGGAGAGGACATAGAATCTCCTGGAATCTTCTGGATAGGACATGGAATGTTCTAGAATCTCCTGGAGAGGACACGGAATCTGCTGGAGAGGACATAGAATCTCCTGGAGAGGACACGGAATCTTGTGGAGAGGACACGGAATGTCCTGGAGAGGACACGGAATCTCCTGGAGAGGACATGAAATCTCCTGGGGAGGACACGGAATCTCCTGGAGAGTACATGGTATCTCCTGGAGAGGACTTGGAATCTCCTGGAATCTTCTGGAGAGGACACGGAATCTCCTTGAGAGGACATGGAATCTTTTGGAATCCCCTGGAGAGGTCATGGAATATCCTGGAGGGGACACGGAATCTCCTGGAGAGGACATGGAATCTCCTGGAATCTCCTGTAGAGGACATGGAATCCCCTGGAATCTTCTGGAGAGGACATGGAATCTCCTGGAGAGGATATAGAATCTCCTGGAATCTCCTGGAGAGGACACGGAATCTCCTGGAGAGGACATGGAATCTCCTGGAAACTTCTGGAGAGGACATGGAATCTCCTGGAGAGGATATAGAATCTCCTGGAATCTCCTGGAGAGGACACGGAATCTCCTGGAGAGGACATGGAATCTCCTGGAATCTCCTGGAGAGGACATGGAATCTCCTGGAGAGGATATAGAATCTCCTGGAATCTCCTGGAGAGGACACGGAATCTCTTGGAGAGGACATGGAATCTCCTGGAGAGGACACAGAATCTCCTGGAGAGGACATGGAATTTTCTGGAATCTCCTGGAGAGGACATGGAATCTCCTGGAGAGGACATGGAATTTCCTGGAATCTCCTTGAGAGGACATGGAATCTCCTGGAGAGGACACGGAATCTCCTGGAGAGGACACGGCATCTCCTGGAGAGGACATGGAATCTCCTGGAATCCCCAGGTTAGGGTATAAACAACCAGGTTAGGATTCAAACAACCAGGTTAGGGTATGAAAAACCAGGTTAGGATACAAACAACCAGATTAGGGTATAAACAACGGGGTTAGGGTATGAACAACCAGGTATCCTAAACAGTTTAGGATACAAACATCCAGGTTAGGATACAAACAACCAGGTTAGGGTATAAACAACCAGGTTAGAGTACAAACAACCAGGTTAGGATACAAAAAACCAGGTTAGGATATAAAAAACCAGGTTAGGGTATAAACAACCAGGTTCAGGTACAAACAACCAGGTTAGGATACAAAAAACCAGGTTAGGATATAAACATCCAGGTTACAGTATAAACAACCAGGATAGGGTGTAAACAACCAGGTTAGAGTACAAAAAACCAGGTTAGGATACAAAAAACCAGGTTAGGATATAAAAAACCAGGTTAGGACATAAACAACGAGGTTAGGGTATGAACAACCAGGTATCCTAACCAGGTGAGGAAACAAACATCCAGGTTAGGATACAAACAACCAGACTAGGGTATAAAAAACCATGTTAGAATACAAACAACCAGGTAAGGATACAAAAAACCAGTTGTGGATATAAAAAAACAGTTTAGGATACAAACAACCAGGTTAAGGTATAATCAACCAGATTAGGGTACAAACAACCAGGTTAGGATACAAACAACCAGGTTAGGGTGTAAACAACCAGGTTAGGATACAAACAACCAGGTTAGGAAACAAAAAACCAGGTTACGATTCAAACAACCAGGTTAGGGGATAAAAAACCAGGTTAGTATATAAACAACCAGGTTAGGGTATAAACAACCAGGTTAGGGGACAAACAACCAGGTTAGGATATAAACAACCAGGTTAGGGTATAAACAACCGCATTAGGGTACAAACAACCAGGTTAGGATTCAAACATCAAGGTTAGGGTATGAAAAGCCAGGTTAGGATACAAACATCCAGGTTAGGATACAAACAACCAGGTTAGGGTTTAAACAACCAGATTAGGGTACAAACAACCAGGTTAGGATAGAAACAACCAGGTTAGGAAACAAAAAACCAGGTTACGAGTCAAACAACCAGGTTAGGGTATAAACAACCAGGTTAGTATATAAACAACCAGGTTAGGGTATAAACAACCAGGTTAGAGTACAAACAATCAATTTAGGATATGAACAACCAGGTTAGGGTATAAACAACCAGGTTAGGATATAAACAACTAGGTTAGGGTATAAACAACCCGGTTAGGGTATTAACAACCAGGTTATAGAATAAATAACCAGGTTATGATACAAACAACCAGGTTAGGGTATAAAAAACGAGGTTAGGATACAAACAACCAGGTTAGGGTATAAACAACCAGGTTAGGGTACAAACAAGCAGGTTAGGATATAAACAACCAGGTTAGGGTATAAACAACCACATTAGGGTACAAACAACCAGGTTAGGATTCAAACAACAAGGTTAGGGTATGAAAAGCCAGGTTAGTATACAAACATCCAGGTTAGGATACAAACAACCAGGTTAGGGTATAAACAACCAGGTTAGAGTACAAACAACCAGGTTAGGATACAAAAAACCAGGTTAGGATATAAAAAACCAGGTTAGGGTACAAACAACCAGGTTAGGAAACAAAAAACCAGGTTACAAGTCAAACAACCAGGTTAGGGGATAAAAAAACCAACTTAGTATATAAACAACCAGGTTAGGGTATAAACAACCAGGTTAGGGTACAAACAACCAATTTAGGATATGAACAACCAGGTTAGGGTATAAACAACCAATTTGGGATACAAACAACCAGGTTAGGATATAAACAACCGGGTTATAGTATAAATAACCAGGTTAGGGTGTAAAAAACCAGGTTAGGGTATAAACAACTAGGTTAGGGTATAGACAACAAGGTTAGGATACAAACAACCAGGTCAGGATATAAACAACCAGGTAAGGGCATAGACAACCAGGTCGGGATATAAATAACCAGGTAAGGATATAAACAACCAGGTTATAGTATAAACAACCAGGTTATGGTGTAAACAACCAGGTTAGGTTATAAACAACCAGGTTAGGATACAGACAACCAGGTTAGGGTATAAACAACCAGGTTAGGGTATAAACAACCAGATTAGGGTACAAACAACCAGGGTCGGATACAAACAACCAGGTTAGGGGATAAACAACCAGGTTAGGATACAAAGAACCAGGTTAGGGTATAAACAACCAGGTTAGGGTATAAACAACCACATTAGGGTACAAAACACCAGGTTAGGATTCAAACAACCAGGTTAGGGTATGAAAAACCAGGTTAGGATAGAAACAACCAGATTAGGGTATAAACAACGAGGTTAGGGTATGAACAACCAGGTATCCTAAACAGCTTAGAATACAAACATCCAGGTTAGGATATAAACAACCGGGTTATAGTATAAATAACCAGGTTAGGGTGTAAAAAAAACCAGGTTAAGGTATAAACAACTAGGTTAGGATACAAAAAACCAGGGAAGGATATAAACAACCAGGTTACAGTATAAACAACCAGGATAGGGTGTAAACAACCAGGTTAGAGTACAAACAACCAGGTTAGGATACAAAAACCCAGGTTAGGATATAAACAACCGGGTTATAGTATAAATAACCAGGTTAGGGTGTAAAAAAACCAGGTTAGGGTATAAACAACTAGGTTAGGATACAAAAAACCAGGTTAGGATATAAACAACCCGGTTACAGTATAAACAACCAGGATAGGGTGTAAACAACCAGGTTAGAGTACAAACAACCAGGTTAGGATACAAAAAACCAGGTTAGGATAAAAAAAAACCAGGTTAGGACATAAACAACGAGGTTAGGGTATGAACAACCAGGTATCCTAACCAGGTGAGGAAACAAACATCCAGGTTAGGATACAAACAACCAGACTAGGGTATAAAAAACCATGTTAGAATACAAACAACCAGGTTAGGATACAAAAAACCAGGTTAGGATATAAAAAACCAGGTTAGGGTACAAACAACCAGGTTAGGAAACAAAAAACCAGGTTACAAGTCAAACAACCAGGTTAGGGGATAAAAAAACCAACTTAGTATATAAACAACCAGGTTAGGGTATAAACAACCAGGTTAGGGTACAAACAACCAATTTAGGATATGAACAACCAGGTTAGGGTATAAACAACCAATTTGGGATACAAACAACCAGGTTAGGATATAAACAACCGGGTTATAGTATAAATAACCAGGTTATGGTGTAAATAACCAGGTTAGGGTATAAACAACTAGGTTAGGGTATAGACAACAAGGTTAGGATACAAACAACCAGGTCAGGATATAAACAACCAGGTAAGGGCATAGACAACCAGGTCGGGATATAAATAACCAGGTAAGGATATAAACAACCAGGTTATAGTATAAACAACCAGGTTATGGTGTAAACAACCAGGTTAGGTTATAAACAACCAGGTTAGGATACAGACAACCAGGTTAGGGTATAAACAACCAGGTTAGGGTATAAACAACCAGATTAGGGTACAAACAACCAGGGTCGGATACAAACAACCAGGTTAGGGGATAAACAACCAGGTTAGGATACAAAGAACCAGGTTAGGGTATAAACAACCAGGTTAGGGTATAAACAACCACATTAGGGTACAAAACACCAGGTTAGGATTCAAACAACCAGGTTAGGGTATGAAAAACCAGGTTAGGATAGAAACAACCAGATTAGGGTATAAACAACGAGGTTAGGGTATGAACAACCAGGTATCCTAAACAGCTTAGAATACAAACATCCAGGTTAGGATATAAACAACCGGGTTATAGTATAAATAACCAGGTTAGGGTGTAAAAAAAACCAGGTTAAGGTATAAACAACTAGGTTAGGATACAACAAACCAGGGAAGGATATAAACAACCAGGTTACAGTATAAACAACCAGGATAGGGTGTAAACAACCAGGTTAGAGTACAAACAACCAGGTTAGGATACAAAAACCCAGGTTAGGATATAAACAACCGGGTTATAGTATAAATAACCAGGTTAGGGTGTAAAAAAACCAGGTTAGGGTATAAACAACTAGGTTAGGATACAAAAAACCAGGTTAGGATATAAACAACCCGGTTACAGTATAAACAACCAGGATAGGGTGTAAACAACCAGGTTAGAGTACAAACAACCAGGTTAGGATACAAAAAACCAGGTTAGGATAAAAAAAAACCAGGTTAGGACATAAACAACGAGGTTAGGGTATGAACAACCAGGTATCCTAACCAGGTGAGGAAACAAACATCCAGGTTAGGATACAAACAACCAGACTAGGGTATAAAAAACCATGTTAGAATACAAACAACCAGGTAAGGATACAAAAAACCAGTTGTGGATATAAAAAAACAGTTTAGGATACAAACAACCAGGTTAGGGTATAATCAACCAGATTAGGGTACAAACAACCAGGTTAGGATACAAACAACCAGGTTAGGGTGTAAACAACCAGGTTAGGATACAAACAACCAGGTTAGGGTGTAAACAACCAGGTTAGGATACAAACAACCAGGTTAGGAAACAAAAAACCAGGTTACGATTCAAACAACCAGGTTAGGGCATAAAAAACCAGGTTAGTATATAAACAACCAGGTTAGGGTATAAACAACCAGGTTAGGGGACAAACAACCAGGTTAGGATATAAACAACCAGGTTAGGGTATAAACAACCGCATTAGGGTACAAACAACCAGGTTAGGATTCAAACATCAAGGTTAGGGTATGAAAAGCCAGGTTAGGATCCAAACATCCAGGTTAGGATACAAACAACCAGGTTAGGGTATAAACAACCAGGTTAGAGTACAAACAACCAGGTTAGGATACAAAAAACCAGGTTAGGATATAACAAACCAGGTTAGGGTACAAACAACCAGGTTAGGGTTTAAACAACCAGATTAGGGTACAAACAACCAGGTTAGGATAGAAACAACCAGGTTAGGAAACAAAAAACCAGGTTACGAGTCAAACAACCAGGTTAGGGTATAAACAACCAGGTTAGTATATAAACAACCAGGTTAGGGTATAAACAACCAGGTTAGAGTACAAACAATCAATTTAGGATATGAACAACCAGGTTAGGGTATAAACAACCAGGTTAGGATATAAACAACTAGGTTAGGGTATAAACAACCCGGTTAGGGTATTAACAACCAGGTTATAGAATAAATAACCAGGTTATGATACAAACAACCAGGTTAGGGTATAAAAAACGAGGTTAGGATACAAACAACCAGGTTAGGGTATAAACAACCAGGTTAGGGTACAAACAAGCAGGTTAGGATATAAACAACCAGGTTAGGGTATAAACAACCACATTAGGGTACAAACAACCAGGTTAGGATTCAAACAACAAGGTTAGGGTATGAAAAGCCAGGTTAGTATACAAACATCCAGGTTAGGATACAAACAACCAGGTTAGGGTATAAACAACCAGGTTAGAGTACAAACAACCAGGTTAGGATACAAAAAACCAAGTTTGGATATAAAAAACCAGGTTAGGGTACAAACAACCAGGTTAGGAAACAAAAAACCAGGTTACAAGTCAAACAACCAGGTTAGGGGATAAAAAAACCAACTTAGTATATAAACAACCAGGTTAGGGTATAAACAACCAGGTTAGGGTACAAACAACCAATTTAGGATATGGACAACCAGGTTAGGGTATAAACAACCAATTTGGGATACAAACAACCAGGTTAGGATATAAACAACCGGGTTATAGTATAAATAACCAGGTTATGGTGTAAAAAACCAGGTTAGGGTATAAACAACTAGGTTAGGGTATAGACAACAAGGTTAGGATACAAACAACCAGGTCAGGATATAAACAACCAGGTAAGGGCATAGACAACCAGGTCGGGATATAAATAACCAGGTAAGGATATAAACAACCAGGTTATAGTATAAACAACCAGGTTATGGTGTAAACAACCAGGTTAGGTTATAAACAACCAGGTTAGGATACAGACAACCAGGTTAGGGTATAAACAACCAGATTAGGGTACAAACAACCAGGGTCGGATACAAACAACCAGGTTAGGGGATAAACAACCAGGTTAGGATACAAAGAACCAGGTTAGGGTATAAACAACCAGGTTAGGGTATAAACAACCACATTAGGGTACAAACAACCAGGTTAGGATTCAAACAACCAGGTTAGGGTATGAAAAACCAGGTTAGGATAGAAACAACCAGATTAGGGTATAAACAACGAGGTTAGGGTATGAACAACCAGGTATCCTAAACAGCTTAGAATACAAACATCCAGGTTAGGATATAAACAACCGGGTTATAGTATAAATAACCAGGTTAGGGTGTAAAAAAAACCAGGTTAAGGTATAAACAACTAGGTTAGGATACAAAAAACCAGGGAAGGATATAAACAACCAGGTTACAGTATAAACAACCAGGATAGGGTGTAAACAACCAGGTTAGAGTACAAACAACCAGGTTAGGATACAAAAACCCAGGTTAGGATATAAACAACCGGGTTATAGTATAAATAACCAGGTTAGGGTGTAAAAAAACCAGGTTAGGGTATAAACAACTAGGTTAGGATACAAAAAACCAGGTTAGGATATAAACAACCCGGTTACAGTATAAACAACCAGGATAGGGTGTAAACAACCAGGTTAGAGTACAAACAACCAGGTTAGGATACAAAAAACCAGGTTAGGATAAAAAAAAACCAGGTTAGGACATAAACAACGAGGTTAGGGTATGAACAACCAGGTATCCTAACCAGGTGAGGAAACAAACATCCAGGTTAGGATACAAACAACCAGACTAGGGTATAAAAAACCATGTTAGAATACAAACAACCAGGTAAGGATACAAAAAACCAGTTGTGGATATAAAAAAACAGTTTAGGATACAAACAACCAGGTTAGGGTATAATCAACCAGATTAGGGTACAAACAACCAGGTTAGGATACAAACAACCAGGTTAGGGTGTAAACAACCAGGTTAGGATACAAACAACCAGGTTAGGGTGTAAACAACCAGGTTAGGATACAAACAACCAGGTTAGGAAACAAAAAACCAGGTTACGATTCAAACAACCAGGTTAGGGGATAAAAAACCAGGTTAGTATATAAACAACCAGGTTAGGGTATAAACAACCAGGTGAGGGTTTACACAACCAGGTTAGGATACAAACAACCAGGTTAGGGTTTAAACAACCAGATTAGGGTACAAATAACCAGGTTAGGATAGAAACAACCAGGTTAGGAAACAAAAAACCAGGTTACGAGACAAACAACCAGGTTAGGGTATAAACAACGAGGTTAGTATATAAACAACCAGGTTAGGGTATAAACAACCAGGTTAGAGTACAAACAATCAATTTAGGATATGAACAACCAGGTTAGGGTATAAACAACCAGGTTAGGATATAAACAACTAGGTTAGGGTATAAACAACCAGGATAGGGTATAAACAACAAGGTTAGATTACAAACAACCAGGTTAGGATACAAAAAACCAGGTTAGGATATAAAAAACCAGGTTAGGACATAAACACCGAGGTTAGGGTATTAACAACCAGGTTATAGAATAAATAACCAGGTTATGATACAAACAACCAGGTTAGGGTATAAAAAACGAGGTTAGGATACAAACAACCAGGTTAGGGTATAAACAACCAGGTTAGGGTACAAACAAGCAGGTTAGGATATAAACAACCAGGTTAGGGTATAAACAACCACATTAGGGTACAAACAACCAGGTTAGGATTCAAACAACAAGGTTAGGGTATGAAAAGCCAGGTTAGTATACAAACATCCAGGTTAGGATACAAACAACCAGGTTAGGGTATAAACAACCAGGTTAGAGTACAAACAACCAGGTTAGGATACAAAAAACCAGGTTAGGATATAAAAAACCAGGTTAGGGTACAAACAACTAGGTCAGGGTACAAACAACCAGGTTAGGATACAAACAACCAGGTTAGGAAACAAAAAACCAGGTTACAAGTCAAACAACCAGGTTAGGGGATAAAAAAACCAACTTAGTATATAAACAACCAGGTTAGGGTACAAACAACCAATTTAGGATATGAACAACCAGGTTAGGGTATAAACAACCAATTTGGGATACAAACAACCAGGTTAGGATATAAACAACCGGGTTATAGTATAAATAACCAGGTTAGGGTGTAAAAAACCAGGTTAGGGTATAAACAACTAGGTTAGGGTATAGACAACAAGGTTAGGATACAAACAACCAGGTCAGGATATAAACAACCAGGTAAGGGCATAGACAACCAGGTCGGGATATAAATAACCAGGTAAGGATATAAACAACCAGGTTATAGTATAAACAACCAGGTTATGGTGTAAACAACCAGGTTAGGTTATAAACAACCAGGTTAGGATACAGACAACCAGGTTAGGGTATAAACAACCAGGTTAGGGTATAAACAACCAGATTAGGGTACAAACAACCAGGGTCAGATACAAACAACCAGGTTAGGGGATAAACAACCAGGTTAGGATACAAAGAACCAGGTTAGGGTATAAACAACCAGGTTAGGGTATAAACAACCACATTAGGGTACAAAACACCAGGTTAGGATTCAAACAACCAGGTTAGGGTATGAAAAACCAGGTTAGGATAGAAACAACCAGATTAGGGTATAAACAACGAGGTTAGGGTATGAACAACCAGGTATCCTAAACAGCTTAGAATACAAACATCCAGGTTAGGGTACAAACAACCGGGTTATAGTATAAATAACCAGGTTAGGGTGTAAAAAAAACCAGGTTAAGGTATAAACAACTAGGTTAGGATACAACAAACCAGGGAAGGATATAAACAACCAGGTTACAGTATAAACAACCAGGATAGAGTGTAAACAACCAGGTTAGAGTACAAACAACCAGGTTAGGATACAAAAACCCAGGTTAGGATATAAACAACCGGGTTATAGTATAAATAACCAGGTTAGGGTGTAAAAAAACCAGGTTAGGGTATAAACAACTAGGTTAGGATACAAAAAACCAGGTTAGGATATAAACAACCCGGTTACAGTATAAACAACCAGGATAGGGTGTAAACAACCAGGTTAGAGTACAAACAACCAGGTTAGGATACAAAAAACCAGGTTAGGATAAAAAAAAACCAGGTTAGGACATAAACAACGAGGTTAGGGTATGAACAACCAGGTATCCTAACCAGGTGAGGAAACAAACATCCAGGTTAGGATACAAACAACCAGACTAGGGTATAAAAAACCATGTTAGAATACAAACAACCAGGTAAGGATACAAAAAACCAGTTGTGGATATAAAAAAACAGTTTAGGATACAAACAACCAGGTTAGGGTATAATCAACCAGATTAGGGTACAAACAACCAGGTTAGGATACAAACAACCAGGTTAGGGTGTAAACAACCAGGTTAGGATACAAACAACCAGGTTAGGGTGTAAACAACCAGGTTAGGATACAAACAACCAGGTTAGGAAACAAAAAACCAGGTTACGATTCAAACAACCAGGTTAGGGGATAAAAAACCAGGTTAGTATATAAACAACCAGGTTAGGGTATAAACAACCAGGTTAGGGGACAAACAACCAGGTTAGGATATAAATAACCAGGTTAGGGTATAAACAACCGCATTAGGGTACAAACAACCAGGTTAGGATTCAAACATCAAGGTTAGGGTATGAAAAGCCAGGTTAGGATCCAAACATCCAGGTTAGGATACAAACAACCAGGTTAGGGTATAAACAACCAGGTTAGAGTACAAACAACCAGGTTAGGATACAAAAAACCAGGTTAGGATATAACAAACCAGGTTAGGGTACAAACAAATAGGTGAGGGTTTACACAACCAGGTTAGGATACAAACAACCAGGTTAGGGTTTAAACAACCAGATTAGGGTACAAATAACCAGGTTAGGATAGAAACAACCAGGTTAGGAAACAAAAAACCAGGTTACGAGTCAAACAACCAGGTTAGGGTATAAACAACGAGGTTAGTATATAAACAACCAGGTTAGGGTATAAACAACCAGGTTAGAGTACAAACAATCAATTTAGGATATGAACAACCAGGTTAGGGTATAAACAACCAGGTTAGGATATAAACAACTAGGTTAGGGTATAAACAACCAGGATAGGGTATAAACAACCAGGTTAGATTACAAACAACCAGGTTAGGATACAAAAAACCAGGTTAGGATATAAAAAACCAGGTTAGGACATAAACACCGAGGTTAGGGTATTAACAACCAGGTTATAGAATAAATAACCAGGTTATGATACAAACAACCAGGTTAGGGTATAAAAAACGAGGTTAGGATACAAACAACCAGGTTAGGGTACAAACAAGCAGGTTAGGATATAAACAACCAGGTTAGGGTATAAACAACCACATTAGGGTACAAACAACCAGGTTAGGATTCAAACAACAAGGTTAGGGTATGAAAAGCCAGGTTAGTATACAAACATCCAGGTTAGGATACAAACAACCAGGTTAGGGTATAAACAACCAGGTTAGAGTACAAACAACCAGGTTAGGATACAAAAAACCAGGTTAGGATATAAAAAACCAGGTTAGGGTACAAACAACTAGGTCAGGGTACAAACAACCAGGTTAGGATACAAACAACCAGGTTAGGAAACAAAAAACCAGGTTACAAGTCAAACAACCAGGTTAGGGGATAAAAAAACCAACTTAGTATATAAACAACCAGGTTAGGGTACAAACAACCAATTTAGGATATGAACAACCAGGTTAGGGTATAAACAACCAATTTGGGATACAAACAACCAGGTTAGGATATAAACAACCGGGTTATAGTATAAATAACCAGGTTAGGGTGTAAAAAACCAGGTTAGGGTATAAACAACTAGGTTAGGGTATAGACAACAAGGTTAGGATACAAACAACCAGGTCAGGATATAAACAACCAGGTAAGGGCATAGACAACCAGGTCGGGATATAAATAACCAGGTAAGGATATAAACAACCAGGTTATAGTATAAACAACCAGGTTATGGTGTAAACAACCAGGTTAGGTTATAAACAACCAGGTTAGGATACAGACAACCAGGTTAGGGTATAAACAACCAGGTTAGGGTATAAACAACCAGATTAGGGTACAAACAACCAGGGTCGGATACAAACAACCAGGTTAGGGGATAAACAACCAGGTTAGGATACAAAGAACCAGGTTAGGGTATAAACAACCAGGTTAGGGTATAAACAACCACATTAGGGTACAAACAACCAGGTTAGGATTCAAACAACCAGGTTAGGGTATGAAAAACCAGGTTAGGATAGAAACAACCAGATTAGGGTATAAACAACGAGGTTAGGGTATGAACAACCAGGTATCCTAAACAGCTTAGAATACAAACATCCAGGTTAGGATATAAACAACCGGGTTATAGTATAAATAACCAGGTTAGGGTGTAAAAAAAACCAGGTTAAGGTACAAACAACTAGGTTAGGATACAAAAAACCAGGGAAGGATATAAACAACCAGGTTACAGTATAAACAACCAGGATAGGGTGTAAACAACCAGGTTAGAGTACAAACAACCAGGTTAGGATACAAAAACCCAGGTTAGGATATAAACAACCGGGTTATAGTATAAATAACCAGGTTAGGGTGTAAAAAAACCAGGTTAGGGTATAAACAACTAGGTTAGGATACAAAAAACCAGGTTAGGATATAAACAACCAGGTTACAGTATAAACAACCAGGATAGGGTGTAAACAACAAGGTTAGAGTACAAACAACCAGGTTAGGATACAAAAAACCAGGTTAGGATAAAAAAAACCAGGTTAGGGTATAAACAACGAGGTTAGGGTATGAACAACCAGGTATCCTAACCAGGTAAGGATACAAACATCCAGGTTAGGATACAAACAACCGGGTTAGGAAACAAAGAACCAGGCTAGGGTATGAAAAACCAGGTTAGGAAACAAACATCCAGGTTAGGATACAAACAACCAGACTAGGTTATAAAAAACCATGTTAGAGTACAAACAACCAGGTTAGGATACAAAAAACCATGTTTGGATATAAAAAAAAAACAGGTTAGGGTACAAACAACTAGGTTAGGGTTTACACAACCAGATTAGGGTACAAACAACCAGGTTAGGATACAAACAACCAGGTTAGGGTGTAAACAACCAGGTTAGGATACAAACAACCAGGTTAGGAAACAAAAAACCAGGTTACGATTCAAACAACCAGGTTAGGGGATAAAAAACCAGGTTAGTATATAAACAACCAGGTTAGGGTATAAACAACCAGGTTAGGGTACAAAAAACCAGGTTAGGATATAAACAACCAGGTTAGGGTACAACCAACCAGGTTAGGATTCAAACAACAAGGTTAGGGTATGAAAAGCCAGGTTAGGATACAAACATCCAGGTTAGGATACAAACAACCAGGTTAGGGTATAAACAACCAGGTTAGAGTACAAACAACCAGGTTAGGATACAAACAACAAGGTTAGGGTATAAACAACCAGATTAGAGTACAAACAACCAGGTTAGGATACAAACAACAAGGTTAGGGTATGAAAAGCCAGGTTAGGATACAAACATCCAGGTTAGGATACAAACAACCAGGTTAGGGTATAAACAACCAGGTTAGAGTACAAAAAACAAGGTTAGGAGATAAAAAACCAGGTTAGGGTACAAACAACTAGGTGAGGGTTTACACAACCAGGTTAGGATACAAACAACCAGGTTAGGGTTTAAACAACCAGATTAGGGTACAAACAACCAGGTTAGGATTCAAACAACCAGGTTAGGGTATGAAAAACCAGGTTAGGATAGAAACAACCAGATTAGGGTATAAACAACGAGGTTAGGGTATGAACAACCAGGTATCCTAAACAGCTTAGGATACAAACATCCAGGTTAGGATATAAACAACCGGGTTATAGTATAAATAACCAGGTTAGGGTGTAAA
This sequence comes from Telmatherina bonti, assembly GCF_933228915.1. NCBI lineage: Eukaryota > Metazoa > Chordata > Actinopteri > Atheriniformes > Telmatherinidae > Telmatherina > Telmatherina bonti. The sequence goes on from NC_136615.1 coordinate 869,755, forward strand.
AAAAAACAGGTTAGGGTATAAACAACTAGGTTAGTATACAAAAAACCAGGTTAGGATATAAACAACCAGGTTACAGTATAAACAACCAGGATAGGGTGTAAACAACCAGGTTAGAGTACCAACAACCAGGTTAGGATACAAAAAACCAGGTTAGGACATAAAAAACCAGGTTAGGGTATAAACAACGAGGTTAGGGTATGAACAACCAGGTATCCTAACCAGGTTAGGATACAAACATCCAGGTTAGGATACAAACAACCGGGTTAGGAAACAAAGAACCAGGCTAGGGTATGAAAAACCAGGTTAGGAAACAAACATCCAGGTTAGGATACAAACAACCAGACTAGGTTATAAAAAACCATGTTAGAGTACAAACAACCAGGTTAGGATACAAAAAACCATGTTTGGATATAAAAAAAAACAGGTTAGGGTACAAACAACTAGGTTAGGGTTTACACAACCAGATTAGGGTACAAACAACCAGGTTAGGATACAAACAACCAGGTTAGGGTATAAACAACCACATTAGGGTACAAACAACCAGGTTAGGATTCAAACAACAAGGTTAGGGTATGAAAAGCCAGGTTAGGATACAAACATCCAGGTTAGGATACAAACAACCAGGTTAGGGTATAAACAACCATGTTAGAGTACAAACAACCAGGTTAGGATACAAAAAACAAGGTTAGGATATAAAAAACCAGGTTAGGGTACAAACAACTAGGTGAGGGTTTACACAACCAGGTTAGGATACAAACAACCAGGTTAGGGTTTAAACAACCAGATTAGGGTACAAACAACCAGGTTAGGATACAAACAACCAGGTTAGGAAACAAAAAACCAGGTTACGAGTCAAACAACCAGGTTAGGGGATAAAAAACCAGGTTAGTATATAAACAACCAGGTTAGGGTATAAACAACCAGGTTAGGGTACAAACAACCAATTTAGGATATGAACAACCAGGTTAGTATGTAAACAACCAGGTTAGCGTATAAACAACCAGGTTAGAGTACAAACAACCAGGTTAGGATATAAAAAACAAGGTTAGGATATAAAAAACCAGGTTAGGGTACAAACAACTAGGTGAGGGTTTACACAACCAGGTTAGGATACAAACAACCAGGTTAGGGTTTAAACAACCAGATTAGGGTACAAACAACCAGGTTAGGATACAAACAACCAGGTTAGGAAACAAAAAACCAGGTTACGAGTCAAACAACCAGGTTAGGGTATAAACAACCAGGTTAGGGTACAAACAACCAATTTAGGATATGAACAACCAGGTTAGGGTATAAACAACGAGGTTAGGATACAAACAACCAGGTTAGGAAACAAAAAACCAGGTTACGAGTCAAACAACCAGGTTAGGGGATAAAAAACCAGGTCAGTATATAAACAACCAGGTTAGGGTATAAACAACCAGGTTAGAGTACAAACAACCAGGTTAGAGTACAAACAACCAGGTTAGGATACAAAAAACAAGGTTAGGATATAAACAACCAGGTTAGGGTACAAACAACAAGGTGAGGGTTTACACAACCAGGTTAGGATACAAACAACCAGGTTAGGGTTTAAACAACCAGATTAGGGTACAAACAACCAGGTTAGGATACAAACAACCAGGTTAGGAAACAAAAAACCAGGTTACGAGTCAAACAACCAGGTTAGGGGATAAAAAACCAGGTTATGATACAAACAACCAGGTTAGGGTATAAAAAACGAGGTTAGGATACAAACAACCAGGATATAAATAACCAGGTTAGGGTATAAACAACCAGGTTAGGATATAAACAACCAGGATAGGGTATGAACAACAAGGTTAGGATACAAACAACCAAGTTTGGATATAAACAACCAGGTTACAGTATAAACAACCAGGTTAGGGTGTAAAAAACCAGGTTAGGGTACAAAAAACCAGCTTATAGTAGAAAGAAATTGGTTAGGGTATGAACAACCAGGTTAGGATACAAACATCCAGGTTAGGATACAAACAAACAGGTTAGGGTATAAAAAAACGATGTTAGGATCACAACAACCAGGATATAAACAACCAGGTCATCGTATAAACAACCAGGTTAGGATATAAACAACCAGGTTAAGATATCAACAACCAGGTTAGGGTACAAACAACCAGGTTAGGATATAAACAACCAGGTTAGGGTATAAACAACCAGTTTGGGCTATAAACAACCAGGTAAGGATACAAATATCCAGGTTGGGATATAAACAACCAGGTTAGGGTATAAGCAACCAGGTTAGGGTATTAAAAACCAGGTTATAGTATAAATAACCAGGTTAGGATACAAACAACCAGGTTAGGGTATAAAAAACGATGTTAGGATCACAACAACCAGGATATAAACAACCAGGTCATCGTATAGACAACCAGGTTAGGATATAAACAACCAGGTTAGGATATCAACAACCAGGTTAGGATACAAACAGCCAGGTTAGGGTATAAAAAAACAGGATCAGGTTAGAAACAACCAGGTTAGCATACAAACAACCAGGTTAGGACATAAACAACCAGGTTATAGTATAAAAAACCAGGTTAGGATGCAAACAACCAGGTTAGGATATAAACAACCACATTAGGGTATAAACAACCATGTTATGGTACAAAACAACTAGGTTAGAATATAAACAACCAGGCTAGGGTATAAACAACCAGGTTGGGATATAAACAACTAGGTTGGGATACAATCAACCACGTTAGTGTATAAACAACCAGGTTAGGATACAAACAACCAGGTTAGGAAACAAACAACCAGGTTAGGGTATAAACAACCAGGTAAGGATACAATCAACCAGGTTAGGATACAAAAAAACAGGTTAGGACATAAAAAACCAGGTTAGGGTACAATCAACTAGGTTAGGGTTTACACAACCAGGTTAGGATACAAACAACCAGGTTAGGGTATAAACAACCAGATTAGGGTACAAACAACCAGGTTAGGATACAAACAACCAGGTTAGGATGTAAACAACCAGGTTAGGATACAAACAACCAGCTATAGTATAAAAAACCAGGTTAGGATGCAAACAACCAGGTTAGGATATAAACAACCATGTTAGGATGTAAACAACCAGGTTAGGATACAAACAACCAGCTATAGTATAAAAAACCCGGTTAGGATGCAAACAACCAGGTTAGGATACAAGCAACCAGGTTAGGATGTAAACAACCAGGTTAGGATACAAACAACCAGCTATAGTATAAAAAACCAGGTTAGGATGCAAACAACCAGGTTAGGATATAAACAACCATGTTAGGGTATAAACAAACAGGTTATGGTAAAAACAACCAGGTTAGGATATGAACAACCAGGTTAGGACACAAACAACCAGGTTATGGTATAAAAAAGCAGGTTAGGGTATAAACAACCATGTTATGGTATAAACAACTAGGTTAGAATATAAACAACCAGGCTAGGGTATAAACAACCAGGTTGGGATATAAACAACCAGGTTGGGATACAATCAACCACGTTAGTGTATAAACAACCAGGTTAGGATATAAACAACCAGGTTAGGGTATAAACAACCAGGTTAGGGTACAAACAACCAATTTAGGATATGAACAACCAGGTTAGGGTATAAACAACCAATTTGGGATATAAACAACCAGGTTGGGATATAAACAACTAGGTTAGGGTATAAACAACCCGGTTAGGGTATTAACAACCAGGTTATAGAATAAATAACCAGGTTATGATACAAACAACCAGGTTAGGGTATAAAAAACGAGGTTAGGATACAAACAACCAGGATATAAATAACCAGGTTAGGGTATAAACAACCAGGTTAGGATATAAACAACCAGGATAGGGTATGAACAACAAGGTTAGGATACAAACAACCAAGTTAGGATATAAACAACCAGGTTACAGTATAAACAACCAGGTTAGGGTGTAAAAAACCAGGTTAGGGTACACAAAACCAGCTTATAGTAGAAACAAACTGGTTAGGGTATGAACAACCAGGTTAGGATACAAACATCCAGGTTAGGATACAAACAAACAGGTTAGGGTATAAACAACCAGGTTAGAGTACAAAAAACCAGGTTGGGATACAAAAAACCAGGTTAGGAAATAAAAAACCAGGTTAGGGTACAAACAACTAGGTTAGGGTATAAACAACCAGGGTAGGATATAAACAACCAGGTCATGGTATGAACAACAGGTTAGGATACAAACAACCAGGTTAGGAAACAAACAACCAGGTTCGGGTATAAACAACCAGGGTAGGATATAAACAACCAGGTCATGGTATGAACAACAGGTTAGGATACAAACAACCAGGTTAGGATACAAACAACCAGGTTACGATTCAAACAACCAGGTTAGGGGATAAAAAACCAGGCTAGGAAAAAAACAACCAGGTTCGGGTATAAACAACCAGGGTAGGATATAAACAACCAGGTCATGGTATGAACAACAGGTTAGGATAAAAAACAACCAGGTTAGGATACAAACAACCAGGTTACGATTCAAACAACCAGGTTAGGGGATAAAAAACCAGGCTAGGATACAAACAACCAGGTTAGGGTATAAACAACCAGGTTAGGGTACAAACAACCAGGTTACGATTCAAACAACCAGGTTAGGGTATAAACATCCAGTTTGGGATATAAACAACCAGGTAAGGATACAAATAACCAGGTTAGCATATAAACAACCAGGTTAGGGTATAAGCAACCAGGTTAGGGTATTAAAAGCCAGGTTATAGTATAAATAACCAGGTTAGGATACAAACAACCAGGTTAGGGTATAAAAAACGATGTTAGGATCACAACAACCAGGATATAAACAACCAGGTCATCGTATAAACAACCAGGTTAGGATATAAACAGCCAGATTAGGGTATAAACAACCAGGTTAGGGTATAAAAAACCAAATCAGGGTACAAACAACCAGGTTAGGATAGAAACAACCAGGTTAGCGTATAAACAACCAGGTTAGAGTACAAACAACCAGGTTAGGATATAAAAAACAAGGTTAGGATATAAAAAACCAGGTTAGGGTACAAACAACTAGGTGAGGGTTTACACAACCAGGTTAGGATACAAACAACCAGGTTAGGGTTTAAACAACCAGATTAGGGTACAAACAACCAGGTTAGGATACAAACAACCAGGTTAGGAAACAAAAAACCAGGTTACGAGTCAAACAACCAGGTTAGGGTATAAACAACCAGGTTAGGGTACAAACAACCAATTTAGGATATGAACAACCAGGTTAGGGTATAAACAACGAGGTTAGGATACAAACAACCAGGTTAGGAAACAAAAAACCAGGTTACGAGTCAAACAACCAGGTTAGGGGATAAAAAACCAGGTTAGTATATAAACAACCAGGTTAGGGTATAAACAACCAGGTTAGGGTACAAACAACCAATTTAGGATATGAACAACCAGGTTAGGGTATAAACAACCAATTTGGGATATAAACAACCAGGTTAGGACACAAACAACCAGGTTAGGATATAAACAACTAGGTTAGGGTATAAACAACCCGGTTAGGGTATTAACAACCAGGTTATAGAATAAATAACCAGGTTATGATACAAACAACCAGGTTAGGGTATAAAAAACGAGGTTAGGATACAAACAACCAGGATATAAATAACCAGGTTAGGGTATAAACAACCAGGTTAGGATATAAACAACCAGGATAGGGTATGAACAACAAGGTTAGGATACAAACAACCAAGTTTGGATATAAACAACCAGGTTACAGTATAAACAACCAGGTTAGGGTATAAAAAACCAGGTTAGGGTACAAAAAACCAGCTTATAGTAGAAAGAAATTGGTTAGGGTATGAACAACCAGGTTAGGATACAAACATCCAGGTTAGGATACAAACAAACAGGTTAGGGTATAAAAAAACGATGTTAGGATCACAACAACCAGGATATAAACAACCAGGTCATCGTATAAACAACCAGGTTAGGATATAAACAACCAGGTTAGGGTATAAACAACCAGGTTAGGGTATAAAAAACCAAATCAGGGTACAAACAACCAGGTTAGGATAGAAACAACCAGGTTAGCGTATAAACAACCAGGTTAGAGTACAAACAACCAGGTTAGGATATAAAAAACAAGGTTAGGATATAAAAAACCAGGTTAGGGTACAAACAACTAGGTGAGGGTTTACACAACCAGGTTAGGATACAAACAACCAGGTTAGGGTTTAAACAACCAGATTAGGGTTCAAACAACCAGGTTAGGATACAAACAACCAGGTTAGGAAACAAAAAACCAGGTTACGAGTCAAACAACCAGGTTAGGGTATAAACAACCAGGTTAGGGTACAAACAACCAATTTAGGATATGAACAACCAGGTTAGGGTATAAACAACGAGGTTAGGATACAAACAACCAGGTTAGGAAACAAAAAACCAGGTTACGAGTCAAACAACCAGGTTAGGGGATAAAAAACCAGGTTAGTATATAAACAACCAGGTTAGGGTATAAACAACCAGGTTAGGGTACAAACAACCAATTTAGGATATGAACAACCAGGTTAGGGTATAAACAACCAATTTGGGATATAAACAACCAGGTTAGGACACAAACAACCAGGTTAGGATATAAACAACTAGGTTAGGGTATAAACAACCCGGTTAGGGTATTAACAACCAGGTTATAGAATAAATAACCAGGTTATGATACAAACAACCAGGTTAGGGTATAAAAAACGAGGTTAGGATACAAACAACCAGGATATAAATAACCAGGTTAGGGTATAAACAACCAGGTTAGGATATAAACAACCAGGATAGGGTATGAACAACAAGGTTAGGATACAAACAACCAAGTTTGGATATAAACAACCAGGTTACAGTATAAACAACCAGGTTAGGGTGTAAAAAACCAGGTTAGGGTACAAAAAACCAGCTTATAGTAGAAAGAAATTGGTTAGGGTATGAACAACCAGGTTAGGATACAAACATCCAGGTTAGGATACAAACAAACAGGTTAGGGTATAAAAAAACGATGTTAGGATCACAACAACCAGGATATAAACAACCAGGTCATCGTATAAACAACCAGGTTAGGATATAAACAACCAGGTTAAGATATCAACAACCAGGTTAGGGTACAAACAACCAGGTTAGGATATAAACAACCAGGTTAGGGTATAAACAACCAGTTTGGGCTATAAACAACCAGGTAAGGATACAAATATCCAGGTTGGGATATAAACAACCAGGTTAGGGTATAAGCAACCAGGTTAGGGTATTAAAAACCAGGTTATAGTATAAATAACCAGGTTAGGATACAAACAACCAGGTTAGGGTATAAAAAACGATGTTAGGATCACAACAACCAGGATATAAACAACCAGGTCATCGTATAGACAGCCAGGTTAGGATATAAACAACCAGGTTAGGATATCAACAACCAGGTTAGGATACAAACAGCCAGGTTAGGGTATAAAAAAACAGGATCAGGTTAGAAACAACCAGGTTAGCATACAAACAACCAGATTAGGACATAAACAACCAGGTTATAGTATAAAAAACCAGGTTAGGATGCAAACAACCAGGTTAGGATATAAACAACCACATTAGGGTATAAACAACCATGTTATGGTACAAAACAACTAGGTTAGAATATAAACAAACAGGCTAGGGTATAAACAACCAGGTTGGGATATAAACAACTAGGTTGGGATACAATCAACCACGTTAGTGTATAAACAACCAGGTTAGGATACAAACAACCAGGTTAGGAAACAAACAACCAGGTTAGGGTATAAACAACCAGGTAAGGATACAATCAACCAGGTTAGGATACAAAAAAACAGGTTAGGACATAAAGAACCAGGTTAGGGTACAAACAACTAGGTTAGGGTTTACACAACCAGGTTAGGATACAAACAACCAGGTTAGGGTATAAACAACCAGATTAGGGTACAAACAACCAGGTTAGGATACAAACAACCAGGTTAGGATGTAAACAACCAGGTTAGGATACAAACAACCAGCTATAGTATAAAAAACCAGGTTAGGATGCAAACAACCAGGTTAGGATATAAACAACCATGTTAGGATGTAAACAACCAGGTTAGGATACAAACAACCAGCTATAGTATAAAAAACCAGGTTAGGATGCAAACAACCAGGTTAGGATACAAGCAACCAGGTTAGGATGTAAACAACCAGGTTAGGATACAAACAACCAGCTATAGTATAAAAAACCAGGTTAGGCTGCAAACAACCAGGTTAGGATATAAACAACCATGTTAGGGTATAAACAAAACGGTTATGGTAAAAACAACCAGGTTAGGATATGAACAACCAGGTTAGGACACAAACAACCAGGTTATGGTATAAAAAAGCAGGTTAGGGTATAAACAACCATGTTATGGTATAAACAACTAGGTTAGAATATAAACAACCAGGCTAGGGTATAAACAACCAGGTTGGGATATAAACAACCAGGTTGGGATACAATCAACCACGTTAGTGTATAAACAACCAGGTTAGGATATAAACAACCAGGTTAGGGTATAAACAACCAGGTTAGGGTACAAACAACCAATTTAGGATATGAACAACCAGGTTAGGGTATAAACAACCAATTTGGGATATAAACAACCAGGTTGGGATATAAACAACTAGGTTAGGGTATAAACAACCCGGTTAGGGTATTAACAACCAGGTTATACAATAAATAACCAGGTTATGATACAAACAACCAGGTTAGGGTATAAAAAACGAGGTTAGGATACAAACAACCAGGATATAAATAACCAGGTTAGGGTATAAACAACCAGGTTAGGATATAAACAACCAGGATAGGGTATGAACAACAAGGTTAGGATACAAACAACCAAGTTAGGATATAAACAACCAGGTTACAGTATAAACAACCAGGTTAGGGTGTAAAAAACCAGGTTAGGGTACACAAAACCAGCTTATAGTAGAAACAAACTGGTTAGGGTATGAACAACCAGGTTAGGATACAAACATCCAGGTTAGGATACAAACAAACAGGTTAGGGTATAAACAACCAGGTTAGAGTACAAAAAACCAGGTTAGGATACAAAAAACCAGGTTAGGAAATAAAAAACCAGGTTAGGGTACAAACAACTAGGTTAGGGTATAAACAACCAGGGTAGGATATAAACAACCAGGTCATGGTATGAACAACAGGTTAGGATACAAACAACCAGGTTAGGAAACAAACAACCAGGTTCGGGTATAAACAACCAGGGTAGGATATAAACAACCAGGTCATGGTATGAACAACACGTTAGGATACAAACAACCAGGTTAGGATACAAACAACCAGGTTACGATTCAAACAACCAGGTTAGGGGATAAAAAACCAGGCTAGGAAAAAAACAACCAGGTTCGGGTATAAACAACCAGGGTAGGATATAAACAACCAGGTCATGGTATGAACAACAGGTTAGGATAAAAAACAACCAGGTTAGGATACAAACAACCAGGTTACGATTCAAACAACCAGGTTAGGGGATAAAAAACCAGGCTAGGATACAAACAACCAGGTTAGGGTATAAACAACCAGGTTAGGGTACAAACAACCAGGTTACGATTCAAACAACCAGGTTAGGGGATAAAAAACCAGGCTAGGATACAAACAACCAGGTTAGGGTATAAACAACCAGGTTAGGGTACAAACAACCAGGTTAGGATATAAACAACCAGGTTAGGGTATAAACATCCAGTTTGGGATATAAACAACCAGGTAAGGATACAAATAACCAGGTTAGCATATAAACAACCAGGTTAGGGTATAAGCAACCAGGTTAGGGTATTAAAAACCAGGTTATAGTATAAATAACCAGGTTAGGATACAAACAACCAGGTTAGGGTATAAAAAACGATGTTAGGATCACAACAACCAGGATATAAACAACCAGGTCATCGTATAAACAACCAGGTTAGGATATAAACAGCCAGATTAGGGTATAAACAACCAGGTTAGGGTATAAAAAACCAAATCAGGGTACAAACAACCAGGTTAGGATAGAAACAACCAGGTTAGGACATAAACAACCAGGTTATAGTATGAAAAAACAGGATCAGGTTAGAAACAACCAGGTTAGCATACAAACAACCAGGTTAGGGCATAAACAACCAGGTTATAGTTAAAAAAAAAACCAGGTTAGGATGCAAAAAACCAGGTTATGATATAAACAACCACATTAGGGTATAAACAACCAGGTTAGGGTATAAACAACTAGGTTAGAATATAAACAACCAGGCTAGGGTATAAACAACCAGGTTGGGATATGAACAACCAGGTTGGGATACAATCAACCACGTTAGTGTATAATCAACCAGGTTAGGATACAAACAACCAGGTTAGGAAACAAACAACCAGGTTAGGGTATAAACAACCAGGTAAGGATACAATCAACCAGGTTAGGATACAAAAAAACAGGTTAGGATATAAAAAACCAGGTTAGGGTACAAACAACTAGGTTAGGGTTTACACAACCAGGTTAGGATACAAACAACCGGGTTAGGGTATAAACAACCAGATTAGGGTACAAACAACCAGGTTAGGATACAAACAACCAGGTTAGGATATAAACAACCAGGTTAGGATACAAACAACCAGCTATAGTATAAAAAACCAGGTTAGGATGCAAACAACCAGGTTAGGATATAAACAACCATGTTAGGGTATAAACAAACAGGTTATAGTAAAAACAACCAGGTTAGGATATAAACAACCAGGTTAGGACACAAACAACCAGGTTATGGTATAAAAAAGCAGGTTAGGGTATAAACAACCATGTTATGGTATAAACAACTAGGTTAGAATATAAACAACCAGGCTAGGGTATAAACAACCAGGTTTGGATATAAACAACCAGGTTGGGATACAATCAACCACGTTAGTGTATAAACAACCAGGTTAGGATATAAATAACCAGGTTAGGGTATAAACAACCAGGTTAGGGTACAAACAACCAGGTTAGGATACAAAAAACCAGGTTAGGAAACAAAAAACCAGGTTACAAGTCAAAAAACCAGGTTAGGGGATAAAAAACCAGGTTAGTATATAACCAACCAGGTTAGGGTATAAACAACCAGGTTAGGGTACAAACAACCAATTTAGGATATGAACAACCAGGTTAGGGTATAAACAACCAATTTGGGATACAAACAACCAGGTTAGGATATAAACAACCGGGTTATAGCATAAATAACCAGGTTAGGGTGTAAAAAACCAGGTTAGGGTATAAACAACTAGGTCAGGGTACAAACAACCAGGTTAAGATACAAACAACCAGGTTAGGAAACAAAAAACCAGGTTAGGGTACAAACAACTAGGTCAGGGTACAAAAAACCAGGTTAGGATACAAACAACCAGGTTAGGAAACAAAAAACCAGGTTAGGGGATAAACAACCAGGTTAGGATTCAAACAACCAGGTTAGGGTATGAAAAACCAGGTTAGGATACAAACAACCAGATTAGGGTATAAACAACGAGGTTAGGGTATGAACAACCAGGTATCCTAAACAGGTTAGGATACAAACATCCAGGTTAGGATATAAACAACCGGGTTATAGTATAAATAACCAGGTTATGGTGTAAAAAAACCAGGTTAAGGTATAAACAACTAGGTTAGGATACAAAAAACCAGGTTAGGATATAAACAACCAGGTTACAGTATAAACAACCAGGATAGGGTGTAAACAACCAGGTTAGGATACAAAAAACCAGGTTAGGATATAAACAACCGGGTTATAGTATAAATAACCAGGTTAGGGTGTAAAAAAACCAGGTTAGGGTATAAACAACTAGGTTAGGATACAAAAAACCAGGTTAGGATATAAACAACCAGGTTACAGTATAAACAACCAGGATAGGGTGTAAACAACCAGGTTAGAGTACAAACAACCAGGTTAGGATACAAAAAACCAGGTTAGGATATAAAAAACCAGGTTAGGGTATAAACAACGAGGTTAGGGTATGAACAACCAGGTATCCTAACCAGGTTAGGATACAAACATCCAGGTTAGGGTACAAACAACCAGGTTTGGATATAAAAAAAAAACAGGTTAGGGTACAAACAACTAGGTGAGGGTTTACACAACCAGATTAGGGTACAAACAACCAGGTTAGGATACAAACAACCAGGTTAGGGTGTAAACAACCAGGTTAGGATACAAACAACCAGGTTAGGAAACAAAAAACCAGGTTACGATTCAAACAACCAGGTTAGGGGATAAAAAACCAGGTTAGGATATAAACAACCAGGTTAGGGTACAAACAACCAGGTTAGGATATAAACAACCAGGTTAGGGTATAAACAACCACATTAGGGTACAAACAACCAGGTTACGATTCAAACAACAACGTTAGGGTATGAAAAGCCAGGTTAGGATACAAACATCCAGGTTAGGATACAAACAACCAGGTTAGGGTATAAACAACCAGGTTAGAGTACAAACAACCAGGTTAGGATACAAAAAACAAGGTTAGGATATAAAAAACCAGGTTAGGGTACAAACAACTAGGTGAGGGTTTACACAACCAGGTTAGGATACAAACAACCAGGTTAGGGTTTAAACAACCAGATTAGGGTACAAACAACCAGGTTAGGATACAAACAACCAGGTTAGGAAACAAAAAACCAGGTTACGAGTCAAACAACCAGGTTAGGGGATAAAAAACCAGGTTAGTATATAAACAACCAGGTTAGGGTATAAACAACCAGGTTAGGGTACAAACAACCAATTTAGGATATGAACAACCAGGTTAGGGTATAAACAACCAATTTGGGATACAAAAAACCAGGTTAGGAAACAAAAAACCAGGTTACGAGTCAAACAACCAGGTTAGGGGATAAAAAACCAGGTTAGTATATAAACAACCAGGTTAGGGTATAAACAACCAGGTTAGAGTACAGACAACCAGGTTAGGATACAAAAAACAAGGTTAGGATATAAAAAACCAGGTTAGGGTACAAACAACTAGGTGAGGGTTTACACAACCAGGTTAGGATACAAACAACCAGGTTAGGGTTTAAACAACCAGATTAGGGTACAAACAACCAGGTTAGGATACAAACAACCAGGTTAGGGTATAAACAACCAGATTAGGGTACAAACAACCAGGGTCGGATACAAACAACCAGGTTAGGGGATAAACAACCAGGTTGGGACACAAACAACCAGGTTAGGATATAAACAACTGGGTTAGGGTATAAACAACCAGGTTAGGGCATAGACAACCAGGTTAGGATATAAATAACCAGGTAAGGATATAAACAACCTGGTAATAGTATAAACAACCAGGTTATGGGGTAAACAACCAGGTTAGGTTATAAACAACCAGGTTAGGATACAGACAACCAGTTGAGGGTATAAACAACCAGGTTAGGGTATAAACAACCAGATTAGGGTACAAACAAACAGGGTAGGATACAAATAACCAGGTTAGGGGATAAACGACCAGTTTAGGATACAAACAACCAGGTTAGGATACAAACAACCAGGTTAGGGTTTAAACAACCCGGTTAGGATACAAACAACCAGGTTAGGATATAAAAATCAGGTTAGGGTATAAACAACCAGGTTATGGTATGAACAACAGGTTAGGATACAAACAACCAGATTAGGATAGAAAGAACCACGTTAGGGTATAAACAACAAGGTTAGGGTATAAACAACCACATTAGGGTACAAATAACCAGGTCAGGATTCAAACAACCAGGTTAGCATATAAAAAAACAGGTTACGATACAAACAACCAGGTTAGGGTATAGACGACCAGGTTGGGATATAAATAACCAGGTAAGGATATAAACAACCAGGTTATAGTATAAACAACCAGGTTAGGGTGTAAACAGCCGGGTTAGGGTATAAACAACCAGGTTACGGTATAAACAACAAGGTTAGGGTATTAACAACCAGGTTATAGTATGAACAACCAGGTTAGGATATAAACAACCGGGTTATAGTATAAACAACCAGGTTCTGGTATAAACAACCAGGTTAGGGTATAAAAAACCAGGTCAGGGTATAAACAACCAGGTTATGGTATAAACAACCAGGTTAGGATACAAACAACCAGGCTAGGGTATAAACAACCAAGTTGGGATATAAACAACCAGGTTAGTATACCATCAACCAGGTTAGGGTATAAACAACCAGGTTAGGGTATATATAACCACATTAGGGTACAAACAACCAGGGTAGGATACAAACAACCAGGTTAGGGGATAAACAACCAGGTTAGGATACAAACAACCAGGTTAGGGTATATACAACCAGGTTATGGTGTAAACAACCAGGTTAGGTTTTAACAACCAGGTTAGGATACAGACAACCAGGTTAGGGTATATACAACCACATTAGGGTACAAACAACCAGGGTAGGATACAAACAACCAGGTTAGGATACAAACAACCAGGTTAGGATACAAACAACCAGGTTAGGGTTTAAACAACCCGGTTAGGATACAAACAACCAGGTCAGGGTATAAAAAACCAGGTTAGGGTACAAACAGCCAGATTAGGGTATAAACAACGAGGTTAGGGTACAAACAACCAGGTTAGGATAACAAACAACCAGGTTAGGATAACAAACAACCAGGTTAGGGTATAAACAACCAGGTTGGAATATAATGAACCAGGTTAGGATACAAACAACCAGGTTAGGGTATAAACAACCAGGTTAGGGTACAAACAACAAGGTAAGGATATAAACAACCAGGTTAGGGTATAAACAACCCGGTTAGGGTATTAACAACCAGGTTATAGAATAAATAACCACGTTATGATACAAACAACCAGGTTAGGGTGTAAACAGCCAGGTTAGGATACAAACAACCAGTTTAGGATATAAAAAAAATCAGGTTAGGATATAAACAACCAGGTTAGGATACAAACAACCAGGTTAGGATTCAAACAACCACGTTAGGGTATAAACAACCAGGTTATGTTAAAAACAACCGGGTTAGGAAACAAACAACCAGGCTAGGGTATAAACATCCAGGTTAGTATACAAACAACCAGGTTAGGATATAAAAAAAATCAGGTTAGGATACAAACAACCAGGTTAGGATACAAACAACCAGGTTAGGGAAAAAAACAACCAGATCATGGTACAAATAACCAGGTTAGGATACAAACAACCAGGTTACGATTCAAACAACCAGGTTAGGGGATTAAAAAACGAGGATAGGATACAAACAACCAGGTTAGGGTATAAACAACCAGGCTAGGGTATAGACAACAAGGTTGGGATATAAACAGCCAGGTTGGGATACAATCAAACAGGTTAGGGTAGAAACAACCGGGTTAGGAAACAAACAACCAGGCTAGGGTATGAACAACCAGGTTAGAATAGAAACAACCAGGTTAGGATATAAACAACCGGGCTATAGTATAAACAACCAGGTTAGGGTGTAAACAAACAGGTTAGGGTATAAACAACCAGGTTAGGATACAAACAACCAGGTTCGGGTATAAACAACCAGGTTAGGATATAAACAACCAGGTTAGGATATAAACAAACAGGTTAGGGTATACACAACCAGGTTAGGGTATAAACAACCAGGTTGGGGTATAAAAAACCAGATTAGGATATAAACAACCAATTTAGGATACAAAAAACCAGGTCAGGATATAAAAAACCAGGTTATAGTATAAACAACCAGGTTAGGGTGTAAACAGCCAGGTTAGGGTGTAAACAACCAGGTTAGGGTATAAACAACCAGGTTAGGGTATAGACAACCAAGTTAGGATACGAACAACCAGTTCAGGATATAAACAACCATGTTATAGTATAAACAACCAGGTTAGGGTATAAAAAAAACAGGTTAGGATACAAACAGCCAGGTGAGGGTATAAACAACGAGGTTAGGGTACAAACAACCAGGTTAGGATAACAAACAACCGGGTAAGGGTGGAAACAACCAGGTTGGAATATAATGAACCAGGTTAGGATACAAACAACTCGGTTAGGATATAAACAACTCGGTTAGGGTATAAACAACCCGGTTATGGTATTAAAAGCCAGGTTATAGTATAGACAACCATGTTAGGGCATAGAAAAACCAGTTTAGGATATAAAAAACAGGCTACGGTATGAACAACCAGGTTAGGGCGTAAACAACCATGTTAGGGTACAAACAACCAGGTTAGGATACAAACAACCAGGTTAGGATATAAACAACCAGGTTAGGGTATAAACAACCCGGTTAGGGTATTAACAACCAGGTTATAGTATAAACAACCAGGTTAGGATATAAACAACCAGGTTATGGGATAAACAACCAGGTTAGGGTGTATACAACCAGGTTAGGGTATAAACAACCAGGTTAGGACACAAACAACCAGGTTGGGACACAAACAACCAGGTTAGGGTATAAACAACCAGGTTATGGTATAAACAACCAGGTTAGGATACAAACAACCAGGCTAGGGTATAAACAACCAAGTTGGGAAATAAACAACCAGGTTGGGATACCATCAACCAGGTTAGGGTATAAAAAACCAGGTTAGGGTATAAACAACCAGTTTGGGGTATAAACACCCAGGTTAGGATGTAAACAACCAATTTAGGATACAAAAAACCAGGTCAGGATATAAACAACCAGGTTATAGTATAAACAACCAGGTTAGGGTATAAACAACCCGGTTAGGGTATTAACAACCAGGTTATAGTATAAACAACCAGGTTAGGATATAAACAACCAGGTTATGGGATAAACAACCAGGTTAGGGTGTATACAACCAGGTTAGGGTATAAACAACCAGGTTAGGACACAAACAACCAGGTTGGGACACAAACAACCAGGTTAGGGTATAAACAACCAGGTTATGGTATAAACAACCAGGTTAGGATACAAACAACCAGGCTAGGGTATAAACAACCAAGTTGGGAAATAAACAACCAGGTTGGGATACCATCAACCAGGTTAGGGTATAAAAAACCAGGTTAGGGTATAAACAACCAGTTTGGGGTATAAACACCCAGGTTAGGATGTAAACAACCAATTTAGGATACAAAAAACCAGGTCAGGATATAAACAACCAGGTTATAGTATAAAAACCAGGTTAGGGTGTAAACAGCCAGGTTAGGGTATAAACAACCAGGTTAGGCTATAGACAACAAAGTTAGGATACAAACAACCAGGTCAGTATATAAACAACCAGGTTATAGTATAAACAACCAGGTTATGGTGTAAACAACCAGGTTAGGATACAAACAACCAGGTTAGGGTATAAACAACCAGGTAAGGGCATAAACAACCAGGTTAGGATACAAACAACCAGGCTAGGGTATAAACAACCAAGTTGGGATATAAACAACCAAGTTGGTATACCATCAACCAGGTTAGGGTATAAACAACCAGGTTGGGGTATAAACAAGCAGGTTAGGGTATAGACAACCAGGTTGGGATATAAATAACCAGGTAAGGATATAAACAACCAGGTTATAGTATAAACAACCAGGTTATGGTGTAAACAACCAGGTTAGGTTATAATCAAACAGGTTAGGATACAGACAACCAGGTCAGGGCGTAAACAACCAGGTTAGGGTACAAACAACCATGTTAGGGCATAAACAACCAGTTTAGGATATAAAAAAACAGGCTACGGTATGAACAACCAGGTTAGGATACAAACAACCAGGTCAGGGCGTAAACAACCAGGTTAGGGTACAAACAACCAGGTTAGGATATAATCAGGGCTATGGTATAAACAACCAGGTTAGGGTGTAAACAACCAGGTTCGGGTATTAAATAAACCAGGTTAGGATACAAACAACCAGGTTAGGGTATAAACAACGAGGTTGGGGTACAAACAACCAGGTTAGGATATAAACAACCAGGTTAGGGTGTATACAACCAGGTTAGGGTATAAACAACCAGGTTAAGATATAAACAACTAGGTTAGGACACAAACAACTAGGTTAGGACACAAACAACAAGGTTAGGGTATAAATAACCAGGTAAGGATATAAATAAGCAGGTAAGGATATAAACAACCAGGTTATAGTGTAAACAACCAGGTTATAGTGTAAACAACCAGGTTATGGTGTAAACAACCAGGTTAGGACACAGACAACCAGGTTAGGGTATAAACAACCAGATTAGGGTACAAAGTACCAGGTTAGGATACAAACAACCAGGTCAGGGCGTAAACAACCAAGTTAGGATACAAACAACCAGGTTAGGATATAATCAGGTCTATGGTATAAACAACCATGTTAGGGTGTAAACAACCAGGTTCGGGTATTAAATAAACCAGGTTAGGATACAAACAACCAGCTTAGGGTATAAACAACGAGGTTGGGATATAAATAACCAGGTAAGGATATAAACAACCAGGTTATAGTATAAACAACCAGGTTAGGGTGTAAACAGCCGGGTTACGGTATAAACAACCAGGTTATGGTATAAACAACCAGGTTAGGGTGTATACAACCAGGTTAGGGTATAAACAACCAGGTTAGGACACAAACAACCAGGTTGGGACACAAAGAACCAGGTTAGGGTATAAACAACCAGGTTATGGTATAAACAACCAGGTTAGGATACAAACAACCAGGCTAGGGTATAAACAACCAAGTTGGGAAATAAACAACCAGGTTGGGATACCATCAACCAGGTTAGGGTATAAAAAACCAGGTTAGGGTATAAACAACCAGTTTGGGGTATAAACACCCAGGTTAGGATGTAAACAACCAATTTAGGATACAAAAAACCAGGTCAGGATATAAACAACCAGGTTAGGCTATAGACAACAAAGTTAGGATACAAACAACCAGGTCAGTATATAAACAACCAGGTTATAGTATAAACAACCAGGTTAGGGTGTAAACAGCCAGGTTAGGGTATAAACAACCAGGTTAGGCTATAGACAACAAAGTTAGGATACAAACAACCAGGTCAGTATATAAACAACCAGGTTATAGTATAAACAACCAGGTTATGGTGTAAACAACCAGGTTAGGGTGTCAACAACCAGGTTAGGGTATAAACAACCAGGTAAGGGCATAGACAACCAGGTTGGGATATAAATAACCAGGTAAAGATATAAACAACCAGGCTATAGTATAAACAACCAGGTTAGGGTGTAAACAGCCAGGTTAGGATATAAATAACCAGGTAGGGATATAAACAACCAGATTAGGGTACAAACAACCACTTTAAGATACAAATAACCAGGTAAGGGGATAAACGACCAGGTTAGGATACAAACAACCAGGTTAGGATACAAACAACCAGGTTAGGGTTTAAACAACCCGGATAGGATACAAACACCCAGGTTAGGAAATAAAAATCAGGTTAGGGTATAAACAACCAGGTTATGGTATGAACAACAGGTTAGGATACAAACAACCAGATTAGGATAGAAAGAACCAGGTTAGGGTATAAAAAACAAGGTTAGGGTATAAACAACCACATTAGGGTATAAACAACCAGGTTAGGATATAAACAAACAGGTGAGGATACAAACAACCAGGTTAGGGTATAAACAACCAGGTTAGGATACAAGAAACCAGGTTAGGGTATAAACAACCAGGTTAGGATATAAACAACCAGGTTAGGATACAAAAAACCAGGTTAGGGTATAAACAACCAGGTTAGGATATAAACAACCAGGTTAGGGTATAAACAACCAGGTTAGGATATAAACAACCAGGTTAGGGTATAAACAACCAGGTTAGGATACAAACAACCAGGTTAGGGTATAAACAACCAGGTTAGGTTACAAACAACCAGGTTAGGATATAAACAACCAGGTTAGGGTATAAACAACCAGGTTAGGATACAAACAACCAGGTTAGGGTATAAACAACCAGGTTAGGATATAAACAACCAGGTTAGTATACAAACAACCAGGGTAGGGTATAAACAACCAAGTTGGGATATAAACAACCAGGTTGGGATACCATCAAGCAGGTTAGGGTATAAACAACCAGGTTAGGGTATAAACAACCAGGTTGGGGTATAAACAACCAGGTTAGGGTATAAACAACAAGGTTGGGGTATAAATAACCAGGTTAGGGTATAAACAACCAGGTTAGGATATAAACGACCAGGTTAGGGTGTAAACAACCAGGTTAGGATACAAACAACCAGGTTAGGGTATAAACAACCAGGTTAGGTTACAAACAACCAGGTTAGGATATAAACAACCAGGTTAGGGTATAAACAACCAGGTTAGGATACAAACAACCAGGTTAGGGTATAAACAACCAGGTTAGGATATAAACAACCAGGTTAGTATACAAACAACCAGGGTAGGGTATAAACAACCAAGTTGGGATATAAACAACCAGGTTGGGATACCATCAAGCAGGTTAGGGTATAAACAACCAGGTTAGGGTATAAACAACCAGGTTGGGGTATAAACAACCAGGTTAGGGTATAAACAACAAGGTTGGGGTATAAATAACCAGGTTAGGGTATAAACAACCAGGTTAGGATATAAACGACCAGGTTAGGGTGTAAACAACCAGGTCAGGATACAAACAACCAGGTTAGGGTAAAAACAACCAGGTTAGGATATAAACAAACAGGTGAGGATACAAACAAACAGGTTAGGATACAAAAAACCAGGTTAGGGTATAAACAACCAGATTAGGGTACAAACAACCAGGTTAGGATACAAACAACCAGGTCAGGGCGTAAACAACCAGGTTAGGGTACAAACAACCAGGTTAGGATACAAACAACCAGGTTAGGATATAATCAGGTCTATGGTATAAACAACCAGGTTAGGGTGTAAACAACCAGGTTCGGGTATTAAAAAAAACCAGGTTAGGATACAAACAACCAGGTTAGGGTATAAACAATGAGCTTAGGGTGCAAACAACCAGGTTAGGATATAAACAACCAGGTTAGGGCATAAACAACCCGGTTAGGGTATTAACAACCAGGCTATAGTATAAACAACCAGGTTAGGATATAAACAACCGGGTTATAGTATAAACAACCAGGTTTGGGTGTATACAACCAGGTTAGGGTATAAACAACCAGGTTAGGATACAAACAACCAGGTTCTGGTATAAACAACCAGGTTAGGATATAAACAACTAGGTTAGGACACAAACAACCAGGTTAGGGTATAAAAAACCAGGTCAGGGTATAAACAACAGGTTATGGTATAAACAACCAGGTTAGGATACAAACAACCAGGGTAGGGTATAAACAACCAAGTTGGGATATAAACAACCAGGTTGGGATACCATCAAGCCGCTTAGGGTATAAACAACCAGGTTGGGGTATAAACAAACAGGTTAGGGTATAGACAACCAGGTTGGGATATAAATGACCAGGTAAGGATATAAACAACCAGGTTATAGTATAAACAACCAGGTTATGGTGTAAACAACCAGGTTAGGTTATAATCAACCAGGTTAGGATACAAACAACCAGATTAGGGTATAAACAACGAGGTTAGGGTATGAACAACCAGGTATCCTAACCAGGTTAGGATACATACATCCAGGTTAGGATACAAACAACCAGGTTAGGGTATAAACAACCAGGTTAGAGTACAAACAACCAGGTTAGGATACAAAAAACCAGGTTAGGATATAAAAAACAGGTTAGGGTATAACCAACTAGGTTAGAATGCAAACAACCAGTTTAGGGTATAAATGACCAGGTTATGGTATAAACAACCAGGTTAGGATATAAACGACCAGGTTAGGGTGTTAAACAACCAGGTTAGGATATAAACAACCAGGTTAGGGTATAAACAACCAGGTTAGGATATAAACAAACAGGTTAGGATACAAACAACCAGGTTAGGGTATAAACAACCAGGTTATGGTATAAACAACCAGGTTAGGATACAAAAAACCAGGTTAGGGTATAAACAACCAGGTTAGGATATAAACAACCAGGTTAGGTTACAAAAAACCAGGGTAGGGTATAAACAACCAAGTTAGGATATAAACAACCAGGTTAGGGTATAAACAACCAGGTTAGGATATAAACAACCATGTTAGGGTATAAACAACCAGGTTAGGATACAAACAACCAGGTTAGGGTATAAACAACCAGGTTAGGTTACAAACAACCAGGTTAGGATATAAACAACCAGGTTAGGGTATAAACAACAGGTTAGGATATAAACAACCAGGTTAGGATACAAACAACCAGGGTAGGGTATAAACAACCAAGTTGGGATATAAACAACCAGGTTGGGATACCATCAAGCAGGTTAGGGTATAAACAACCAGGTTAGGGTATAAACAACCAGGTTGGGGTATAAACAACCAGGTTAGGGTATAGACAACCAGGTTGGGATACAAACAACCAGATTAGGGTATAAACAACGAGGTTAGGGTATGAACAACCAGGTATCCTAACCAGGTTAGGATACATACATCCAGGTTAGGATACAAACAACCAGGTTAGGGTATAAACAACCAGGTTAGAGTACAAACAACCAGGTTAGGATACAAAAAACCAGGTTAGGATATAAAAAAACAGGTTAGGGTATAACCAACTAGGTTAGAATGCAAACAACCAGTTTAGGGTATAAATGACCAGGTTATGGTATAAACAACCAGGTTAGGATATAAACGACCAGGTTAGGGTGTTAAACAACCAGGTTAGGATACAAACAACCAGGTTAGGGTATAAACAACCAGGTTAGGATATAAACAAACAGGTGAGGATACAAACAACCAGGTTAGGGTATAAACAACCAGGTTATGGTATAAACAACCAGGTTAGGATACAAAAAACCAGGTTAGGGTATAAACAACCAGGTTAGGATATAAACAACCAGGTTAGGTTACAAAAAACCAGGGTAGGGTATAAACAACCAAGTTAGGATATAGACAACCAGGTTAGGGTATAAACAACCAGGTTAGGATATAAACAACCAGGTTAGGGTATAAACAACCAGGTTAGGATACAAACAACCAGGTTAGGGTATGAACAACCAGGTTAGGTTACAAACAACCAGGTTAGGATATAAACAACCAGGTTAGGGTATAAACAACAGGTTAGGATATAAACAACCAGGTTAGGATACAAACAACCAGGGTAGGGTATAAACAACCAAGTTGGGATATAAACAACCAGGTTGGGATACCATCAAGCAGGTTAGGGTATAAACAACCAGGTTAGGGTATAAACAACAAGGTTGGGGTATAAACAACCAGGTTAGGGTATAGACAACCAGGTTGGGATATAAATGACCAGTTAAGGATATAAACAACCAGGTTATAGTATAAACAACCAGGTTATGGTGTAAACAACCAGGTTAGGTTATAATCAACCAGGTTAGGATACAGACAACCAGGTTAGGGTATAAACAACCAGATTAGGGTACAAACAACCAGGGTAGGATACAAACAACCCGATTATGATACAAAGAACCAGGTTTGGATATAAAAATCAGGTTAGGGTATAAACAACCAGGTTGGGGTATAAACAACCAGGTTAGGGTATAGACAACCAGGTTGGGATACAAACAACCAGATTAGGGTATAAACAACGAGGTTAGGGTATGAACAACCAGGTATCCTAACCAGGTTAGGATACATACATCCAGGTTAGGATACAAACAACCAGGTTAGGGTATAAACAACCAGGTTAGAGTACAAACAACCAGGTTAGGATACAAAAAACCAGGTTAGGATATAAAAAAACAGGTTAGGGTATAACCAACTAGGTTAGAATGCAAACAACCAGTTTAGGGTATAAATGACCAGGTTATGGTATAAACAACCAGGTTAGGATATAAACGACCAGGTTAGGGTGTTAAACAACCAGGTTAGGATACAAACAACCAGGTTAGGGTATAAACAACCAGGTTAGGATATAAACAAACAGGTGAGGATACAAACAACCAGGTTAGGGTATAAACAACCAGGTTATGGTATAAACAACCAGGTTAGGATACAAAAAACCAGGTTAGGGTATAAACAACCAGGTTAGGATATAAACAACCAGGTTAGGTTACAAAAAACCAGGGTAGGGTATAAACAACCAAGTTAGGATATAGACAACCAGGTTAGGGTATAAACAACCAGGTTAGGATATAAACAACCAGGTTAGGGTATAAACAACCAGGTTAGGATACAAACAACCAGGTTAGGGTATAAACAACCAGGTTAGGTTACAAACAACCAGGTTAGGATATAAACAACCAGGTTAGGGTATAAACAACAGGTTAGGATATAAACAACCAGGTTAGGATACAAACAACCAGGGTAGGGTATAAACAACCAAGTTGGGATATAAACAACCAGGTTGGGATACCATCAAGCAGGTTAGGGTATAAACAACCAGGTTAGGGTATAAACAACAAGGTTGGGGTATAAACAACCAGGTTAGGGTATAGACAACCAGGTTGGGATATAAATGACCAGTTAAGGATATAAACAACCAGGTTATAGTATAAACAACCAGGTTATGGTGTAAACAACCAGGTTAGGTTATAATCAACCAGGTTAGGATACAGACAACCAGGTTAGGGTATAAACAACCAGATTAGGGTACAAACAACCAGGGTAGGATACAAACAACCCGATTATGATACAAAGAACCAGGTTTGGATATAAAAATCAGGTTAGGGTGAAAACAACCAGGTTATTGTATTACCAACAGGTTAGGATACAAACAACCAGGTTGGGATACAAAGAACCAGGTTAGGGTATAAACAACCAGGTTAGGGTATAAACAACCACATAAGGGTACAAAAAACCAGGTTAGGGTATAAAAAACCAGGTTAGGATACAAACAACCAGATTAGGGTATAAACAACTAGGTTAGGGTATAAACAACCAGGTATCCTAACCAGGTTAGGATACATACATCCAGGTTAGGATACAAACAACCAGGTTAGGGTATAAACAACCAGGTTAGAGTACAAACAACCAGTTTAGCATACAAAAAACCAGGTTAGGATATAAAAAACCAGGTTAGGGTATAAACAACTAGGTTAGGATGCAAACAACCAGTTTAGGGTATAAACAACCAGGTTAGGGTATAAACAACCAGGTTGGGGTATAAACAACCAGGTTAGGGTATAGACAACCAGGTTGGGATACAAAGAACCAGGTTAGGATATAAACAACCACATAAGGGTACAAAAAACCAGGTTAGGGTATAAAAAACCAGGTTAGGATACAAACAACCAGATTAGGGTATAAACAACGAGGTTAGGGTATAAAGAACCAGGTATCCTAACCAGGTTAGGATACATACATCCAGGTTAGGATACAAACAACCAGGTTAGGGTATAAACAACCAGGTTAGAGTACAAACAACCAGTTTAGCATACAAAAAACCAGGTTAGGATATAAAAAACAGGTTAGGGTATAAACAACTAGGTTAGGATTCAAACAACCAGTTTAGGGTATAAACAACCAGGTTAGGGTATAAACAACCAGGTTGGGGTATAAACAACCAGGTTAGGGTATAGACAACCAGGTTGGGATATAAATGACCAGGTAAGGATATAAACAACCAGGTTATAATATAAACAACCAGGTTATGGTGTAAACAACCAGGTTAGGTTATAATCAACCAGGTTAGGATACAGACAACCAGGTTAGGGTATAAACAACCAGGTTTGGGTATAAACAACCAGATTAGGGTACAAACAACCAGGGTAGGATACAAACAACCCGATTATGATACAAAGAACCAGGTTTGGATATAAAAATCATGTTAGGGTGTAAACAACCAGGTTATTGTATGACCAACAGGTTAGGATACAAACAACCAGGTTGGGATACAAAGAACCAGGTTAGGGTATAAACAACCAGGTTAGGGTATAAACAACCACATAAGGGTACAAAAAACCAGGTTAGGGTATAAAAAACCAGGTTAGGATACAAACAACCAGATTAGGGTATAAACAACGAGGTTAGGGTATAAACAACCAGGTATCCTAACCAGGTTAGGATACATACATCCAGGTTAGGATACAAACAACCAGTTTAGGGTATAAACAACCAGGTTAGAGTACAAACAACCAGGTTAGGATACAAAAAACCAGGTTAGGATATAAACAACCAGGTTAGGGTATAAACAACTAGGTTAGGATGCAAACAACCAGTTTAGGGTATAAACAACCAGGTTAGGGTATAAACAACCAGGTTGGGGTATAAACAACCAGGTTAGGGTATAGACAACCAGGTTGGGATACAAAGAACCAGGTTAGGATATAAACAACCACATAAGGGTACAAAAAACCAGGTTAGGGTATAAAAAACCAGGTTAGGATACAAACAACCAGATTAGGGTATAAACAACGAGGTTAGGGTATAAAGAACCAGGTATCCTAACCAGGTTAGGATACATACATCCAGGTTAGGATACAAACAACCAGGTTAGGGTATAAACAACCAGGTTAGAGTACAAACAACCAGTTTAGCATACAAAAAACCAGGTTAGGATATAAAAAACAGGTTAGGGTATAAACAACTAGGTTAGGATTCAAACAACCAGTTTAGGGTATAAACAACCAGGTTAGGGTATAAACAACCAGGTTGGGGTATAAACAACCAGGTTAGGGTATAGACAACCAGGTTGGGATATAAATGACCAGGTAAGGATATAAACAACCAGGTTATAATATAAACAACCAGGTTATGGTGTAAACAACCAGGTTAGGTTATAATCAACCAGGTTAGGATACAGACAACCAGGTTAGGGTATAAACAACCAGGTTTGGGTATAAACAACCAGATTAGGGTACAAACAACCAGGGTAGGATACAAACAACCCGATTATGATACAAAGAACCAGGTTTGGATATAAAAATCATGTTAGGGTGTAAACAACCAGGTTATTGTATGACCAACAGGTTAGGATACAAACAACCAGGTTGGGATACAAAGAACCAGGTTAGGGTATAAACAACCAGGTTAGGGTATAAACAACCACATAAGGGTACAAAAAACCAGGTTAGGGTATAAAAAACCAGGTTAGGATACAAACAACCAGATTAGGGTATAAACAACGAGGTTAGGGTATAAACAACCAGGTATCCTAACCAGGTTAGGATACATACATCCAGGTTAGGATACAAACAACCAGTTTAGGGTATAAACAACCAGGTTAGAGTACAAACAACCAGGTTAGGATACAAAAAACCAGGTTAGGATATAAACAACCAGGTTAGGGTATAAACAACTAGGTTAGGATGCAAACAACCAGTTTAGGGTATAAATAACCAGGTTATGGTATAAACAACCAGGTTAGGATATAAACGACCAGGTTAGGGTGTTAAACAACCAGGTTAGGATACAAACAACCAGGTTAGGGTATAAACAACCAGGTTAGGATATAAACAAACAGGTGAGGATACAAACAACCAGGTTAGGGTATAAACAACCAGGTTAGGATACAAGAAACCAGGTTAGGGTATAAACAACCAGGTTAGGATATAAACAACCAGGTTAGGTTACAAAAAACCAGGTTAGGGTATAAACAACCAGGTTAGGATATAAACAACCAGGTTAGGGTATAAACAACCAGGTTAGGATATAAACAACCAGGTTAGGGTATAAACAACCAGGTTAGGATACAAACAACCAGGTTAGGGTATAAACAACCAGGTTAGGTTACAAACAGCCAGGTTAGGGTATAAACAACCAGGTTAGGATACAAACAACCAGGTTCTGGTATAAACAACCAGGTTAGGATATAAACAACTAGGTTAGGACACAAACAACCAGGTTAGGGTATAAAAAACCAGGTCAGGGTATAAACAACAGGTTATGGTATAAACAACCAGGTTAGGATACAAACAACCAGGGTAGGGTATAAACAACCAAGTTGGGATATAAACAACCAGGTTGGGATACCATCAAGCCGCTTAGGGTATAAACAACCAGGTTGGGGTATAAACAAACAGGTTAGGGTATAGACAACCAGGTTGGGATATAAATGACCAGGTAAGGATATAAACAACCAGGTTATAGTATAAACAACCAGGTTATGGTGTAAACAACCAGGTTAGGTTATAATCAACCAGGTTAGGATACAAACAACCAGATTAGGGTATAAACAACGAGGTTAGGGTATGAACAACCAGGTATCCTAACCAGGTTAGGATACATACATCCAGGTTAGGATACAAACAACCAGGTTAGGGTATAAACAACCAGGTTAGAGTACAAACAACCAGGTTAGGATACAAAAAACCAGGTTAGGATATAAAAAAACAGGTTAGGGTATAACCAACTAGGTTAGAATGCAAACAACCAGTTTAGGGTATAAATGACCAGGTTATGGTATAAACAACCAGGTTAGGATATAAACGACCAGGTTAGGGTGTTAAACAACCAGGTTAGGATACAAACAACCAGGTTAGGGTATAAACAACCAGGTTAGGATATAAACAAACAGGTTAGGATACAAACAACCAGGTTAGGGTATAAACAACCAGGTTATGGTATAAACAACCAGGTTAGGATACAAAAAACCAGGTTAGGGTATAAACAACCAGGTTAGGATATAAACAACCAGGTTAGGTTACAAAAAACCAGGGTAGGGTATAAACAACCAAGTTAGGATATAAACAACCAGGTTAGGGTATAAACAACCAGGTTAGGATATAAACAACCATGTTAGGGTATAAACAACCAGGTTAGGATACAAACAACCAGGTTAGGGTATAAACAACCAGGTTAGGTTACAAACAACCAGGTTAGGATATAAACAACCAGGTTAGGGTATAAACAACAGGTTAGGATATAAACAACCAGGTTAGGATACAAACAACCAGGGTAGGGTATAAACAACCAAGTTGGGATATAAACAACCAGGTTGGGATACCATCAAGCAGGTTAGGGTATAAACAACCAGGTTAGGGTATAAACAACCAGGTTGGGGTATAAACAACCAGGTTAGGGTATAGACAACCAGGTTGGGATACAAACAACCAGATTAGGGTATAAACAACGAGGTTAGGGTATGAACAACCAGGTATCCTAACCAGGTTAGGATACATACATCCAGGTTAGGATACAAACAACCAGGTTAGGGTATAAACAACCAGGTTAGAGTACAAACAACCAGGTTAGGATACAAAAAACCAGGTTAGGATATAAAAAAACAGGTTAGGGTATAACCAACTAGGTTAGAATGCAAACAACCAGTTTAGGGTATAAATGACCAGGTTATGGTATAAACAACCAGGTTAGGATATAAACGACCAGGTTAGGGTGTTAAACAACCAGGTTAGGATACAAACAACCAGGTTAGGGTATAAACAACCAGGTTAGGATATAAACAAACAGGTGAGGATACAAACAACCAGGTTAGGGTATAAACAACCAGGTTATGGTATAAACAACCAGGTTAGGATACAAAAAACCAGGTTAGGGTATAAACAACCAGGTTAGGATATAAACAACCAGGTTAGGTTACAAAAAACCAGGGTAGGGTATAAACAACCAAGTTAGGATATAGACAACCAGGTTAGGGTATAAACAACCAGGTTAGGATATAAACAACCAGGTTAGGGTATAAACAACCAGGTTAGGATACAAACAACCAGGTTAGGGTATAAACAACCAGGTTAGGTTACAAACAACCAGGTTAGGATATAAACAACCAGGTTAGGGTATAAACAACAGGTTAGGATATAAACAACCAGGTTAGGATACAAACAACCAGGGTAGGGTATAAACAACCAAGTTGGGATATAAACAACCAGGTTGGGATACCATCAAGCAGGTTAGGGTATAAACAACCAGGTTAGGGTATAAACAACAAGGTTGGGGTATAAACAACCAGGTTAGGGTATAGACAACCAGGTTGGGATATAAATGACCAGTTAAGGATATAAACAACCAGGTTATAGTATAAACAACCAGGTTATGGTGTAAACAACCAGGTTAGGTTATAATCAACCAGGTTAGGATACAGACAACCAGGTTAGGGTATAAACAACCAGATTAGGGTACAAACAACCAGGGTAGGATACAAACAACCCGATTATGATACAAAGAACCAGGTTTGGATATAAAAATCAGGTTAGGGTATAAACAACCAGGTTGGGGTATAAACAACCAGGTTAGGGTATAGACAACCAGGTTGGGATACAAACAACCAGATTAGGGTATAAACAACGAGGTTAGGGTATGAACAACCAGGTATCCTAACCAGGTTAGGATACATACATCCAGGTTAGGATACAAACAACCAGGTTAGGGTATAAACAACCAGGTTAGAGTACAAACAACCAGGTTAGGATACAAAAAACCAGGTTAGGATATAAAAAAACAGGTTAGGGTATAACCAACTAGGTTAGAATGCAAACAACCAGTTTAGGGTATAAATGACCAGGTTATGGTATAAACAACCAGGTTAGGATATAAACGACCAGGTTAGGGTGTTAAACAACCAGGTTAGGATACAAACAACCAGGTTAGGGTATAAACAACCAGGTTAGGATATAAACAAACAGGTGAGGATACAAACAACCAGGTTAGGGTATAAACAACCAGGTTATGGTATAAACAACCAGGTTAGGATACAAAAAACCAGGTTAGGGTATAAACAACCAGGTTAGGATATAAACAACCAGGTTAGGTTACAAAAAACCAGGGTAGGGTATAAACAACCAAGTTAGGATATAGACAACCAGGTTAGGGTATAAACAACCAGGTTAGGATATAAACAACCAGGTTAGGGTATAAACAACCAGGTTAGGATACAAACAACCAGGTTAGGGTATAAACAACCAGGTTAGGTTACAAACAACCAGGTTAGGATATAAACAACCAGGTTAGGGTATAAACAACAGGTTAGGATATAAACAACCAGGTTAGGATACAAACAACCAGGGTAGGGTATAAACAACCAAGTTGGGATATAAACAACCAGGTTGGGATACCATCAAGCAGGTTAGGGTATAAACAACCAGGTTAGGGTATAAACAACAAGGTTGGGGTATAAACAACCAGGTTAGGGTATAGACAACCAGGTTGGGATATAAATGACCAGTTAAGGATATAAACAACCAGGTTATAGTATAAACAACCAGGTTATGGTGTAAACAACCAGGTTAGGTTATAATCAACCAGGTTAGGATACAGACAACCAGGTTAGGGTATAAACAACCAGATTAGGGTACAAACAACCAGGGTAGGATACAAACAACCCGATTATGATACAAAGAACCAGGTTTGGATATAAAAATCAGGTTAGGGTGAAAACAACCAGGTTATTGTATTACCAACAGGTTAGGATACAAACAACCAGGTTGGGATACAAAGAACCAGGTTAGGGTATAAACAACCAGGTTAGGGTATAAACAACCACATAAGGGTACAAAAAACCAGGTTAGGGTATAAAAAACCAGGTTAGGATACAAACAACCAGATTAGGGTATAAACAACTAGGTTAGGGTATAAACAACCAGGTATCCTAACCAGGTTAGGATACATACATCCAGGTTAGGATACAAACAACCAGGTTAGGGTATAAACAACCAGGTTAGAGTACAAACAACCAGTTTAGCATACAAAAAACCAGGTTAGGATATAAAAAACCAGGTTAGGGTATAAACAACTAGGTTAGGATGCAAACAACCAGTTTAGGGTATAAACAACCAGGTTAGGGTATAAACAACCAGGTTGGGGTATAAACAACCAGGTTAGGGTATAGACAACCAGGTTGGGATACAAAGAACCAGGTTAGGATATAAACAACCACATAAGGGTACAAAAAACCAGGTTAGGGTATAAAAAACCAGGTTAGGATACAAACAACCAGATTAGGGTATAAACAACGAGGTTAGGGTATAAAGAACCAGGTATCCTAACCAGGTTAGGATACATACATCCAGGTTAGGATACAAACAACCAGGTTAGGGTATAAACAACCAGGTTAGAGTACAAACAACCAGTTTAGCATACAAAAAACCAGGTTAGGATATAAAAAACAGGTTAGGGTATAAACAACTAGGTTAGGATTCAAACAACCAGTTTAGGGTATAAACAACCAGGTTAGGGTATAAACAACCAGGTTGGGGTATAAACAACCAGGTTAGGGTATAGACAACCAGGTTGGGATATAAATGACCAGGTAAGGATATAAACAACCAGGTTATAATATAAACAACCAGGTTATGGTGTAAACAACCAGGTTAGGTTATAATCAACCAGGTTAGGATACAGACAACCAGGTTAGGGTATAAACAACCAGGTTTGGGTATAAACAACCAGATTAGGGTACAAACAACCAGGGTAGGATACAAACAACCCGATTATGATACAAAGAACCAGGTTTGGATATAAAAATCATGTTAGGGTGTAAACAACCAGGTTATTGTATGACCAACAGGTTAGGATACAAACAACCAGGTTGGGATACAAAGAACCAGGTTAGGGTATAAACAACCAGGTTAGGGTATAAACAACCACATAAGGGTACAAAAAACCAGGTTAGGGTATAAAAAACCAGGTTAGGATACAAACAACCAGATTAGGGTATAAACAACGAGGTTAGGGTATAAACAACCAGGTATCCTAACCAGGTTAGGATACATACATCCAGGTTAGGATACAAACAACCAGTTTAGGGTATAAACAACCAGGTTAGAGTACAAACAACCAGGTTAGGATACAAAAAACCAGGTTAGGATATAAACAACCAGGTTAGGGTATAAACAACTAGGTTAGGATGCAAACAACCAGTTTAGGGTATAAATAACCAGGTTATGGTATAAACAACCAGGTTAGGATATAAACGACCAGGTTAGGGTGTTAAACAACCAGGTTAGGATACAAACAACCAGGTTAGGGTATAAACAACCAGGTTAGGATATAAACAAACAGGTGAGGATACAAACAACCAGGTTAGGGTATAAACAACCAGGTTAGGATACAAGAAACCAGGTTAGGGTATAAACAACCAGGTTAGGATATAAACAACCAGGTTAGGTTACAAAAAACCAGGTTAGGGTATAAACAACCAGGTTAGGATATAAACAACCAGGTTAGGGTATAAACAACCAGGTTAGGATATAAACAACCAGGTTAGGGTATAAACAACCAGGTTAGGATACAAACAACCAGGTTAGGGTATAAACAACCAGGTTAGGTTACAAACAGCCAGGTTAGGATATAAACAACCAGGTTAGGGTATAAACAACCAGGTTAGGATACAAACAACCAGGTTAGGGTATAAACAACCAGGTTAGGATATAAACAACCAGGTTAGGATACAAACAACCTGGGTAGGGTATAAACAACCAAGTTGGGATATAAACAACCAGGTTGGGATACCATCAAGCAGGTTAGGGTATAAACAACCAGGTTAGGGTATAAACAACCAGGTTGGGGTATAAACAACCAGGTTAGGGTATAAACAACAAGGTTGGGGTATAAACAACCAGGTTAGGGTATAGACAACCAGGTTGGGATATAAATGACCAGGTAAGGATATAAATAACCAGGTTATAGTATAAACAACCAGGTTATGGTGTAAACAACCAGGTTAGGTTATAATCAACCAGGTTAGGATACAGACAACCAGGTTAGGGTATAAACAACCAGGTTTGGGTATAAACAACCAGATTAGGGTACAAACAACGAGGTTAGGGTATAAACAACCAGGTATCCTAACCAGGTTAGGATACATACATCCAGGTTAGGATACAAACAACCAGGTTAGGGTATAAACAACCAGGTTAGAGTACAAACAACCAGGTTAGGATACAAAAAACCAGGTTAGGATATAAAAAACCAGGTTAGGGTATAAACAACTAGGTTAGGATGCAAACAACCAGGTTAGGGTATAAACAACCAGGTTAGGATATAAACAAACAGGTGAGGATACAAACAACCAGGTTAGGATACAAAAAACCAGGTTAGGGTATAAACAACCAGGTTAGGATATAAACAACCAGGTTAGGATACAAAAAACCAGGTTAGGGTATAAACAACCAGGTTAGGATATAAACAACCAGGTTAGGATACAAACAACCAGGTTAGGGTATAAACAACCAGGTTTGGATATAAACAACCAGGTTAGGGTATAAACAACCAGGTTAGGATACAAACAACCAGGTTAGGGTATAAACAACCAGGTTAGGTTACAAACAACCAGGTTAGGATATAAACAACCAAGTTAGGGTATAAACAACCAGGTTAGGATACAAACAACCAGGTTAGGGTATAAACAACCAGGTTAGGATATAAACAACCAGGTTAGGATACAAACAACCAGGGTAGGGTATAAACAACCAAGTTGGGATATAAACAACCAGGTTGGGATACCATCAAGCAGGTTAGGGTATAAACAACCAGGTTAGGGTATAAACAACAAGGTTGGGGTATAAACAACCAGGTTAGGGTATAGACAACCAGGTTGGGATATAAATGACCAGTTAAGGATATAAACAACCAGGTTATAGTATAAACAACCAG
The DNA here is from genome assembly GCF_933228915.1 of Telmatherina bonti. Classification (NCBI taxonomy): domain Eukaryota; kingdom Metazoa; phylum Chordata; class Actinopteri; order Atheriniformes; family Telmatherinidae; genus Telmatherina; species Telmatherina bonti. Next base: position 904,131 of record NC_136615.1, read on the forward strand.
GTTATGGTGTAAACAACCAGGTTAGGTTATAATCAACCAGGTTAGGATACAGACAACCAGGTTAGGGTATAAACAACCAGATTAGGGTATAAACAACCAGGGTAGGATACAAACAACCCGATTATGATACAAAGAACCAGGTTTGGATATAAAAATCAGGTTAGGGTGTAAACAACCAGGTTATTGTATGACCAACAGGTTAGGATACAAACAACCAGGTTGGGATACAAAGAACCAGGTTAGGGTATAAACAACCACATAAGGGTACAAAAAACCAGGTTAGGGTATAAAAAACCAGGTTAGGATACAAACAACCAGATTAGGGTATAAACAACGAGGTTAGGGTATAAAGAACCAGGTATCCTAACCAGGTTAGGATACATACATCCAGGTTAGGATACAAACAACCAGGTTAGGGTATAAACAACCAGGTTAGAGTACAAACAACCAGTTTAGCATACAAAAAACCAGGTTAGGATATAAAAAACAGGTTAGGGTATAAACAACTAGGTTAGGATTCAAACAACCAGTTTAGGGTATAAACAACCAGGTTAGGGTATAAACAACCAGGTTGGGGTATAAACAACCAGGTTAGGGTATAGACAACCAGGTTGGGATATAAATGACCAGGTAAGGATATAAACAACCAGGTTATAATATAAACAACCAGGTTATGGTGTAAACAACCAGGTTAGGTTATAATCAACCACGTTAGGATACAGACAACCAGGTTAGGGTATAAACAACCAGGTTTGGGTATAAACAACCAGATTAGGGTACAAACAACCAGGGTAGGATACAAACAACCCGATTATGATACAAAGAACCAGGTTAGGGTATAAAAAAGCAGGTTAGGGTGTAAACAACCAGGTTATTGTATGACCAACAGGTTAGGGTATAAACAACCAGGTATCCTAACCAGGTTAGGATACATACATCCAGGTTAGGATACAAACAACCAGTTTAGGGTATAAACAACCAGGTTAGAGTACAAACAACCAGGTTAGGATACAAAAAACCAGGTTAGGATATAAACAACCAGGTTAGGGTATAAACAACTAGGTTAGGATGCAAACAACCAGTTTAGGGTATAAATAACCAGGTTATGGTATAAACAACCAGGTTAGGATATAAACGACCAGGTTAGGGTGTTAAACAACCAGGTTAGGATACAAACAACCAGGTTAGGGTATAAACAACCAGGTTAGGATATAAACAAACAGGTGAGGATACAAACAACCAGGTTAGGGTATAAACAACCAGGTTAGGATACAAGAAACCAGGTTAGGGTATAAACAACCAGGTTAGGATATAAACAACCAGGTTAGGTTACAAAAAACCAGGTTAGGGTATAAACAACCAGGTTAGGATATAAACAACCAGGTTAGGGTATAAACAACCAGGTTAGGATATAAACAACCAGGTTAGGGTATAAACAACCAGGTTAGGATACAAACAACCAGGTTAGGGTATAAACAACCAGGTTAGGTTACAAACAACCAGGTTAGGATATAAACAACCAGGTTAGGGTATAAACAACCAGGTTAGGATACAAACAACCAGGTTAGGGTATAAACAACCAGGTTAGGATATAAACAACCAGGTTAGGATACAAACAACCAGGGTAGGGTATAAACAACCAAGTTGGGATATAAACAACCAGGTTGGGATACCATCAAGCAGGTTAGGGTATAAACAACCAGGTTAGGGTATAAACAACCAGGTTGGGGTATAAACAACCAGGTTAGGGTATAAACAACAAGGTTGGGGTATAAACAACCAGGTTAGGGTATAGACAACCAGGTTGGGATATAAATGACCAGGTAAGGATATAAATAACCAGGTTATAGTATAAACAACCAGGTTATGGTGTAAACAACCAGGTTAGGTTATAATCAACCAGGTTAGGATACAGACAACCAGGTTAGGGTATAAACAACCAGGTTTGGGTATAAACAACCAGATTAGGGTACAAACAACGAGGTTAGGGTATAAACAACCAGGTATCCTAACCAGGTTAGGATACATACATCCAGGTTAGGATACAAACAACCAGGTTAGGGTATAAACAACCAGGTTAGAGTACAAACAACCAGGTTAGGATACAAAAAACCAGGTTAGGATATAAAAAACCAGGTTAGGGTATAAACAACTAGGTTAGGATGCAAACAACCAGGTTAGGGTATAAACAACCAGGTTAGGATATAAACAAACAGGTGAGGATACAAACAACCAGGTTAGGATACAAAAAACCAGGTTAGGGTATAAACAACCAGGTTAGGATATAAACAACCAGGTTAGGATACAAAAAACCAGGTTAGGGTATAAACAACCAGGTTAGGATATAAACAACCAGGTTAGGATACAAACAACCAGGTTAGGGTATAAACAACCAGGTTAGGATATAAACAACCAGGTTAGGGTATAAACAACCAGGTTAGGATACAAACAACCAGGTTAGGGTATAAACAACCAGGTTAGGTTACAAACAACCAGGTTAGGATATAAACAACCAGGTTAGGGTATAAACAACCAGGTTAGGATACAAACAACCAGGTTAGGGTATAAACAACCAGGTTAGGATATAAACAACCAGGTTAGGATACAAACAACCAGGGTAGGGTATAAACAACCAAGTTGGGATATAAACAACCAGGTTGGGATACCATCAAGCAGGTTAGGGTATAAACAACCAGGTTAGGGTATAAACAACAAGGTTGGGGTATAAACAACCAGGTTAGGGTATAGACAACCAGGTTGGGATATAAATGACCAGATAAGGATATAAACAACCAGGTTATAGTATAAACAACCAGGTTATGGTGTAAACAACCAGGTTAGGTTATAATCAACCAGGTTAGGATACAGACAACCAGGTTAGGGTATAAACAACCAGGTTTGGGTATAAACAACCAGATTAGGGTACAAACAACCAGGGTAGGATACAAACAACCCGATTATGATACAAAGAACCAGGTTTGGATATAAAAATCAGGTTAGGGTGTAAACAACCAGGTTATTGTATGACCAACAGGTTAGGATACAAACAACCAGGTTGGGATACAAAGAACCAGGTTAGGGTATAAACAACCAGGTTAGGGTATAAACAACCACATAAGGGTACAAAAAACCAGGTTAGGGTATAAAAAACCAGGTTAGGATACAAACAACCAGATTAGGGTATAAACAACTAGGTTAGGGTATAAACAACCAGGTATCCTAACCAGGTTAGGATACATACATCCAGGTTAGGATACAAACAACCAGGTTAGGGTATAAACAACCAGGTTAGAGTACAAACAACCAGTTTAGCATACAAAAAACCAGGTTAGGATATAAAAACCCAGGTTAGGGTATAAACAACTAGGTTAGGATGCAAACAACCAGTTTAGGGTATAAACAACCAGGTTAGGGTATAAACAACCAGGTTGGGGTATAAACAACCAGGTTAGGGTATAGACAACCAGGTTGGGATATAAATGACCAGGTAAGGATATAAACAACCAGGTTATAGTATAAACAACCAGGTTACGATGTAAACAACCAGGTTAGGTTATAATCAACCAGGTTAGGATACAGACAACCAGGTTAGGGTATAAACAACCAGGTTTGGGTATAAACAACCAGATTAGGGTACAAACAACCAGGGTAGGATACAAACAACCCGATTATGATACAAACAACCAGGTTTGGATATAAAAATCAGGTTAGGGTGTAAACAACCAGGTCATTGTATGACCAACAGGTTAGGATACAAACAACCAGGTTGGGATACAAAGAACCAGGTTAGGGTATAAACAACCAGGTTAGGGTATAAACAACCACATAAGGGTACAAAAAACCAGGTTAGGGTATAAAAAACCAGGTTAGGATACAAACAACCAGATTAGGGTATAAACAACGAGGTTAGGGTATAAACAACCAGGTATCCTAACCAGGTTAGGATACATACATCCAGGTTAGGATACAAACAACCAGTTTAGGGTATAAACAACCAGGTTAGAGTACAAACAACCAGGTTAGGATACAAAAAACCAGGTTAGGATATAAAAAACCAGGTTAGGGTATAAACAACTAGGTTAGGATGCAAACAACCAGTTTAGGGTATAAATAACCAGGTTATGGTATAAACAACCAGGTTAGGATATAAACGACCAGGTTAGGGTGTTAAACAACCAGGTTGGGATACAAACAACCAGGTTAGGGTATAAACAACCAGGTTAGGATATAAACAAACAGGTGAGGATACAAACAACCAGGTTAGGGTATAAACAACCAGGTTAGGATACAAGAAACCAGGTTAGGGTATAAACAACCAGGTTAGGATATAAACAACCAGGTTAGGTTACAAAAAACCAGGTTAGGGTATAAACAACCAGGTTAGGATATAAACAACCAGGTTAGGGTATAAACAACCAGGTTAGGATATAAACAACCAGGTTAGGGTATAAACAACCAGGTTAGGATACAAACAACCAGGTTAGGGTATAAACAACCAGGTTAGGTTACAAACAACCAGGTTAGGATATAAACAACCAGGTTAGGGTATAAACAACCAGGTTAGGATACAAACAACCAGGTTAGGGTATAAACCACCAGGTTAGGATATAAACAACCAGGTTAGGATACAAACAACCAGGGTAGGGTATAAACAACCAAGTTGGGATATAAACAACCAGGTTGGGATACCATCAAGCAGGTTAGGGTATAAACAACCAGGTTAGGGTATAAACAACCAGGTTGGGGTATAAACAACCAGGTTAGGGTATAAACAACAAGGTTGGGGTATAAACAACCAGGTTAGGGTATAGACAACCAGGTTGGGATATAAATGACCAGGTAAGGATATAAATAACCAGGTTATAGTATAAACAACCAGGTTATGGTGTAAACAACCAGGTTAGGTTATAATCAACCAGGTTAGGATACAGACAACCAGGTTAGGGTATAAACAACCAGGTTTGGGTATAAACAACCAGATTAGGGTACAAACAACGAGGTTAGGGTATAAACAACCAGGTATCCTAACCAGGTTAGGATACATACATCCAGGTTAGGATACAAACAACCAGGTTAGGGTATAAACAACCAGGTTAGAGTACAAACAACCAGGTTAGGATACAAAAAACCAGGTTAGGATATAAAAAACCAGGTTAGGGTATAAACAACTAGGTTAGGATGCAAACAACCAGGTTAGGGTATAAACAACCAGGATAGGATATAAACAAACAGGTGAGGATACAAACAACCAGGTTAGGATACAAAAAACCAGGTTAGGGTATAAACAACCAGGTTAGGATATAAACAACCAGGTTAGGATACACAAAACCAGGTTAGGGTATAAACAACCAGGTTAGGATATAAACAACCAGGTTAGGATACAAACAACCAGGTTAGGGTATAAACAACCAGGTTAGGATACAAACAACCAGGTTAGGGTATAAACAACCAGGTTAGGATATAAACAACCAGGTTAGGATACAAACAACCAGGTTAGGGTATAAACAACTAGGTTAGGATGCAAACAACCAGTTTAGGGTATAAATAACCAGGTTATGGTATAAACAACCAGGTTAGGATATAAACGACCAGGTTAGGGTGTTAAACAACCAGGTTGGGATACAAACAACCAGGTTAGGGTATAAACAACCAGGTTAGGATATAAACAAACAGGTGAGGATACAAACAACCAGGTTAGGGTATAAACAACCAGGTTAGGATACAAGAAACCAGGTTAGGGTATAAACAACCAGGTTAGGATATAAACAACCAGGTTAGGTTACAAAAAACCAGGTTAGGGTATAAACAACCAGGTTAGGATATAAACAACCAGGTTAGGGTATAAACAACCAGGTTAGGATATAAACAACCAGGTTAGGGTATAAACAACCAGGTTAGGATACAAACAACCAGGTTAGGGTATAAACAACCAGGTTAGGTTACAAACAACCAGGTTAGGATATAAACAACCAGGTTAGGGTATAAACAACCAGGTTAGGATACAAACAACCAGGTTAGGGTATAAACCACCAGGTTAGGATATAAACAACCAGGTTAGGATACAAACAACCAGGGTAGGGTATAAACAACCAAGTTGGGATATAAACAACCAGGTTGGGATACCATCAAGCAGGTTAGGGTATAAACAACCAGGTTAGGGTATAAACAACCAGGTTGGGGTATAAACAACCAGGTTAGGGTATAAACAACAAGGTTGGGGTATAAACAACCAGGTTAGGGTATAGACAACCAGGTTGGGATATAAATGACCAGGTAAGGATATAAATAACCAGGTTATAGTATAAACAACCAGGTTATGGTGTAAACAACCAGGTTAGGTTATAATCAACCAGGTTAGGATACAGACAACCAGGTTAGGGTATAAACAACCAGGTTTGGGTATAAACAACCAGATTAGGGTACAAACAACGAGGTTAGGGTATAAACAACCAGGTATCCTAACCAGGTTAGGATACATACATCCAGGTTAGGATACAAACAACCAGGTTAGGGTATAAACAACCAGGTTAGAGTACAAACAACCAGGTTAGGATACAAAAAACCAGGTTAGGATATAAAAAACCAGGTTAGGGTATAAACAACTAGGTTAGGATGCAAACAACCAGGTTAGGGTATAAACAACCAGGATAGGATATAAACAAACAGGTGAGGATACAAACAACCAGGTTAGGATACAAAAAACCAGGTTAGGGTATAAACAACCAGGTTAGGATATAAACAACCAGGTTAGGATACACAAAACCAGGTTAGGGTATAAACAACCAGGTTAGGATATAAACAACCAGGTTAGGATACAAACAACCAGGTTAGGGTATAAACAACCAGGTTAGGATACAAACAACCAGGTTAGGGTATAAACAACCAGGTTAGGATATAAACAACCAGGTTAGGATACAAACAACCAGGGTAGGGTATAAACAACCAAGTTGGGATATAAACAACCAGGTTGGGATACCATCAAGCAGGTTAGGGTATAAACAACCAGGTTAGGGTATAAACAACAAGGTTGGGGTATAAACAACCAGGTTAGGGTATAGACAACCAGGTTGGGATATAAATGACCAGGTAAGGATATAAACAACCAGGTTATAGTATAAACAACCAGGTTATGGTGTAAACAACCAGGTTAGGTTATAATCAACCAGGTTAGGATACAGACAACCAGGTTAGGGTATAAACAACCAGGTTTGGGTATAAACAACCAGATTAGGGTACAAACAACCAGGGTAGGATACAAACAACCCGATTATGATACAAAGAACCAGGTTTGGATATAAAAATCAGGTTAGGGTGTAAACAACCAGGTTATTGTATGACCAACAGGTTAGGATACAAACAACCAGGTTGGGATACAAAGAACCAAGTTAGGGTATAAACAACCAGGTTAGGGTATAAACAACCACATAAGGGTACAAAAAACCAGGTTAGGGTATAAAAAACCAGGTTAGGATACAAACAACCAGATTAGGGTATAAACAACTAGGTTAGGGTATAAACAACCAGGTATCCTAACCAGGTTAGGATACATACATCCAGGTTAGGATACAAACAACCAGGTTAGGGTATAAACAACCAGGTTAGAGTACAAACAACCAGTTTAGCATACAAAAAACCAGGTTAGGATATAAAAAACCAGGTTAGGGTATAAACAACTAGGTTAGGATGCAAACAACCAGTTTAGGGTATAAACAACCAGGTTAGGGTATAAACAACCAGGTTGGGGTATAAACAACCAGGTTAGGGTATAGACAACCAGGTTGGGATATAAATGACCAGGTAAGGATATAAACAACCAGGTTATAGTATAAACAACCAGGTTATGGTGTAAACAACCAGGTTAGGTTATAATCAACCAGGTTAGGATACAGACAACGAGGTTAGGGTATAAACAACCAGGTTTGGGTATACACAACCAGATTAGGGTACAAACAACCAGGGTAGGATACAAACAACCCGATTATGATACAAACAACCAGGTTTGGATATAAAAATCAGGTTAGGGTGTAAACAACCAGGTTATTGTATGACCAACAGGTTAGGATACAAACAACCAGGTTGGGATACAAAGAACCAGGTTAGGGTATAAACAACCAGGTTAGGGTATAAACAACCACATAAGGGTACAAAAAACCAGGTTAGGGTATAAAAAACCAGGTTAGGATACAAACAACCAGATTAGGGTATAAACAACGAGGTTAGGGTATAAACAACCAGGTATCCTAACCAGGTTAGGATACATACATCCAGGTTAGGATACAAACAACCAGGTTAGGGTATAAACAACCAGGTTAGAGTACAAACAACCAGGTTAGGATACAAAAAACCAGGTTAGGATATAAAAAACCAGGTTAGGGTATAAACAACTAGGTTAGGATGCAAACAACCAGTTTAGGGTATAAATAACCAGGTTATGGTATAAACAACCAGGTTAGGATATAAACGACCAGGTTAGGGTGTTAAACAACCAGGTTAGGATACAAACAACCAGGTTAGGGTATAAACAACCAGGTTAGGATATAAACAAACAGGTGAGGATACAAACAACCAGGTTAGGGTATAAACAACCAGGTTAGGATACAAGAAACCAGGTTAGGGTATAAACAACCAGGTTAGGATATAAACAACCAGGTTAGGGTATAAACAACCAGGTTAGGATATAAACAACCAGGTTAGGGTATAAACAACCAGGTTAGGATACAAACAACCAGGTTAGGGTATAAACAACCAGGTTAGGTTACAAACAACCAGGTTAGGATATAAACAACCAGGTTAGGGTACAAACAACCAGGTTAGGATACAAACAACCAGGTTAGGGTATAAACAACCAGGTTAGGATATAAACAACCAGGTTAGGATACAAACAACCAGGGTAGGGTATAAACAACCAAGTTGGGATATAAACAACCAGGTTGGGATACCATCAAGCAGGTTAGGGTATAAACAACCAGGTTAGGGTATAAACAACCAGGTTGGGGTTTAAACAACCAGGTTAGGGTATAGACAACCAGGTTGGGATATAAATGACCAGGTAAGGATATAAACAACGAGGTTATAGTATAAACAACCAGGTTATGGTGTAAACAACCAGGTTAGGTTATAATCAACCAGGTTAGGATACAGACAACCAGGTTAGGGTATAAACAACCAGGTTTGGGTATACACAACCAGATTAGGGTACAAACAACCAGGGTAGGATACAAACAACCCGATTATGATACAAAGAACCAGGTTTGGATATAAAAATCAGGTTAGGGTGTAAACAACCAGGTTATTGTAAGACCAACAGGTTAGGATACAGACAACCAGGTTAGGGTATAAACAACCAGGTTAGGGTATAAAAAACCAGGTTAGGATACAAACAACCAGGTTAGGGTATAAACAACCAGGTTAGGTTACAAACAACCAGGTTAGGATATAAACAACCAGGTTAGGGTACAAACAACCAGGTTAGGATACAAACAACCAGGTTAGGGTATAAACAACCAGGTTAGGATATAAACAACCAGGTTAGGATACAAACAACCAGGGTAGGGTATAAACAACCAAGTTGGGATATAAACAACCAGGTTGGGATACCATCAAGCAGGTTAGGGTATAAACAACCAGGTTAGGGTATAAACAACCAGGTTGGGGTATAAACAACCAGGTTAGGGTATAGACAACCAGGTTGGGATATAAATGACCAGGTAAGGATATAAACAACGAGGTTATAGTATAAACAACCAGGTTATGGTGTAAACAACCAGGTTAGGTTATAATCAACGAGGTTAGGATACAGACAACCAGGTTAGGGTATAAACAACCAGGTTTGGGTATAAACAACCAGATTAGGGTACAAACAACCAGGGTAGGATACAAACAACCCGATTATGATACAAAGAACCAGGTTTGGATATAAAAATCAGGTTAGGGTGTAAACAACCAGGTTATTGTCAGACCAACAGGTTAGGATACAAACAACCAGGTTAGGATACAGACAACCAGGTTAGGGTATAAACAACCAGGTTAGGGTATAAAAAACCAGGTTAGGATACAAACAACCAGATTAGGGTATAAACAACGAGGTTAGGGTATAAACAACCAGGTATCCTAACCAGGTTAGGATACATACATCCAGGTTAGGATACAAACAACCAGGTTAGGGTATAAACAACCAGGTTAGAGTACAAACAACCAGGTTAGGATACAAAAAACCAGGTTAGGATATAAAAAACCAGGTTAGGGTATAAACAACTAGGTTAGGATGCAAACAACCAGTTTAGGGTATAAATAACCAGGTTATGGTATAAACAAACAGGTTAGGATATAAACGACCAGGTTAGGGTGTTAAACAACCAGGTTAGGATACAAAAAACCAGGTTAGGGTACAAACAACCAGGGTAGGATACAAACAACCCGATTATGATACAAAGAACCAGGTTTGGATATAAAAATCAGGTTAGGGTGTAAACAACCAGGTTATTGTAAGACCAACAGGTTAGGATACAAACAACCAGGTTAGGATACAGACAACCAGGTTAGGGTATAAACAACCAGGTTAGGGTATAAAAAACCAGGTTAGGATACAAACAACCAGATTAGGGTATAAACAACGAGGTTAGGGTATAAACAACCAGGTATCCTAACCAGGTTAGGATACATACATCCAGGTTAGGATACAAACAACCAGGTTAGGGTATAAACAACCAGGTTAGAGTACAAACAACCAGGTTAGGATACAAAAAACCAGGTTAGGATATAAAAAACCAGGTTAGGGTATAAACAACTAGGTTAGGATGCAAACAACCAGTTTAGGGTATAAATAACCAGGTTATGGTATAAACAAACAGGTTAGGATATAAACGACCAGGTTAGGGTGTTAAACAACCAGGTTAGGATACAAAAAACCAGGTTAGGGTATAAACAACCAGGTTAGGATATAAACAAACAGGTGAGGATACAAACAACCAGGTTAGGATACAAAAAACCAGGTTAGGGTATAAACAACCAGGTTAGGATATAAACAACCAGGTTAGGGTATAAACAACCAGGTTAGGATACAAACAACCAGGTTAGGGTATAAACAACCAGGTTAGGGTATAAACAACCAGGTTAGGATATAAACAACCAGGTTAGGATACAAACAACCAGGGTAGGGTATAAACAACCAAGTTGGGATATAAACAACCAGGTTGGGATACCATCAAGCAGGTTAGGGTATAAACAACCAGGTTAGGGTATAAACAACCAGGTTGGGGTATAAACAACCAGGTTAGGGTATAGACAACCAGGTTGGGATATAAATGACCAGGTAAGGATATAAACAACCAGGTTATAGTATAAACAACCAGGTTATGGTGTAAACAACCAGGTTAGGTTATAATCAACCAGGTTAGGATACAGACAACCAGGTTAGGGTATAAACAACCAGGTTTGGGTATAAACAACCAGATTAGGGTACAAACAACCAGGGTAGGATACAAACAACCCGATTATGATACAAAGAACCAGGTTTGGATATAAAAATCAGGTTAGGGTGTAAACAACCAGGTTATTGTATGACCAACAGGTTAGGATACAAACAACCAGGTTGGGATACAAAGAACCAGGTTAGGGTATAAACAACCAGGTTAGGGTATAAACAACCACATAAGGGTACAAAAAACCAGGTTAGGGTATAAAAAACCAGGTTAGGATACAAACAACCAGATTAGGGTATAAACAACGAGGTTAGGGTATAAACAACCAGGTATCCTAACCAGGTTAGGATACATACATCCAGGTTAGGACACAAACAACCAGGTTAGGGTATAAACAACCAGGTTAGAGTACAAACAACCAGGTTAGGATACAAAAAACCAGGTTAGGATATAAAAAACCAGGTTAGGGTATAAACAACTAGGTCAGGATGCAAAAAACCAGGTTAGGGTATAAACAACCAGGTTAGGATATAAACAACCAGGTTAGGATACAAACAACCAGGTTAGGGTATAAACAACCAGGTTAGGATATAAACAACCACATAAGGGTACAAAAAACCAGGTTAGGGTATAAAAAACCAGGTTAGGATACAAACAACCAGATTAGGGTATAAACAACTAGGTTAGGGTATAAACAACCAGGTATCCTAACCAGGTTAGGATACATACATCCAGGTTAGGATACAAACAACCAGGTTAGGGTATAAACAACCAGGTTAGAGTACAAACAACCAGTTTAGCATACAAAAAACCAGGTTAGGATATAAAAAACCAGGTTAGGGTATAAACAACTAGGTTAGGATGCAAACAACCAGTTTAGGGTATAAACAACCAGGTTAGGGTATAAACAACCAGGTTGGGGTATAAACAACCAGGTTAGGGTATAGACAACCAGGTTGGGATATAAATGACCAGGTAAGGATATAAACAACCAGGTTATAGTATAAACAACCAGGTTATGGTGTAAACAACCAGGTTAGGTTATAATCAACCAGGTTAGGATACAGACAACCAGGTTAGGGTATAAACAACCAGGTTTGGGTATACACAACCAGATTAGGGTACAAACAACCAGGGTAGGATACAAACAACCCGATTATGATACAAACAACCAGGTTTGGATATAAAAATCAGGTTAGGGTGTAAACAACCAGGTTATTGTATGACCAACAGGTTAGGATACAAACAACCAGGTTGGGATACAAAGAACCAGGTTAGGGTATAAACAACCAGGTTAGGGTATAAACAACCACATAAGGGTACAAAAAACCAGGTTAGGGTATAAAAAACCAGGTTAGGATACAAACAACCAGATTAGGGTATAAACAACGAGGTTAGGGTATAAACAACCAGGTATCCTAACCAGGTTAGGATACATACATCCAGGTTAGGATACAAACAACCAGGTTAGGGTATAAACAACCAGGTTAGAGTACAAACAACCAGGTTAGGATACAAAAAACCAGGTTAGGATATAAAAAACCAGGTTAGGGTATAAACAACTAGGTTAGGATGCAAACAACCAGTTTAGGGTATAAATAACCAGGTTATGGTATAAACAACCAGGTTAGGATATAAACGACCAGGTTAGGGTGTTAAACAACCAGGTTAGGATACAAACAACCAGGTTAGGGTATAAACAACCAGGTTAGGATATAAACAAACAGGTGAGGATACAAACAACCAGGTTAGGGTATAAACAACCAGGTTAGGATACAAGAAACCAGGTTAGGGTATAAACAACCAGGTTAGGATATAAACAACCAGGTTAGGGTATAAACAACCAGGTTAGGATATAAACAACCAGGTTAGGGTATAAACAACCAGGTTAGGATACAAACAACCAGGTTAGGGTATAAACAACCAGGTTAGGTTACAAACAACCAGGTTAGGATATAAACAACCAGGTTAGGGTACAAACAACCAGGTTAGGATACAAACAACCAGGTTAGGGTATAAACAACCAGGTTAGGATATAAACAACCAGGTTAGGATACAAACAACCAGGGTAGGGTATAAACAACCAAGTTGGGATATAAACAACCAGGTTGGGATACCATCAAGCAGGTTAGGGTATAAACAACCAGGTTAGGGTATAAACAACCAGGTTGGGGTTTAAACAACCAGGTTAGGGTATAGACAACCAGGTTGGGATATAAATGACCAGGTAAGGATATAAACAACGAGGTTATAGTATAAACAACCAGGTTATGGTGTAAACAACCAGGTTAGGTTATAATCAACCAGGTTAGGATACAGACAACCAGGTTAGGGTATAAACAACCAGGTTTGGGTATACACAACCAGATTAGGGTACAAACAACCAGGGTAGGATACAAACAACCCGATTATGATACAAAGAACCAGGTTTGGATATAAAAATCAGGTTAGGGTGTAAACAACCAGGTTATTGTAAGACCAACAGGTTAGGATACAGACAACCAGGTTAGGGTATAAACAACCAGGTTAGGGTATAAAAAACCAGGTTAGGATACAAACAACCAGGTTAGGGTATAAACAACCAGGTTAGGTTACAAACAACCAGGTTAGGATATAAACAACCAGGTTAGGGTACAAACAACCAGGTTAG